>NC_052472.1:2624647-2786658 GCF_009730915.1 Dioscorea cayenensis subsp. rotundata | reverse complement strand
AATATATTTATTCAAATGATTATATCAGTGTTATCCGTCGGTAATGAAGAAATGTCTGTTAGTAGAAATTATTTTTGCCCGTCGGTGTTGATTATTAATCCGTTGGTAAAAGACACTTTCCGTCGGTGAAAAGTATTATTTTTTTGTCACTAAAAAGTATTCATTTATGAGATTCCTATCGGTAAAGATAGTTTTTCATCGGTAAGATATTTTAATCTCTCGGTAAAGGGTATGGATTTATAAAATATATGTCGGCAAAAATAATTTTACTATTGGCAAGATGTATTACTATTGGTCGGTAAATCATATTTGTTAATAAAATTCCATACGTAATAGTAGATTGTTTGTCGGTAAAAGTTAATAATCAATAAGAATTCTGTCGGTAAAAGTACTTTTTTTATCAAACATTACATTTTCTGTCGGTAAAGAATATATTCCATTAGAAAACATATCCTTTTTCCGTCAATAAAACATTACTTATTTATTATTTCTACAAATTTTTTATACTAAACTTGGATGGTGCATGATACAAACATAATATCAAATACATTGAACTGTTCAACAAAACATAATAGAACCCCTTGTTCATGCTAACCATAAAACTATAAATTCATAATACAATCCAACCATACATGATAAAATCTTAAAAGTTTTAAATACTCAACCAAAAAACTAAGAGAAATTGAAATGCAGTCCAACAAAAAAAAATAGTAATATTACCAAACTAAATGCCATCTCCATCTTCTTATGCATCTTCTCCTTCTCCACCTCGTTCAATGCCTTGTACAACGGCATCCCTTGAATTAATTCCTGATTGGCTTGTTTGGGATAACAATGTTGGATGTCCGTGCTCCACCAACTCTAAGATTTTGTCCAGCCTTACTTTGCAACCCTGCTTGACCTTGTTGAATACCCAAAACTGTATTTTCTAAATTTTTGACTTTCTCCACAAGTTGGTTTTGAAATATAGGTTCATTTGTTGCAAAAGGCTGATATGTGAATGGTCCACAAGTTGAATCAGATGTGGAAGGCCCAGTAGATGGTGCACTGAAACAATTTGCCTTGAGTCCACCCTACTCCCAAATCTATAAACACTTGTGCGAGTAGTCTTCAATCCTCCAATTGCATCAAATCATGATTGACCATCAAAACTTGGATGGGAGGATGTATCATCGCCATATTTGTCAACCATTGTAGCATTATATTTTTCCCTGTAACATGTTTAAAAGCAACTATCATCATATATAATTTACATAATATAAAACTAATACAAAAAAAGTTTATGAATGGCTCAATTTGACATACACTAACAACTCTTGACTATGTTGTCAACAAATTCCCCCTCACCACCCTTGCACTTGTGTGTAACCTGAAAAAATCCAGAATATCCTACCTCCCTACCAAGCTTCTCAGCCTGTATTCCAAGTAAATAACACATAAATAAAAGATAACATTAGCATGGACTGACATAATTATTACTTAGTTCATGATTTCATAACAAGTGCTAGTCATTAGTTGATATAATCTAAAATTCGGTAATCTGAATTTTTAAACACTTAAAATTAACATAAATAAACCTTAAGACATTACATACCTCTATTTTACATTACCTAATACTAGTCATTAGGTCATATAGCCTACAACCTCTGTTTTACATTACAAATGAAAGAATACAAAGCAAACACTTTCACACAAAAAGTCCTTTATGTACTCATAAAATGCATTCACACACACAAAGCGAAATCCCACCAATTTCATTCACATAAAATGCATTCAAAATACATATTGCAATGATAAATAGTTAATAGAACACAAGTTTTGCATTTTGTAGTCTAAGGTGAGAAATCATCAAAAACTTTTGAAATATAATACTTAAAATCCATAATTAGACCCAAAGATTTAATAGCCCTAGATGAACAACCATTTCCTCAAAAATCACACAAAAAAAGCAATCTTTCTTTTCATACATACAGTGAGCTCTAATAAATCATGCATGAAAGGCAACAACAATTAATGAATTCTCAATCAACAACCAAGATACTAGCATGTAATTACGATAGAAACAATTAATAAAGACAGACATCATTGAAAATCATACTAATTATGATAGAAACAAGAAGAAAATCATAACTAAATAATAGTATAAGGAAAACAAGAAGTAATAAAGGATTTAGATTAAATCAATGAAAATTTTAGAATATATTACTAAAAACATTACTAAATCCAAAATGCATACCAGCTTGATACCATGAACAACAAAAGGCCGTGAACCACCTGCTGTGCTTTGTAATGCTTCCTTTCTTTTCTGTTAGTCGATTTGCCTTTTGCTTTTTCCTGATTTCGATTGCCATGCATCTGTACCCCATTCATTATCAATGAGGGCATCCCACACATCCTTGGTGATCCACTCCCTTTCCATTCCTTTGCATTCTTTAATGTTAGTAACACATGCTTCTTTCATTGCCTTCATTCTCTCATCTGCTAGCATGTCCCTTAATCGTGTTTTGCCGGTCTTATCAAAAACATTTTTGATTTTGTTATTATGATCTGGATTCCATTTACAATACTCCTGAGAAAAAACATGTTAAAAAAACTTTAAACAAATTCTTAAATATAAGCAATGTGCAAACCTATAATAAATTTATACCTGAAATGTCTTCCACATCATTTCCTTCACATCACTAGGAACTTTTCTCCATGTCGGCCATGGACCTTTGAAATGTTTTCTTATAATACATGTAACTGTTATTGTGATCCCCCTCTCAACAAAAACACTAACACATAATCAAAGAAATATATTACATACTAATTAAACTAAATAAATCCCTATTATTACAAATATGAATATTAAAAAAACATGTTAAATAAATTAAATCATATTCTGCATTTATTGGAGTTAGATGCACTCTATCATTTCAGGTTAAGAGGGTAAGGTAATCCCAAGCTAGCCCCTCTACTATTAGACCCTGCACACCCATCATTTCCGCTCATCATAGATCCCCTATAAACAGGGGTCGAGGAAGAGATAGGGCTAGGGTCGGAAGCCGATGTCAAATCTATCATTATCTCAGGAGCTGAAGGTGCCTTAGTGGATAAAGGAATGCTAGGGAGAGATGCTGAGGATGCCCTAGTAGTTTGTTGTATCACTTCATGATGTAATGAACCACCACTTTTACCTCTACCCTTTCCTTTAGTTTGGTCTTTGGTGTATCTCGTGTTTACCAAATTAGACCTATATGTTGGCAAATATAAAATCAAAAAGTTAGAAATGTTTCAAAAATATTCACCAAATGATAGAAGTAACATAAGTCAAAAAGCACACCAACATAATATTTTGTAACCAATAAGAAACAACACACCAACAAAATATGTTTTCAACCCATAAGAAAAAAACACAGTAGACAATATTAGCAACATAGTACATTGTAAGAGAAATATTACAAAATACAGTAAAATCATCTAAGTTCTGAGAAAAATAAAGAGATTTCGATCATTTCAAAAGATTAATCATCATCAGAAGATGCGAATTCATGTTCTTCATGTTGCAATTCATCTTCAGTTTCCTTGGCTTCATCACTATCATCGTCATATTCATTTTCTTCTTCAGATCCATCATCTCCATCATCTTCCACAAGTACTGTAGGATTAACCTCTTTGAATTCATTATCAATTAGAACTGCGGGATAATCAAGTTCTTCTGAAGGAGCAATTAATCTTGGAAAAGATGTATCATCTTCTTGATATACCCCTCTATGAAGATCATTCACATTTTCATCATCATTTTCACTAGGTCTAAGATTAAATGTGCTCCTAGCCTTTGTTTTGAATACTGCCCACCAATCTTGTTGTTCTTTCATAGTTGAGGGATAATTGCTATAATAGACTTGTGTAGCTTGTGCAGCCAAAACAAATGGCTCATTACTACAAAGAATTGAAGTGTATTTGATTTCAATAAGGCCATGCATGGGGTGTACTCTAATTCCCTTTTCTATGTGAAACCAATGGCATTTGAAAAGTACAACTCTATTTCCAACCCCAAAATATTCTAACTCAATAACATCAATTAAAATGCCATAGTAGTCATGATCATAGTCATTGTAGCAACTCCCTTTTACAAGCACTCCACTATTCATTGCTTTTTTTGTTTCTCCATAATCCTTTGTATGAAACTTGAAACCGTTTACAAAGTATCCTTTGTAACATTGTACCCTTCGAGCGGGGCCATAAGAAATCTCAACAAGACGATGATCAATTTCATCGTTATGCATTTGAACCAATTGAAGTGCAATGCAAAAGTTAGTGGGTATCAACAAGGTTATGAAATACAAAAGTTTTGTTGAGTTTACAATAGAACTTACATAATTTTTCAACCATTGTGCAAATCTTGCATTCCGCATTTTCTCTAACACCCTTTCAGTTATATGTGATGAATCTCTTTTAACCATTTCATCAAATATGCTATCATTATAAAGATACTATTGTTAGCTTAATTATCATATAAACTAGAAGCACTAAATTCATATTAAAACTGGATTAATCATCATTCAAGTTCCATGCAAGAAAAAGTAAATAAGACAAAATAAAACAAAATAGAATGGTGTAAGAAGATAGAGTGAAAATGATGAAAACAAAATAAAAACCGATGAGAAAAATGGAAGAAAAAGAAAGTGTGGAATAGAAAAATAAAATGAAAAAGATAAATGGCTAGAGCAACAAAGTCCTAGCGTTCCTAGTATCCTGTTCCCAGGCAACGGCACCAAAAACTTGACACATGTCCGAGTATGCGTGTGAACCGCAAGTGCACGGGTGTCGAAGTAATAAAATACCCAGGTAGTCGAATCCACAGGGAACAGGGCTACTAGTACTAACTTCTTCTCTGCTTTCTAGCCTAATGATAAATAGAAACGTGTGGTGATCTAATGTGCGAAGAAATGAATGCCGGAAACGAATATGCAAGGGTGAAATTGATGGAGATCACAATCAATAAAAGTGGGGTATTCGGGCAATGCTCCCCCTAGGATTCAGGTATTAGGTACCGGATAAGCAAAGTGTTTCTATGATGAGTAAGTTAAGTCGTGGAAATCCAAAAATAATCTAATCCGGCCTCCAGATAGCCGATACTAGTCCCCTACGATGTCCCGGTGGAGAAATCGCTCAATCTCAACACCTTACACCACATATGACCGCAAAGCACTCTAGGAATTCCAAGAGGTGTATCCGATTCCTAAAGATTGATCCAACCCTAATTCCCGGCGAAGGATCCTAACCCCCTACAAGGTCCCGGTGGAGAAATCTCTCAATCTCACGCCTTACACCAAATATGGTTGCATAGAGCTTAGGGAACAGAGATAGAATACACCAATCAGAGGGGAAAGGGATGCTCACTATCTCATGACTCACTCTCTTAACCCTCTTCAGTCTTGAGATTCTAACCCTAATGGAGACCTCTCTCTCACCAAGGTAACAAATCATGCAAACCAAATAACCAAAAGATCAATAACTCAAGCAAGCATTAGACAATCAAGATTAAAACTTAATCAAACTCGGATTAAATAGAAACAATAAGCAAATCCACAAAAGATGAGAATCCTAGGGTTCACAAGCCCAAATACCCTCTAGGGTTTTAGCTCTCCATGGAGCAACATACAAAACACACCATCAATGAATGAAAGTACATTAAAACCATAGAAATAAACCCCCTTATATATGAACTGATGGCCATGATGGAGAGTTTCGACGTCTTGAAGGACCCACTCCGAAGCTAGGTTCACCGGTGACTTCCTTGATGCTATGACGAAGGAGGAATCGATCAAAGTTGGTGACAAAGCGCCTCCCAAGCCACAAAGACCTCTTCTCCAAACCCTAGCCGTCTCACCCCTCAAGAGCCGCACAAAAGATGAGAAAGAATAGGGCAAAACGGCTATTTATAGGCCTTAGACCGCGTCTATCACGTGCCCCCACGCACCCATGTGGATTTTCCACACGCACGCGTGGGCTGCAGGAATTTCCACGCGGGCGCGTGAACAGTAATTTTGCTACATTACTACTACAGTAAAATTGCTACATTTTTCTACAGTGCTTTGCTATAGTACTTTTCACTAAACGCGGTCCAAACACTCTTCTCTTGAGGCCACATGTCTGGGCACAAGTCCATGTGGTAGGCTATAAAACTTCTCTTCATCGACGTATCTTTGAGAGGTCTTGCAATCTTCACAAAGAGAAGAAACATGAAGATGTGGCTGCCTTTGTGCCCTTCCAACTAGTGAATTGACTTGAATCTTCTTCGAAGTTGGCATACATCTCCACGTTTATGAACTCCTCTCGTGTCTTGGTCCTTGAATTGAACAAGAACTCCCAACATTGTGTCTTTATAGCCTATCTTTGCTTCTTTTTTACTCTTCAAGGTATTCACAACCTATATGCATAAAAGAATACCAAATACACAATATGAGACATAAACCATGGTAAAAAATGATGCTCAATGCATGTAAAACATATATAAAAATATGTCTACTCAAGCACTTATCAATAAACACATTCTTTTTGCTCTTTGCTCAAGCAATAAGAGGCTTTAGGTTTGAAAATCCGGCTATTATGTTCAACCAAATACAATTGTGGTCGTTTACAATATACCTCCAAATCCTTTCGTGCCTTAATGTAATCTTTAGTTTACCCTTTACATCCATCATTGTGTTAAAAACATTCTCAAAAACATTTTGCTCAATATGCATTACATCCAAATTTTGAAGGATAAGATTGATATGCCAATATTCTAACTCCCAAAAAATACTCTTCTTTTCCCAATGATGGCTCTGTCCATAGCCTAGAATCCTCTTATTACTGACATTCATGCCAAATGTGAGATTAGGGAGAGAGTTAAGTCTCATCAAAATTTCTTCCCCTGATAATCGGGGAATCGGAGAGTCATGCTCCACCAGAATTTTAAATTTGTCTCTTTGCCTCCTGAACGGATGATCAAAATGGTAAGAACTGACAATGACAGATGGCTTCCTACCATGATTTAATATAAAAGATTTTGTACGTTCCATACAGTACGGACAAGAAAATCTTCCATGAGTGCTCCATCCAGACAAGATTCCGTAAGCAGGAAAATCATTAATTGATCATAAGAATGCAGCATGTAACACAAAATTTTGTTTCTTGTACGTATCATATGTCATGCAACCATCATTCCACAATTTTTTCAAGTCATCTATTAGAGGTCGTAGAAAAACATCAATATTCTAGTTTGGATTTCCAGGAATGACCATACTGAGAAATATATAGGGTTTTTTCATACATATCCATGGTGGTAAGTTGTACATAGTAAGCATTACTGGCCACATAGAATAAGGTTTGGTAGCAGGCCCAAATGGATTGAACCTATCATGCATGAGATTAAAGTATTGCCAAGCTTCACCATCAATAGGGTGTCGAAGAACTCCATCATTACTACGGTTAGATGCATGCCAGGCCATGTGTTTGGCTATTTTGGCTGACATGTAAAGCCTTTGAAGCCTTGGTATAAGTGGAAAATAACGTAATATTTTGAAAGGAATCTTCTTTTGTCTTCTGCCACTCGACTTACTCGCCTTGTACCGAGCATGTCCAAATATTGAGTAATACTCCATCTTAATTGTTTCACCATAAAACAACATGCAATTTTTTGGGCAAGCATGAATTTGGACATAACCAAGTCCAAGTTTTGTCAATTTCTTCTTCATTCTATAAAAATCTTCTGGCAAACATTCATATGTTGGCATCATACTCTTCACTACTTTTATGAGTCTATTAAAGCATGACTCACTAATGTTAAATTCAGCCTTGCAATTTAAAAGTTGAGACACAGCAGATAACTTCGTATGGTTCAGGCATCCAGACCACAACGGTTTATCTGCATCTCGCAATAAAGAATAAAAGCTAGAAGCACTTGGATTTGGACTTTCAACTCGGTTCTGTGATGACTCTCCAATTTCTTGTTCGCTGTGTAAAATCCAAGTAGTATAGCCATAAGAAAAACCTTTCAGAAAAAGGTGCTGATGGACATCATCAGCAATTTGCCACTTACTATTTCTGGCAACCAGTGCATGGACATCGAATTTTACTCCCCCACATGAAATTATGTTGAGAAAATGCAAAAGAAATAAATTCCTCGACTCCATTAAAGTAATTAGAAGTAATAAATCCATCTTGCAATCTCGAGTACATCCAAGAATGGTCTCTATCCAATTTTTTGCTATATTTAAAGTAATCAAGAATCCTAGTTATGTCTTTCACCTGTGAAGATAAGTTTCTAAGTAACCATGTCATGTTATAGAAAACTTGATAAGCTAGAAATAACTAAAACTCAATAGGTAATGACTTATGATTTAGATTAATGTCAATAGATAATTATTATATAATATGATGTCGATAACCTAATAACATGTTCCACCAATCAAGCCTTCTTCAAACCCACAACTTAATTACACTAGCTCATAATTAACACAAAATTCTACATTTCATAATTGATATGACATATAAATTATGGATCATGATTACGTTAGGGGATTATGTATGTTAGATTGGTATCTCCTCTTCAATGGACCACAATAAACTTACAATAACACCTAATTAATACAAAATCACATAATAAATTGTTTATATAAAAAGTAATCTTAGGACAAAAATGTATCATATCTTGAATGTTTAAATACTAATTCAACAAGTCCAAATATAACCTTAGAGAGTGTGCTAATCTATATATGTAGAGAGGCATTATTTGTCCATCAACCGGATTCTTCAAATACCTTTCCATGGAAATGCAAAGTCAATGAAGTTTTGGAAAACATAAAAATATGTTTCGAGTTGGACACTAATGTCAAAATTTATAAAACAATAGGTTTACACAACCATTCCAAATGAAATTGTGACCTTAAAAACAAGTGGAACATAACTTGAGTGATAACAATGCAGTGAATTCTCATTTTTTAATATATGTGACTTAATAGCATCTATGAAATAACTTTTAAAATGAGTGAAACATAGAAGCATCACACCAACATAAATTGAACTAATTTAAAATATGTTATTGTGGATTTAGAGAACTTGTGTTGTAAGATACTTTTAGGGGGAAAACTCTAATATTTACCATTTTTATTTATAAATCCCAAAAACTCAACCAGGTTATTAAACAACTCTTCACTTACTCTTGGCTTATCCACAAAATCCCTTTTTCGTATCCAAAAAACGATTTCAACATTTATTAGAAAAAGCATTTAACATAGGCAAACTGATAGGTCAGAAAATTTATGCTTTAGAAGATGACAATGCTTGAAATGTTGTGGGCTTTGATATAAATGTTTTGCAGTTTAGTATACAGTAAAAAAGAAACCTGATCTTTGTGCACATTTATTTATTTATTAGATTAAAAGTATTTGAGTGCCCATCAATTTTAATCAAAAGAAAAAAAATGATCCATGGTTGCGGATGATGATCATAATAAATGCTCGTTTTTCATATGTTTTGGCTGTGATTAAGATTTGGCTGGTCCATGAAGCAAAGTGTCAGTCCCATCTATAAATCATGCAAGATTTTTTTTTTTTTAAGAAAAAGGAATTTCGGATTGTGTTGTATCAAACTTCCCAATTAAAGCAATGCCAGTTCACAATCATGTAATAAATTACCAAAACCTTATCTTAAAAAAGTTTATTGTTGTTGTTATTATTATTATTTGCCCCAAAATACTTAACCAACCTATGAAAATGATTTTTTGTTCATTTATATGTGTACTTTTATTTATTTTTTTGTTATTATAAATATCTTCATTAGAGATACACTTAATAAACTAAATTTTTTAACTAAAAATTTTAATGAATAATTGTAATTTAAAATACAAAAACTTCATCCAAGTATAAATGTGTAATTTAGTTGAATGCTCAATTTTCTCTCACAATAATGATTGAAAGCTATGATTTACTGATTTATCATATTTATTAATATATATATATATATATATATATATATATAAATACATAATCTCAACATCTTATAATTTGGGGTCTATATAAGTAAACACCATGGTCTATTTTTAATTATATGAAAGATCTTTTGAAAATTATGTTAGATTAATTTGTGATTATCAACTTTTTCAAGGTGGTAGAATGTCAAAAACATACACATTATCAAATTCTCACACTTGATTTTTTTTTTCAATGAATGTGTGTTAATAATAATTTTCATTTTTCAAGCACCTAAAAACAATGGAGAAATTAGTCACAATTTGTAACTAGGGAAAAATCTAAACAACTATTACTAGCATCATGTGGCATTTGTACTACTCTAGAAGACAAAAAAACACAGAGCTAGCGAGAAATGCATGCTTGAGTAGGAGCTGTATGTATTTTCTACTCCAAGTCACTAGTTGATACCTCCTCCTCAGGCAGTTCAAATTTACACTTCAATTTTAAACAATGCATAAACAATGCAATACGAGACCAAGCTCCTCCATCTTGTCATGAGAAAAAAAAAACACAAACATTGGAAATCAAGGAAAAAAAAAAAGAACAATTCTCATGTCAGACATTACAATAACCATTAAGCCAAGCAAATAATAATAGTGCTTATTTAACAGTTCAAAGACAACGAGCACTTTGTTTGCTCAATACTTATTTTCTAATTAAGGGGCCAAGAAGGACAAAAACCAACAATGCTGAATAGAAAAATTAGAACTAGCAATCATTCAGATACTGAGAAAGAAAAAACAAAGAAGAAGCTTATTTCATATCTTCATACGCAAATTCATCCACAAGAACAAAGGGATTCAATATACTGAGGCAATGATTAATAAAAAGTTAAAACCAAATCTTTTTCATGAGGAAAAGCTCTGACATCCCGGTATAATTGCGCAAATGAAATCTTAAACAAACTCCCTAAGGTATTCTTTTTTGTAGTATCAATCAAATTAAAACGATCCAAAACCTCAGAACAACTTCTTCCCAGAGATCAAACTATGAATGAGACGTATCAGCTCAAAAATGTTGGATTTATGAAAAATTAAGTGCTAAACAAGAAATAGAAACTCAGTTTTGACGAAACACAACTAGGAAAAACCACCTAAGAAAACAACGAGGAACTCCAACCGTGAACCTTTCCTATTCTTCTTGGAATCAGCTGACAAGGAGCCAGATTAGGGTTGAGGAGGAGGAGGATGGAGATGAGGTTGATGCGGCTAGGGTTTTTACCACATCATAATCATTAATCAATGTTGGGATTATTCCAATCTAATAACTAACTATAAAATATAAATTTTGACGATAAAATAGATCTACACTATTTAGATAATTAAAAATATTAAAAAAGTTTTATATTTTAAATATTATTTTAACCCTAATGATTAATATAAATTAATTATTATTCTTTATTTATTATCATAAAATTATTTAAAAATATTTTCTTGATAATTTGTTATATTAATAATAATTTATTAACATAAATAATAATTAATATAAATAATTTTTAGATAATAAATTACATAAAAATACCGACGGAATTCAATCGGTAAACCTATACATGTCGGTATAACTTTAGTCTTAAAAATTTAGCATGAACCCTACAATACCAACGGAATTCCATCGGTACTAATACGTTGGCAATATTATTAAATTAGACCAACAGAATTCCATCGTTATTAAGAAAAAAATATGTGTCGGTAATCGTTTGGCACCGAGGGAAAAATATGGCGGGTAATTAAGCGATGGAATTCTATCGCTGTTGGTACGTCGGTACTTATAAGAAAGTTATACCGACGCAATTCCATTGGTAATAGCATTAATATATTTGTTGGTAAAAATTTAGTCCAAAAAATTTAGCATGAATTCTACAATACCAACGGAATTCCATCGGTAATAATACATCGGTAATATTATTTAATTAGACCAACGGAATTCCGTCGTTATTAACAAAAAAATATGTGTCGGTAATCCTTTGGTGCTAAGGGAAAAATATAGCGGGTAATTTAGCGATGGAATTTTGTCGCTATTGTGCGTCGGTACTTATAAGAAAGTTATACTGAAGCAATTTTGTTGGTAATAGAATTAATATATTTGTTGGTAAAAATTTAGTCCTAAAAATTTAGCATGAACACTACAATATTAATGACATTTTGTCGAGTAATAATACGTCGGTGATATTATTAAATTAGACCAACGCAATTCCGTCGTTATTAAAAAAAAAATATGTGTCGGTAATCCTTTGGCGCCAAGGGAAAAATATGGCAGTAATGTAGCGACGGAAATCTGTCGGCGTCGTCATCGGTAATGTGGTCGCTATTAAAAATTTCACTCATACCAAACTCCGTCGGTATTTTGTCGGTAATCTATCCATATTTCGTCGGTAAAAGAAAATATTACTGACAAAAATTAATCCGTCAGAAATACTCTATTGGTAGTGAACTGTTTTTTGTATTGTTACAATCCATTATTATTTGAATCTAATTATGTGCTTTCAATGTCTTGAATGCTATAGAGGTGAAAGTCCTAGTTTTCTTGTATGATGTGCTTTGTGATGAGTAGAAATACCTACATAACATAGACAAACCGTTATTGGAGGAGATTGTGAGTAAGCCTAGCAATGGGGTACTTTAGAGTCAAGAGTTCTCCTCCCTCATTCCTCTCGAGTGATTTAAAAAGTAATTTCATGCTCTATGTAATCATAGGGAATAGATTTTGAGGAGAAATTGCATTTTTGTTCCGTATGGGATTAGGGACACTTGCTTTGCAAGAAGAATTGTCTACTTTTGAATTCTTGTTAAATTCACATTGAGAATCCATAGAAATGCAATATGGCTATGGGGGTGTCTGTATGAACACTATATTAAACAAGTTACTATTCATCCCTTGCAAGAAAGGGTTTAGTATATTCTCAGATTTCTCTCGGTTTAAATAGTATTGCTATACGTATACAACATTTGTCCTAGACTTATAAACCCTTAGGGGGCACTCTACGCCAGAGCATCCTGTTTCTACTTGAGTGTTAACCGATTTCATTTCCCGTATTCTCAATTTTTATTCTCTTTCTTCTTATTTCATTTACATACATCACGACTCTTTGATTAGGCTAGTTTTTAGAGTTACGATTAGTACTAGTATTCTGGATCTTCCCTATGGATTGATACCATGCCCTAATGAACACTTTACTACTTGATTGGCCTATACATTTGCGTTAACCCCTATCACTCATGGTGTATATCTATGTGGGGTATTCAAATGTTAAGTATGGTGTGGAATTGTCATATACTTTATTCCCATGTCATGTTAGTTATCATACATGTCTAGTTGTTACAAAATTATCAAATATTTCATTATCCTGTATTGAATAATTGATTAATACTTCAGTTCTTTGTCCTGATGATGATATAGAGTTAGAAGTGAATGAGGATACTGGGAGTGAACATGATAGTAGCTCAAGAGAGGATGATGAGGAGATTCTAGTGATGTTCCCACTGTAGGCTTAAATGCAGATGATGAGAGGGACAAGTCCATAGTTTGAGTAACCAAATATATCCAGTTGAAAAAGGCTTTGTAGGAAGATGGTGGTGAAAATGATAATGAACTAGGGACGCATGGCTGGTTATACTACACATGGGGAAGGTGGAAGCATAAGGCCAAATGCTGCACAAGATGGGAAAGTAGATGGATTTGAAAGTTATAACATGGAATCATCAAACCTTGGAAGTTATGAAGACACCAGTGAAGAATTCAATGCAGATGATGCAAGAAGACATAGGTCTATTAGAAAATTTTACATCCCTGATGTCCTATTGCTTGAGTTTTTCTTGGATCTTAGCTAGGTTTGTAGACCTGAAACTGTTTTAAGGTGAACTTGTAGATTTCCTAACCAGGAAAGAATTTAAATTTAAATGCATGAAAAATGATGTACTTTAGGGTGAGATCTAGGTATTCTACAAAGGGATGTAAATGGTTGATTTTATGTTGGTGCAATGCTAAGAAAATTGTATGTGGTTAAGCGTGATGATGCAGAACACTGATGTCTTCTTTTGACAACAAGAATAGAAGGGTGACATCTCATGTTGTTGTGAAGAGATTTTGTGATTTATTACGTGGTAAGCCTTTTATTAGGCCCATTAACCTAAGGGTAATGCTTAGGAGGAGTTAGGAGTGTTTGTTACTAATAAAGTGTGGGATAAAAAAATGCTAAAGGCTTGGTGATAACATACGATTGAATAGCATTTCAGAAAGGATTTCATGGTGCTTAACAACTATGTAATGGAGCTAAAAGGGTTAAATCTTGGCATTACTATGATTGTTGTCTCATAAAGGAAAAAGTAGATGAGTTACCTATTTTTTTCAAAGGATGTATATTTTATGGGCTGCAATTAAATAGGGTGTTAATTATTGGATATAGGATCCTAATAGGTTTAGATGGATGTTTTTTGAGAGGACTGATGAAAGGGTAATTGCTAGTGTTAGTAGGGAAAAATGGGAATAATCAAATGTTCCCTATTCCATGGGCTATTGTAGACAAGGAAACAAATGAGAGCTAAAGTTGGTTCATTAAGCATCTGCAATATGATCTTTGTATTAGGGATGGACTAGGATGTGTAGTAATCAATGACATGCAAAAGGTTTGCGACTTTCATTTAATTTATTTTTTAATTAACTACATCTCTATTTTAATTTTATAATCTCTTTTGATAGAGTCTAATCCATGCAGTCAATAAACTTTTGACCCATGATTGAGCATAAAATATGTGGAAGACACATTTATGCTATATGGGTTAAGAAATTCAAGGCAAAGAGATGCAGCAGAATTTTTGGAACACTGCTAGTGCAACTAGTTAACTAGAGATGCAAAAGTACTTGAAAATCATGAGAAACCTAAAGGGAGAGTGTTGGTTGTAGAAGAGTTGTTTGAAAAGTGGCCAATTAATCGTTGGTGCCAAGCATTTATCATTGATGTGGTTAAGTGTGAGAATGTTAATAATAACATGTGTGAGACTTTTAATTGATCAGTGCTACTGGAGGCCAGAAACAAGCCCATCATTAGCATGTTTGAAGAAATATAGGCAATATGTGATGGACAAGTTATTTGTCAAAAAGGAATTATGCCATGAAGTGGGAAATTGGAATGTGGACCCAATATAGTTGCTAAAATTAAAAAAAGAAAGAAATGGAGGGTTGAATGGAATGGTAGGGGCAAAACCATGAGGTGCTCTGGGATGATATGGTGAAACATGTGAGGCATGGCTATGTTGTTAGATTAGAAAACCATTGTTGTTCATGTGGAAAATGGGACATAATTGGGATCCCCTGTGCACATGCAATTGTTGTCATTATATCTTCTGGTACAGACCCAGTGAATTATCTGTCTAATACACTTATTTGAGAGCCTACAAATTATTGTCAACCAATAAAGAGGCGGGGATGTATTGGCCCAATAAGTGTGGGAAGTCCCTTGCTACCACCATTAGTTAAAGAAAAAAGAAAAATACCTAGTCGACTTGCAAAAAAAAAGGAAGAGAGAGTCATTGGAAGGAAATAATAGAAGCACATCAAAGCTTTCTAGGGCAAGTAGGGTTATGAAGTGTAGGTGTTTATATCATCATTTTTTTGTGTTTTATCAAAATAAATGAGGTAATTTGGCCATTTATATTGTTTAATGAGCACGACTACATTTTTATTTTTAAAATTGATTTACTCATTTATTTGGTTATTAACTTATTTTTATGTATGTGCCACGGGCATGAAATAAAAAATCTTAATATAATATGTTGGTCGATATCATCCGTAAACTCCAAACTCACATATTTTTCATTATTGCACCTCAATTATGTATCGGAGAAAGTCTGATCCTCGAGTTCTCACATTTGAGTTAATTGTTTCAACGGCTAGGTTACATACATATAAATATTTTAATATAGATTAAATAATTCAATGTGAATGCACAGTTAACTCAGCATACATCTAATTCATTTAATTTAGTCATAAATTAAGCCAAAATTGCATAATAAAAAAACTTGCATCTTAAATTTCATCTCTACACCATTAAAAGTCAAAAGAGAAAATGACTTAGAAATTTGTGTATCTCCACCCAACCACTCAAATTTCATTCAAAACTTCCACTGCTCACAGACACGATATCAACAAGCAAAAATCATATATACATATGATATTAACTATGGCTATTCAAAAAAACCGTTTAAACCGTAAACCAGATCGGACCGGTTTTTTTTTAACCGCAGGTCCGGTTCCAACCGTTTTTATCATTAATTGGTCCGGTCCGGTTCCAGTTTTGAGAACCGCGGTCCACGGACCGGTTTATTTATAAATATGTAAATATGGTTTTACGTTTTAGGGTTTATTAAAAAATTGATTTGATCTCTCGTGTGAAGGGATCAAACAGGACAAATGCGAGGATATATAGATAAGTAATGTATATTAATTAATTTAATTTTAATTCATAAAAACCAGGACCGAATTGGACCGGCCCAAAACGGTCTAAACCGGAACCGGACCGGACGAGACCGGTCCAAAACGGTTTGGACCGGTCCAGGTTTCCTTGTTATTTGGTCCAGTCCGGTCCCAATAATAAAGAAACCGTTTAACCGGTTCGGTCCGGTTCTTGACCGGTCTGGTCCAGTTTTGGACCGTGCACAGCCCTAATATTAACAAAAGAATGATTCAAGTTTGTGAAAACCAACTTTAAAAGTACACACATACACACAAGTCTGTATATATACATTTATTCCTCCCTTCCATTGCACTTTATATATCTAGCATTGCTTTACTGTTAAAAGCTAAATGAATGTGTTAATTATTTATGCCAGACAAAAGGGAGAAGAATGCTAATGAAACTCCTTTTATTCCACTCTTATATGCTACTCCATTATGCCTTTCTTAGAGGAAAGCATCAAGCCATATCTTACAACCATCTTCGCTTAGAAGGGAGAGAAAAAGAAACTTTTTTTTTTGGGATAGATTTTTTTCTATGAATTATCATTCAAAAGATTAATTATAAAAAAATTTAGAGCAAAAGACCTAGGAAATATTAGAAAAATATTTTGCATGGATAACCCTAAAACCAAAAGTTATTACCTATGTACAGCAGGAATTTATTCTTATTTTTACGTATATAGTCCGCCAACCCATAAGATTTGATTAAAATATTTTTAAAATTAATACAAATATAAATTATATATATAATATAAAAATACTTCTTTTTTGACAAATGTGAACAATCTACTAGTCAAAGAGTTTGCACGGGTTTTTAATTATACCGACGCTCTCTCACTTTAGGGTAGGGGGAGTTAAACTTATATACACAGGATCATAGTACTACTAGACCAACATGGGTGTTGGTTTTTTGAAAAGATTTACTCTTGCTAATTTAAACCTTATTTTACACAGGATCATAGTACTACTAGACCAACAGGGTGTTGGTTTTGTCTGAAAGGTCTTTTCTTTTGTGGAAAGGTCTACTCTCGCTAATTTAAACATTATTTTTATACCTATATATAGTTACTGATTTAATCAGGGAGTATACACTCAAAAATCCAAATCTAATCATGAAAACAAAACCGTCATGATAAAAACTAAATTAATAAATAAACGAATAAAATAAATATCATGTTTAATTTAATCATGGTCCCCATAAACAAGAAACAAGAAGAAGCTATTTTATTATTTATTTATTTATTTTTTAACTTTAACTTTGCTCTTTTTCTTTTCCTCATCGTCCTTAATACTCAAGAGTGAAGAAGAATCACTTCATTCCTACTTCTCATCGTTATCAACACTTTAAATAGCCCTTCAATTGTGTTACATTGTTGTATCCTCACTTACAAAGCATTTGGTGTGAGAGTTTAAGCAAAGAGTTAAGAGGATGGCAGCAAGCATTAAGGTTTTCGGATTACCATCATCCACTGATGTGGCTAGGGTTTTGGCTTGTCTCTTTTGAAAAGGATGTGGAGTTCCAATTCATTCGCGGTGACACTTACAAAAAAGATCATAAATCCCCTGAGTTCCTTAAGTTACAGGTAATTAGTAAGTCATCGAGTTCCTAAGTTCCTTTTATGTTCCTTCAATTACTTACAAATCATTGAGTTCAGAGTTCCAAAGGTCCTTTAGTTTCACGTAAGTCACCAACTACCAATTTTTTTGCAGTCTAATGATATAGTTAGTTATATAAATATCATTGCAGTTTTAATTTAAAAACATATGTATCTCATTTTCCGTTTTTGTCATATTGATCAGCTTCATATTTTTTGCTTTTAGGAATTATTAAATTTCTGTGATTTCATATTTGATTTGTGGCTTGATTTTTTTAAACAGTGCAATTTAATACACTCCAAATTCTATTTTGAGTTTTTTCAAAAAATTTTCATCAAATAATAATACATATACCTTTCCTTTTTATAATACTTATGTAATAAAGAGCCTTTGTTTCAACAGTATTAGCCTTACTACTTAAGGTACTAAGGCTTCATTTACGAAACTTTCATTGCTTAAATTTGAAACACTCTAAATACAGTGGTACCAAGGATCCTCTATTGTGAGAGAGGGCATACAACCCAAATCCCATATCAGATGGGTGTACTTATACCCCTTAAATGTATATGTGATTGTCACATTGGTTACAAAAATAATAAAAAAAATGTCATATGCAAAGCTGTCACTATGGTTCATTCTTTGCTCTTTCAGGATATCTCTGGCAGAGTCACTTTCAAAGAAGGCAAGCTCACTATGATCAGGTAAGCATCATCATATTTTACTTTACTGTTTGTTTATCTATATATTTAATATATATACCAAAACAAAATAAAGATGACATGATAATGTTTCCATTCTTTTGTTTCATAGATTCAAGGGAAATTTGCAGGTACATAGGAGGCAAGTTTGCGGATCAAGGGAACAAGAACCTCCTTGGAACAGGAGGACTAGAGAGAGCCTCCATTGAGCAATGGCTCCAATCTGAAGCTAAATCCTTCGACCCAGTTGCCTCCCAGCTTGTCTTCAACTTGGCCTTTGCAGTGCATATGGGTTTAAAGCCAGACGATGATCTTGTGGATCATTGTGAGAAGAAACTCAATCAGATACTTGATGTTTATGATGAGAGACTTGGGGAGAGTTGTTACTTGGCAGGAGATGAGTTCACACTTGCTGATCTTTCTCACTTGCCAAACTCTCATTATCTTGTAACCACTGAGAAGGGAAATGAGTTGTTTTATAAGAGGAAGAATGTTCAAAGGTGGTGGCATGATATCTCTGGAAGGGACACTTGGAAAGCAGTTGTTCGTATGCAGACTGAGCATCCTGGTCCTCTGGAGAAGTTTGCAACTATCGGCAATGATCATGATAATCATGATCATCATAAGCATGATTATCATGATCATGAATGAGTGAGCTTTCCTCATGTCTTTAACTCATTATTATTGATGGGTTAATATCTTATTGTCAACAGTAAGTGTCATGTAATGTGTGCTTTGTTTGCTTGGTGAGTCATTTGTTATTTTCTTTTTTGCTTTTTTGTTTTTTGGTGTGTTCGTTTGGAGTGTAAGTGTGATTTCTCTCATGTTTTGCACTTTTGTTCGGTCCCTAAATAGAATAAAGAGTAGGGACATTATTGTCATTGAATAATAAGCACATGTTCTTGTTGGAGTATATACATATATATATATATATTAATTTTGCATTTTAGTTTTATGTTTTTCGAGAATGTACATGCTTATGATCTATAAATTATATTTGTGTTTTTAAAATGTAAATATTAGTTGTACTCTTCTTATTATATTATCAAAGTATTTAATATTATTGCTATTAGAATATAAGTTTCGATTATAGCACACGATTAAGTAAGAACTTCTAAGCTTGAGACTATACGTATTAAATGTTGAGATTTCCTTGATTCAAGTTTTTATTAATTACTAATTGATATCCTTGTAATTTCCATAGTTTTCATTTCTTTCATTAAAGATTGATTGGAGAGATAAAACTTGTTTGTAGGGATTCTTCTCTATTTGTTGATTGTAAATGTAATTTGAATGTGCGAATGGAAATAAAAGTTTGTAATTTTCTTCTACTTTATCTTGGTACCAGAGCAATGTTATGAAACCATTGAAATGTCACAAACAAAGTTTGAAGGGGTTACTATACTGCCCATGCAATTTGTCCAATCTGAAGGTGTTTTCAATGCAGGAATCATCCCCTTTGTCACGCCCCGAATCTGGTTTGCCGGACCCTATGCACTGATAAACGGGCGCATATCCACGGTGTGAAACCCAATAAGCACGCAATGCCTCAAAACTATTCTCACAACAAAAGTACAACCTCAAAATTACAACTTTAAATACCAACCGAATATAAGAGGTTCAAATATAAAGAGGTTTTCTAAAATAGAATTCACATACTAATACAAATATAACGACAACTCAAGTAAAAGGGAACACAAACTTTATTTGTCAAGTATGTTGCCCGTTGATGAGTGTACAATATTCATATATTTATATCACTTTGTACACTCATTTGGCATGAATTAGATTAATATTGTGAAATTCGATGCTAAATATAGTGTGTTTTGCATTAACAGGCTTAGGGTAGCACTTCAATATGAGAGAGAGAGAAAGAGCCAAAAAAAGCATTTCAGACCACAAACGATGAAGTTGGAGCTCTGTCAGCATCATTTGAATAAGGACAAGGCAAAACTTGGTGGCTTACGGGTAGCTTACGGCCAACTTTATCACCGTAAGTTAATTCTAGAGGACCTTGCGGGCATGAGTATGCCTGTAAGGGGGATTCAAAGCCAAGTCAGAGGACCTTACAGGCAAGGCTTGCGCCGATAAGGATGCCTGTAAAAACCATTCAAAGGAGCTTACCACCACAGTATATGCCCGTAAGGACAGTTATAAGAAGCTGAACACTAAAGCTTACGGTCTAGCGCTTACAACCATAAGCTAAACTGCAACACAGACAAAAGTACATTATAGGTGTGACTTATGGGTGTAAATGTTCCCTTAAGGCTCACGACTATCTTCTCTAGCTCCCTTACGGTCATGTCCTTAAGCCCATAAGCAGTCGAGTATCAATAGTCTCAATGAGGACTTTTAGGGCATCGAATTCTTTTCTATTTGACAATTCTTGGATGTGAAGTTAGGGAAGATAAGAGACGAATCTCCATCTCCTAAGGAGTGATTTCAAAGGGGATTCAGCTGAACATTTAAGGGGATTGAAGATTGTAGCCGTCAAGTTCACCTTGGCGTCGTGCTTGGAAGCTTACCTAGGGTTTCTCTGGCGATTCTTCATCCTCATGATTGAAAAAGGGGGTTTTCATGGATTTCATGTTTCCTCCTATTATTTGTATCTTAGATGCTTTTCCTTCATTAATGGAGGGCTAATTTGTAGATGTTCGGGGAGAGTTGAACTCTAGGGATTATACTTTCGACATTGGTTGTTAGATCTTTGATGCTTTAATTGTTTTCCTAATTGTAATCATATCTATTGAGTCTAATTGTGTGATTGAATGTTTGATTGTTAACGAGGCGAAAGCCCTAATTATCATGTTTGGTATTGCTACGTGACGAGATGAAATTCATATCTAGCATAGACTTGCCGAAAATTCGAGAGGATAGTGAGTACACCTCTGATTAGGGTACTTTGGAGACTTTATCTCCCACAATCCTTCTGAGTAAGTTAGTGATAATCTCCATGATCTTTGCTATCATATGGAGTGAATTTCAGTAGAAATCACATTTCTGCTCTCTATTCAAATCAGAGGTAATCTCTCTCTTTGGGGGAGATTGTCTATTTAAGAGATTGTCATTAGCCAATAATAAGGTTTCATAGAGTGTTAATGCGATTGTGTGGATGTCTGTATCCGCTCTACACCTTTTTAGCTACTCTTCACTTGAGAAATCGAGGTTTTAGTATAATTTTGAAAATCTTTTCGTTCAAATAGGATTGCATGTTTAGACAACCTTTGTCCTATACTCCATAACCCTAGAGGGATGCTATGCCTGGACTTTAGTTTCTTCCTTGGCTTCTCTCCTGTTACTTCTCGTATTTTCTTATATTTGCTTGTTTTTGTTCACACACACAACATTCAATCATCTAGGCTATTTTTCTGGTTTACGGTTATTAGCTAGTATTCATTTTCTTCCTTATGGACTTACACTCTGCATTTACGCACACTTTATTGCGCAATCAGCACGTACATTTGTGTCCCTATCAAGTTTTTGGCACTGTTGCTGTATTAGGAACACTTTGATTATCCTTTACTTTAGCCATTTCCTTTCTGATTAATTTCACTTTTTACTCTTTACCTTAGTAATATATATTTACCTTTCTCATTTGGTTATCATTTTTAAGTTATTCTTCTAAAAAATGATTCGCAAAGTTTATTGACTAACTAGCAGTTATGAAAGCATGGATGGACAGTTTTGTAGAACAAAGTCACTAGGAGAAAAATGATTACTATGCAAAGAACAGTGAGGAGGATACAATGACAAAGTTATTTGACCAGTTGTATCAGTTTGAATCAAAGTAATTTCAGGATTCAAGCCAACAAAATTTAGAAGAAGCATTGGATCATTGTATAGGTTCTTTGGGAGAGTAATAAGAAGGGGAGTTCAAAATTTCATCATTTTCAGGGATTCAGAGTGTGATGTCAGTATTAGTTGAAAATGAAGAGGAACATCAAGAAAATGATATTGCACTATAATCATTAGAGCTGGAGCAACCAAATATTGAGGAGAAACTGGGTGGTCAGAACAAGAAACTAAAAACCTCAATCGAAGAGCCCCCAAACTTGAATTAAAGAAGCAACCTGAGCGTTTAGAGTATGCCTTTTTGGCTGAGAATTCTAAATTTCCAGTCATCATCTCAACCCACTTATCTTCTGATCAAAAGAAGAGGTTGGTTGAAGTTCTCATGAAACATCAAGGGGCAATTGCATGGAAGAAATAGTTTTGGGTCATAAGATATCTCAACACGGGATAGAAGTTGATAGAGAAAAGATTGAAACTATCGAGAGACTCCCATCTCCGTCCTCAGTAAAAACCATACGGAGTTTTCTTGGGCATGCGGGTTTCTACAGGTGTTTCATTAAGGACATTTTCAAAGATAACCCTAACCTCTTACAAAGCTTCTTGAGAAGGACACGCCTTTTGAATTTTCGACAGAATGTCTATTGGCATTTGAGACACTAAAAGTGAAACTAGTGAATAGACCGATTGTTATAGCCCCTAATTAGAACCTTCCCTTTGAAATTATGTGTAATGCAAGTGATCATCCAGTTAGGGTGGTTTTAGGACAAAGAAAGGGACAAGCACTTTCAACCTATATACTATGCTAGAATTACTCTGAATGATGCACAAGAAAATTATACTACCACCGAGAAGGAGTTACTAGCTATTTTGTTTGAATTTGAGAAATTTAATCCCTATCTTATTTTGTCCAAAGTCATATATTTTTCATAGACCATTCCGCACTCCATTGTCTATTAAGCAAAACCGATGCCAAACCACGGTTGATTTGTTGAATTTTGCTTTTGCAGGAATATGATGTAGAAATCAAGGATAAGCGAGGCTTTAGGAATTAAGCAGCTAATCACTTGTCAAGACTTTGCACACTCAGGGTAGGAATTTTGAGAAGGAATGGAAATCAATGATTCTTTCTTTAAAGAGTATCTTTATTGTATCAGTGCATTGGGTAAGGTTGATACACCACGGTTCTTGGGTTTTGCAAATTACCTTGTAACTCGAGTCCTTCCCAAGGATATAATCTCACATCTTAAAAAGAAATTCTTTGCAAATGTGAAGCATTATATATGGGATAATCCAAACTTGTTTCAAGTTTGTGTAGATCAGGTTGTCCAACAGTGTGTCTCGCAAAAAAGAAGGATGGGAGATCATAAGGCAATGCCATTTGGGACCCGCAAGAGAGCATTTTAGGGCAAACAAAACTGTGGCAAAAGTGCTTGAAGCCAGTTTCTTTTGGCCTTCTATTTTTTGTGTCAAACAAAGATACATTCAATGCTATGACAATTGCCAACGAACATGTAACAATTTCCGCCGCTTTGAAATGCCTCAGAATCCCATTGTTAATTATGAAATCTTTGATGTTCAGGGTATCAACTTCATGTTCCCTTTCCCTATTTCTTATGGCAGTAAATATATCTTGGCAGTAGTAGACTATGTTTCGAGATGGGTTGAAGCTCAAACCTTGCCTTCTAATGATGCTAGGGTTGTTTTTCAATTTCAAAAAAAATTATTCTCCCAGTTTAGGGCACCTAGGTTGATCATTAGTGATAGAGGCACACATTTTTGTAATACACAATTAGAGAGGGTCCTTAAAAAGTATTGTGTTACCCATAGAGTAGCTAATCCTTATCACCCTCAAACTAATAGCCCAGTAGAGGTCTCTAATCATGAATTGTAATGAATCTTAGAAAAAATGGTAACCCTTGGAAGTAAAGATTGGTGCAAAAAATTAGATAATGCCCTTTAGGCTTATAGGATAGCCTACAAGACACATTTGGGAACATCACCTTACCGTTTAGTCTATGAAAAAGCATGTCATTTACCCATTGAGCTAGAGCATCAAACTTACTGGGCCACTAGGTTCTTAAATTTTGATTTAGATGCCACAGGAGAAAAAAAAGGAAACTTTAATTAAATGAGATATATGAGTGGCAGCAAATGTCATATGAAAAATCTTGTACTTAAAAGGGACACAAAAAAATTTATCATGACAAATTGATTAAGCTGGGATACAAGTTTCATGAGGGAGATCATGTTTTACTTTATAATTCTTGCTTAAAACGTTTTCTAGGGAAACTGAAATCAAGATGGATGGGACCCTATTGCATCACTCAAGTATTTCCCCATGGAGCAAATGAAATAACACACCCGAAACATGACATATTCAAGATAAATTGACAGAGGCTAAAGCATTATTTTGGTGACACTCTTGATCCAAGTGGAGAAATTATTCATTAAAAGCGTCCTTGACATGTGTATTTCAGGTACATTAAGCTCGTGACGTTAAACAAGCATTTCTTGGGAGGCAACTTAAGCAAAAAATTTTCGTATTCTTGTTGAGTCAAGTCTTTAGTTGTAGTTTTATAGCTTTGTTTAAGTTTGCAATAAATTGCTTGGCGTGTCTCAGATTTCTTGTGTTGGTTGGTTGTTTGCCTTCTTAGGCACTCATTTTGTGCTTTCCAAGTCATATGTGTATTTGAGCTTAACTGCAAGAAATAAAGGGATTTTTGCTCAAATTTTCCAAGACTCTTAATGGTTACTTGCGCCGGTAAGTAAGGCTGTAAGCCTCAAACCAAAAGCTTTACGGGCATCTTACACCCATAAGCTACCCCGCAAGGGGAATCTAAAGAGTCTTACGTGTGCACTTACGGCCCATAAGTCCTAGTGAACATAGTTCAGAGGTTCCTTACGGGTAACTTACACCCATAAATGAGAATGTAAGGGTCATCCAAAAAACTTAAACCCTTACAACCCATAACCTCCATGGGAAACAACCTAGGTCCCTTACAGGCACTTTGGGCCAGTAAGATAGACTATAAGAGCAAGATAGACAACTTTACAGGCTACAATATAAAGGCTCTTACTGGTTGAAACCTCGGTTGTTAAGGAGATGTACCTTTATAGGGTAGGCTTTACGACCATAAGCACCTCGTAATTGTTCATTTAGAGATATTTATGGTCAAGGCTTATGCCTTTAAGCACCTAGGGTTTTAGTGCCACCAACGGCCTTTGATCTTTATTTTGAATTCTTTCTCACCGGTTCTTTGTCGCATGTGACTGTCTCTCTTCCCATTCTATTCCTCTCTTTCTCCTTTGTTGTTTTCAAGTCTTTTTGAATGGGGTTGGAAGATTTTGAAATCTTTTCACCAGCTAGTTTTCTTCTTCTTCTTTGTCTCAAAGGTAATCTTCATTTTTCATGATTTTTAAGTTCAATGATCAAAATGTTGTATGAAAATGATTGTCTGAATGTTTAGCAATGCTTGAATGCGGTAAACTCAAAATATGTAAAGTTTTGAGATCCAATGTACAGGAGCTGTCCTTATAGCCTGAGCTCGTGGTTTGTGGTCGTATGGTCACTGTAAAGGTGACTATCCCCGAGGTTTAAGGTCGAAAACCTTCCCATTAGCAGGCCGTTAACACTCCTGGTTTAAGTAAATTTCATATTTTTGTATTCTAAACATCGTATTTTTCTCTTGCAGGATGGTCAGAGCAAAGAGACCAGAGGTATTAATTTCGGGTATAGTTGCCATATAGGAGACCTCGACCCCTCCAGTCCCTCGGTACCTACATTTCAGGAGGTTCACTTCCGAGAATGCTTAGCCCACTTAAAGATAAAGAGGTTTAGCCAATCTCGTACTGTGGATTGGCCTATTCTTACCTAGCTGGGGCTCGAGGAAGAGGTAAGGAGGATGATGAAGTTGGGAGGATGAAGCAGTCTATTCTCAATAAAGGAGCAAGTGTACTGTGACACCACCTCGAGGTTCTTTGCATGTTTGAGTTAGACCGAGGGTTGTTTGGTTTTGGCCGTTCGGGATATTGACACACACAGAGCTTGCTCTACTAATGGGGTTGTATAGGATTGACTTTACCAGCACCCCACAGTATGAGGAGTTTTTCATCAACTTTCTTCCTGGCATCACTGCCAAGGGATTATAGTAGCACCTGAGTAGAGGCAGGAGTTATGAGCTGAGCGTCACCAAGGCCTCATTCCTTACCCGGCCAGCTCTCAGGTATGTACACAGTGTCAACGGCCAATCATTTTCATGGTGAAGCAACAACACCAGAGTGGTAGGCCAGAAGGAGCTCTTATTCCTGTTTAGTTTAGTTGAGCGCCACCCAATCCACTTTGGTTACGCTCTAGCAAATTTCATTACTCACCAAGGCCAGCACTTATGCCTGGGTGTGATTTTTGTTAGTCTATACATTTCATGATTCACCAGGGATATAGGGCTGGGAGATCAACTCCAGGGTCATGAGACAATGGGTGGTTCGGCACCCCTTAGGATTGACACTAGGGATGATAACAGGGATGGGGATTCCCTCATCCCCGATTCCTCGATGGGGGAAATTTGCTTCCCCATCCCCATCCCCATGGGAATCCCCTCCCCGCGGGGATCCCCACTGAGGATTTTATATTTTGCAAACATATTATTACATTTGGAACATAAAAACTACTCCACACACACACACACACACACACACACACATATATATATATGATATAATTAAAACTACTCAACATAGAGCTCAACAAACTTATCAAATAATCACTTAAACACTTAAAGAAAAAAATTCTCCAAATGGTGAGGGAATAGAGCTCAACAAACTTACCAAAGGCTAGATCTAAGTTAGGAAATAGGCTTCATCATCTAGAGTCTCTAGAGCCTCAAGCAGTCCCACACAGTGTGAGGTATTGAGAGTATCCCTTTCCACTGGGGCATAGTGTTGAGAACTAGTCACGGTTTACCTTAGTTTTGGGACCATGTGTCTTTGGATTTCCACGACTCATTAAACTTCAATTAGGAGGCATAATATTAGTCTTGCATTTGAAACAATAATCCTAGGGTGAGCATTGTCCGGGTACCCGATTTTATCATTGATTAACTCTCTTTACTCCATTTGTTTTCTCTTTTCTCTTTTACTTTTATTTGCATTACTATCTTGAATCAACTCATAAATTGGTGTTCATTCTAGCTAAATAACAATACTTCTTGTTTCTGAGCATCTATTCCATGTGGATTCGACTACCCACTCACCGAGGTATTTTATTACTTCAACAACCCATGCACTTGCGGTACACACACGCAAGGGGTGTGTCGGTTATTTTATTTTGTTGAGTGTTAATGTTCTTTTCTTATGCTTCGTAGGACTTATATGCAACACCCAACATCCTCAATTATAAAGGGGGATACTCACTCAGTCATTCTTGACCTTGAGTGACCCTAACTGCTAGGTGCATTTAATATAGTGGGAGTTTCTTAGTACTAGGGTGGACACATGGAAGTTTGTTCCATTTTAAGTTCTATTTTTTTAGTGTGCACTCTATTCTTTGGTTATTCACCTAATTAGAGAACACAACTTCTCTATTGTAGCAACTTAGACCGTGTTGGACTTCTTTTAGTTTTGTTCACTTTAATTCTTGGAGATGAATTGAGAAAAATATTTTCAAATTTGAAAGAATTTGTTTTGAAAAATAAATAGAAAAGAGAAAAATTGAGAAACAAAAAGAGCTACCTCTATTAGAAGTCTGAAGCTAGTCCCGATAAGTCCGATATTGTGTATACCCTAAGGAGAGAAAGAGCTATCTCTTTAGGTGAGTGAAAGCTACCATATTCTGGTAAAAGATGTGGAAATAGCTATCTATCTTAAAGTGTGAAAGCCACTCGATAAGCACTTATGGGAAATTAGAGCTGGTAAAAAAAACCACTTAAATTGTACCACACCAGCTTTTTTTGAACCGCCGGTCCAGTTCCAGCCGGTTTCATTATTAACCGGTCCCGTCCAGTTTTGGAACCGGTCATAGATCGGTCAGGTATAGTTCTAGTTTTCGAAACCGCGGTCCAAACCGGACCGGACCGATTATTTATAAATATGGAAATATGGGTTTTACGTTTTAGGGTATATTAAAAAATTGTTTTTTATAAAGTTCAGAACAAAAACTAAAAAGGAAAAAAGGCAAAAAGTAAAAGGTGTTAAATCTAATTATCATCTCTCGTCGAATTCCAGCTCTCGTGTGAAGAGATCAAAGAGGACAAATGTGAGGATATATAGATAAGTAATGTATATTAATTAATTTAATTTAATTCATAAAAACTGGGACCGAACCGAACCGGATCAAACAGGTATAAAACGGTCCAAACCGGAACCGGACCTGACCAAACCGGTCCAAAACGGTTTGGACAGGTCCGGGTTTCCCTGTTATTTGGTCCGATCCGGTCCCAATAATAAGAAAACCATTTAACCAGTCTGGTCCGGTTCTTAACCGGTCCGGTCCGGTTTTCGGACCATGCACAACCTTAGTGGGAAATGGCTACTTTAGATATGTGTGAAGCTACCACCATTGAAATAAGAAGTTATTTATGAATGTTTGCTAGTGAAGTCCTTTAGGTCAAAAAAAGTGAAGTAGAGAGTTGTAATACACACACAATGATAATCTTGAATAGAGTGTTCATTATTATTGGAACTTGGAATTTTTAACATCTTTGCATTGTTGAAGCCCAAACTACTTGTGAAACTCCAAAATTCTCGAGCACCATAGGTCTTGCACTCTCTCCACTTGATTTGTAATATTTTATTTTTTTGCTTGAGGACAAGCAAAAGCTTAAGTGTGGGGGAATTTGATGAGTGTACAACATTCATATATTTTATATCACTTTATACACTCATGGTACATGAATTAGAGTTATATTGTGTAATTCAATGTTAAATATAGTGTGTTTCATATTAACAGGCTTAGGTTAGCACTTCAAGATGTGAGAGAGAAAGAGAGAGAGAGAGAGACAAAAGATATATTTCAAACCTCAAACAATGAAGTTGGACCTCTCTTGGCATCATTTGAATAAGGATAAGGCAAAGCTGGGTGGCTTATGGGCAGCTTACGGTCAACCTTATGCCCATAAGTCAATTTCAAAGGACCTTGCCGGCTTGCTTATGCTCATAAGGGGGATTCAGAGCCAAGTTATAGGACCTTATGGTGAAGGCTTATATTCATAAGGATACCTGTAAAGACCATCCAGAAGAGCTTACTATAACTGTATACGCCCGCAAGGGTAATTGCAAGTAGCAGAACAGTAAAGCTTACAGTCTTGCATTTACGGGTCTAAGATTGACTACAACATAAACAAGAGACCTTACAGACGTGGCTTATAGCCATGAGTATTCCTGTAAGGCTCGTGACTATCTTCTCCAGCTCCGTTAGGGTGAAACCCTTACGTCCGTAAGCAGTCGGGTATAAATAGACCTGATGAGAATTTTTAGGGCATCAAATTCTTTTCTTTTGGGAGATTCTTCGAGGAGAAGTTAGGGAAGATAAGAAACAAATCTCCAACAGCTATTGAGTAATTTAAAAGGGGATTCGGTTGAGCATTCAAGGGAATTAAAGATAATAGCCTTCAAGTTCACCTTGGCGGCATGTGTGGAAGCTTACTTAGGGTTTCTCCGGTGATTCTATATCGACACGATTGAGAAGGAGATTTTCATGGATTTCATGTTTCCTCCTATTATTTGTATATTGGATGCTTGCCCTCAATTAATAAAGGGCTAATTTGTAAATGTTTGGGTATCGTTGAAGTCTAGGGGTTATACTTTTGACATTGGTTGTTGGATCTTTGATGCTTTGATTATTTTCTTAATTGCAATCATATCTATAAGAGTCTAATTGTGTGATTGAATGCTTGATTGCTAATAAGGTGAAAGCCCTAGTTATCATGTTTGGTATTGCTACATGATGAGAAAAAATTCCCACCTGCTATAGACTTTGCCGCAATTCGAGATGATAGTAAGTACACCTCTGGTCAGGGTACTTTGGAGAATTCGTCTCCCATAATTCTTTGAAGTGGGTTAGTGATAATCTTCATGCTCTTTGCAATCATGTGGAGTGCATTTTAGAAAAAATCACATCTCTACTTTGTATTTGGATTAGGGATAATCTCTCTCTATGGGGGAGATTATCTACTTAAAAGATTATCATTAGCTCATAGCAAGGTTTCATAGAGTGTTAATGCAATTGTGTGGATGCCTGTATCAACTCTGCACCTATTCAGTTACTCTTTGGCTGAGGAATTAGGGTTTAGTATATTTCTGGAAACCTTTCGGTACAAATAAGATTGCAAATTTAGACAACCTTTGTCCTATATTTTATAACACTAGACAGATGTTATGCTCGGATATAGTTTATTCTCATGATTTCTTTCCTGTTTATTCCCATCTTTTCTTATATTTGCTTATTTTTTTCACACACACAACATTCGATCATCTAGGATATTTTTCAGATTTAGAGTTATTACTAGTATTCACTTTCTTCCCTGTGCACCGACATTCTGCACTTATGCACACTTTATTACGAGATTGGTATGTACACTTACATCCCTATCACTCATCGTTCTATTTACTCATGATCTGAAAGAGAAAGAGAACAATTTAATGAGCTTAACATCCCAGTAAGAACCCACAAAAATATCCGGATCACGTACATAAAGTTCAAAGATTTCAAAAACATACTCAAGTGTGATATTGTACAATAAATATCAGAATAAAACTCAGCAATAAGAAAATTTCAAACAAATATATTTTTTCAAATGAATGAATATATAAGCCTCCCAAATAACTAACGACAAAACAAAACATCAGAATTCATTTGTTTAAACTCAGTGACACGAGTTAGATTTCAGAGCTCATTTGTTTATCCTCAGTGACTTGAGCCAGAATGTTAGTGGCTATTATTCTTTACTAATGGAATGATGCGAAACTATAATTTCTAAGTCAGAAGTACTTGGTGACACGTTCATGGTAATTGCAAAGATTTCAAAAACATACTCAAGTGTGATATTGTACAATAAATATAAAAAAAAACTCAGAAATAAGAAAAATTCAAACAAATATAATTTTTCAAATGAATGAATATATAAGCCTCCCAAATAACTAATGGCAAAACAAAACATCAGAATTTATTTGTTTAAACTCAGTGACCCGAGTTAGATTTCAGAGCTCATTTGTTTACCCTTGGTGACCTGAGCCCGAATGTTAGGGGCTATTATTCTTTACCGATGGAACGATGCGAAAACTATAATTTCTAAATCAGAAGTACTTGGTGACACGTTCAGTGTTTAATCCCCAACGACATGGTAATTGCAAAGTTAATTGAGCTCTACAAGTTGTTATATCAAGATATGTCGTGTATAAACATTTGTCATAACATAATAGAGAAATTCATTGATCCCGTTTTGAGTAAAACATAATTCCAATTATTTCCCAAACTAAATATTTATATATGAATTTTAAATAATATATAAATAAGTAATTCAGAATTATACCAAAATAAAAAAAGGCATGTAACAAAATAAATAAAAGTGTTAATACTAATAATGAAATAATTAGAAAATAACTTATAATCATTTAAAAACATAAATCAGTATTTTCCTCAAGCAATTTCAGAAGTTCAACAATCTAAGATTTTTCACTTATATGTATATATATAACAGGATTTATATGCGAGATACTTACTTGTCTAACTCCCAAAACTCTGTATTCACACAAATCAAGTTTCTTGGAAAATCCAAAATTTGGGAAGACTCCCATCATAATTTTTTTGACAAAACAGGTTTTAAAATCCAAAAGTATGCAAGAAGCATTTAAAGACACTAATGAAGCACAAAAATCAAGTGGCTAATAATAATTCCATTACGACCCTTATTATTGAAAATGGCATGACTTTGTGAATTCTGATCCAAATCAAGAGTTTAAACCTTCTAAGAAACCCTGACATTTGCAGATACCACATATCCAAATTTCACAATAATTACACATCTACAGAGTTTAAAACACTAAATTAAGTATACATACTTCTGCAACCCATTAAATTCAACCATGCCCATTCTAATAATGATAACTCCCAGCGTATACCTTCAAATAAGATCAATCTTTAGGAGCATATAATTAACTCAAATTGTAACAACTTCTAAGCATGTGTCCTGATTCTAACACTAAGATAATCAATTTCTCTAACCAATCTTCAAGCTTACTGGAAAAATTGTCACTAACAATACTTGTAGTAATCTAGCTCTAACTCGAAACGTATAGAAACAAAAATTTTGAAATTTGATGGATCCAAAGCTAAGATTTAGTTCTACAACTTTATAATATAAATATATGTCTAATTCAAACTCAAAACCCATAAAACAAATCAAAAATTCTTAAAGGCCTGCACAAAAATTCTACCCGAGGCACCTGCATTCAAAGGCTATATCTCACAGGATACAACTGTAAAAATTCTAAATTTGGCAGTAAGATAAATAAGATCAATATGTATGATTTCCTTTATTTGATCTCCTCAAAATTATGTCTTTAACTCTACCAAATTATAGAGGGATCTCTGTTATGCTACACAAAATTTCTAAATCCAATTATCTTCAAATAAATCAAATCTTTCACATAAGAAGCATGTACAATTCAAGCATAAAAAAATTCAAACACCATACTCTTTAATTAAGATCACCGGATTTAGGTATCTAGAATCAAACAACAAAGAAAATTCTACAATTTGGCCAAAGATCAGAGGAATAGGATACTTATCACAATAATAAAAGTGACACAAAAACTTTGACGATAAGGACTTTCTCGATCCTTGCCACCCACACCACACGCAACCAATGAGAGAAAAGATTGAGGCTAGGTCTCTCCCTTTTTTTTTTAAAATGGTGATCTAAAACAGAAGGCGTCAAAGAGGCAGCTAGGGTTTCAAAAATTAAAAAATTAAAATATAAAATTAAAAACAAATTAAAGATAACTTCCCAATTAACATTAGAATTTTAAAAAAATTCGTGGGGCCCATACCATTAGAATCAAACTATGACATTTCATCTCAACTATTGGAGATGTGCATTGCCAAATGGGAGTAAGTATCTTACATTCGTGAAAAGCCAAAGCCAAACACAATCTGAATCAAGATGCAATAAGTGGTATGCAGAAACTTAAAAGGTCAAGAGATGGTCATTAATGTTAATGAGTCTAGAAATTATGAAGTGATACTTGTGTTTACGCACCGCTCATGAGATCTAGACTACTTTGCCAAAAGCATTCTATGATGGTAGTGATGAGTTACGAATTTTCACATTGAATTAGAAGGCCTTCACCACCAAATAAAATGGCACCCCTTTCTTTGAATATTATGGAGAATTGACTGAAGTTTTTCTTGAGTTGAACCATCATGATAAAGTGGTTAATTATGAAGGATCCCGATGATGTCCCAACATTCCACAAGTCCATTATGTTCATCAAAAACAATGCACTAAAAACTTTGACTCTCCAAATCCTCTCATCAACACCATTAGCTTTAAAGCCGTTTGCTGGCTTCTTAAACCTTAGCTTCCAATTCAATATGCGCCCATATTGCTAAGTCAAAAATGGTGGCTATGGTTGGACTATAAATATGTGAAGCTCTCATTCTCATTCTTACACAGCCAAGTGAATGGGAAAAGTGAGAGAGGAAATTCGAGAGAAGAAAAAGATTGAGAAGTGTGTGAAAATATTTTTGAGAGTTAGTCTATTCTCCTAGTATAAGAGAGAGTACTAGTTTTCTCCTTATTATTAGGAGAGTTTGTAACTCCTAAAATTTTCCACTTAGTAAATTCTTCTATCCTTGTCCGTGGTGTTTTTATCCTAATTATTTAGGGGTTTTCCACATAATATCTATGTGTTATTTATTTTTCAGCATTAATTTCCATTTATTTTGTTGTGGTATTTCTCTATTTGGTCCTACATTTTATAACACATTGAAAGCTAAGGGTACACCTATTCCTTTCCAATTTGGATGGTTATTTTGAACAGTTTAGCAGGGAGATTGTACTCAAAGGTACACTCCCTGACTCAGAAGAATGTTATGCTTTAGTAAGGCGAGAGGAAGTTTATCAAGCAACTATAAGAAAATAAAAAAAATTAGATGTCTAAGTCATGGTGGCCCAAAAATGGCATGATCAAACTAAGGCCAATCATCCTAGAGATAGTAACTATGTAAAGAAATCTACCCTCAAATGCAGCCATTGTGATCAGAAAGGCATACAAAAATTGGTGTTTTGAACTTATGGGTTATCTAGAATGGTAGGATCATAACCTTGATTAGCAAAAAAAAAAAATCCAAGAAGATATCAACTATAACAGTTGATGATTCAAGGACTAAGGATGATGTTGATGTTGTTGGAACTGCCTCGACATTGACAATTGCTACAATTAAGGTTGTAAGTTACTAAAAAACATTGCATCTTCTTTTAATAGTACATGGATAATTGATTATAGTTCTACAGATCATATGCCATTTTATTCTAGACAAGTCTCGTCACTTAAACCAACATCACAAAAGATTGTTTCCAATGCAAATAGTAAACCAACCAAGTTATTAGGGAATGATCCATATCCCTTAGTGATACCTTGGCAGCTCTATCTCTTGATTATAATCTTTTGTCAATCTTACATAACAACACCCTTATCTTGTGTTATTATTTTTTGGCTTGATTCTTGTGTTTCTAAGGATATCTAAACATGAAAGACGATTAGGTGTGGTATAAAGAGAAGAACGCTGTATTATTTGGATTTGATGTCAAAAAAGTTTAGAGAAGCTCCAATAAGCTTTGGTAGTAGATAACTTTGAAAGGGAGAAGAAATATTCTAAGATTTTGGTTGTAGCACTAACACATGGGCATGCATTCTTTGGTTATTCAAAGAAGTTGTTTCCTATTTATTTTTTACAAAGTTTGATGTTTCTATTTTCAAATGTGATGTTTGTGAGCTCACAAAGAGCCCTCATACTTTGTTTCCATTAATATTGAATAAGAATCTAATTCCTTTAATGGTTATTAACTATAATGTGTGGGTCCATCTAATGTTCTGAATTTAGGTGAATTGCGTTAGTTTGTAACTTTTATTGACGACTGTATAAGAATGACATGGCTATTTCTAATGAGATTAAAGGGAAAGTGAACTTGTCATTTCAATACTTCATAAAATGATTAAGACACTGAATAATACATAGAAATAAGCTCTTCATAGCAACAATTTTAAGGAGTATCAAAACTCTAATCTCTAGCAGTATTTAGAATCTCATAGGATCATTCATCAAACAACTCATCCCAATACACTACAACAAAATGGGATTGTAGGAAGAAAAATTGTATATCTCATGGAAGTGGTTCATGCTTTGTTCATAAAAGTGAATATGCCAGTGTCATATTGGGGAGAAGCACTCACAACTACGATATATTTAATCAACAAAATGCCTTCTAGTTTCCTGGATTATCAAGTTCCCTTTCAAATACTAGTTAAAATATTATTTTGGCAGGCATCCCAAATGTAACTCCTTTGCCTCACCCCATCTTTTTGGGTGTGTAGAATTTGTGCATCTTCATTCTAGTTAATAGAATAAGTTGGCAGACAATGTCCCTTGCGTATGTCCCGCAAGTGCACGGGTTTATCGAAGTAATAAATCCCAGATGAGTGGGTATCGTATCCACAGAGAGTAGGGAATAAAAACACTTAAATTGTTTCTTAACTAAGCTAAAAGTGAATAATAGTTGTGTGACAAGATGTAATGTAAGAAAAGTAAAAGAGACAAGAAAGCGAGCACAAGTAAAGGGGAGGTAAGGCAATTGATATAAATGGGGTACCCGGATATTGCTCTGGATAGGATAATCGTTGCAAGTGCAAAACCCTCTATTATGCTTTCTAACTAATGCATTAATGAGTCATGGAGATCCTTCAATACATGGTCCCAAACCTAAGGTCAACCATGCCTCTATACATGTCCCGGATTAGAAATTGAACAATCTCTCAACCTCGCACTCGTATAGAATCACAATGAGTTCTAGGGATTCCACTCTTTGGTCCAGGCGGAAGGTCCTTAGTCACAATTAAGCCCTTAGTGCTAAAATTACTTCAACGCTTCACTCCGTTGGCTCTACAACTAAGCCCCAGCGGAAGGTCATCCTTTAGCCCATTCACTCTACCATAACCGCAAAGAACTCTAGAAAGTGGAGGTAGGATAAATCAACCGAAGGGGAAAGGGGACTCTCCGCTACCTCTCGACTCACCCTCTCAACCCTCTCATGGATGTCACTCACTCACAAGGGTTACCAAAGTGAACTCTCAACCCTAATGTCACTCTAAGGGAGCATTCAATCAATCAAGCATTCAAGATGGAAACTCAAATAAAACATCAATTAATGAAAGCATAATAACAAGGTTTAATGAATAAATACATCCTAGGGTTCACAAATTCAAGTACTCACTAGGGGGTTTAGCTCTCCATGGAGCTAATTACAATCAATAAAATTGAATGTAAAAACAAGTAATCCATAGAAAACCACATCGATAGTCGTGACGATGGTCTTATGGAGAAGCCTCTACTCATCCAAGGGTCCCTTTGTCCAGCCTAGGATACACCTTGCCGGATTGATACCGACGAAAGCTCTCCCACTAACCTTCTTCCAAACGGAGCGCGATGTTGGAGACGTAGAACCTCTCCCAATCCCTAGCCAATAACTCTCAAAACCCTAACCGCCCTATCTTAAGTTGGGGAAAAGATGGAGAAAAGAATGCTAAAATCGGGATTGAAATCAGCCTTAAATATGGCTGGAATCGGGAATCCGCACGCCCCTATAGATTCATCACACGGGCCTGTGGAATTAATGCACGGGCGTGTGGAATTTCCACACACCCGTGTGGATTCTTTGGAAATCACTTTTCTCGGCCGGCTGTGAACAGTACCTGCTACAATGAATTGCTACAGTGTTTTACTACAATACCCTGCTATAGTACCAGCCCGAAATACTCCCAAATCCATGTTCTCATTGAGGTAACGTAAACGGGCACACGTTTACGTCGTAAATCACTTTGCTTCTTCAATAAAATGATGCATTGGTGGAGATCTTGCTATACATGGACAAGCTCAAATACTTGAATGTGACTGCCTTTGTGCCCCTCCAAATCATTGTACTAACTTGAATACGAGGAGGTTGGCACACATTTTCGCATTTTGAATCCGACTTATGTCTTCGCGTTTCATCCTTCTCAAGATTTCCTCCAAATGGTGCATTCATGATTTACATTGGCTTCTTTCTCTAACATTCGGCTTCACAACCCTATATGCATGAAAGTAACATAAATGCACAAATATTAGCGCTAAAACCTGATAAAAGTAATGCTCATCATAAGGAAAGAACACTTCGCATTTTTATCACACAAGCACTTATCAAACTACCCCACACTTAAGCTTCTGCTTGTCCTCAAGAAAAAATTAAAACATTTAGGCATAGATAAAGGAAATATTGGAAGTGCTTGGCCTTAGGTTCACCAAAGCATACAAAGATAGCATTCTACAAGTAAGGGAAGTTTCAACATTAAATACGAAAAATCAATGTTATAGCTAAAAACTTGAATAAAAAAGGACAACAAACCCGAAATTATGTAAGTGTGTGTAAACTTACTCGAGTCAACCCAAGATATACTCCTCAAAGTTCTAAGTAAAATGGACTTATTTATCTACAAAAAAGTAATGAAAATTCGAAAAGATGGTAGTAGCTTTCACACATCCTCTAAGGTAGCCCTTTCCAAAGCGGCCGCTAAGGTGGCTTTCACACTTTCAAGATGGTAGCTCTTTCTACCAGGGTGGTAGCTTTCAATCATCCCATGAGATAGCTCTTTCTCTCATTAGGGCATAACTAGTATACGACCTATGAGAGTAGCTTCATACTTTATAGATGGTAGCTCTTTCCACCCAAAATGCACAACTAAATAATATATCTATTTTTTTGTTCTTTTCTTTTTCCATTTTATTTTATTTTTCAAAATTAACAAAAGACAACTATAACTAGTCCCTTTAACATCAAACTTGAGTTTCTAAAAGAGTTTAAAGAGTGAGTAGTGCAACAAGTGTGAATCGGGCAAAAAATCCTTAATATTCAAGTAAAAACTAGAGCATGAGAACATTCAATGTTGAAAATTCTCTTAAACTCAAGAATACAATCATTGCAACTAAGGTGAACCGCTATTTGCTATGTGAGCATGTATAACAATCAAACTAATATAAAAGATATGTGCACTATGAAACTCCCCCCACACACACACACACACTTAAGTTGTACATTGTCCCCAATGTACACATGCAAGCTCACTCATAATATATATCAATCAAGAACATATGTGGGAGAAGCAATCAAAACAATACTCCCCTAACTCCTAGTGTTGCATTTGATGGAGCTAAATCCTTGGGAGTGATGTTCCAACGGGTTGTGAAGCACACAAGGCCTAGTGCCTAAGCACCTTGGCCGTGTCCATGACAAGCCCTCAATTCCCATACGGACAAGACCATCTACACTTATACATGAGGGGGGTTCAGTAAAGCTCAATAAAAACAAAAACAACTCGAGTAAATAAAAGATAAGGCAATGAATACAACTCGAGACAATCAAAACGAAAATATGCTTAGAAGGAAAGTCCTTTCTGAGTATATAAGTCTAAAATAACATGCGAAAGTAAAGAATGAAAAATGAAGTCAAGTGTCGCTGTCATTAGCTATCGGCTCTGCTGTTGATGCTGGTGCAAGATCAAAGGGTGCCTGTGGGGGTGCTGATGGTGATGCTAAAGGAGCCTAAGGAGTCCATGGTCGCAGAACAAACGATGAGGCAACGTCTCGCTCAAGAATCTCCGGTAACGAATCAAAACATGCCATGAACTCCGCGTTCTAAGCAGCCTGTGTCACCCGGACCTCCACTATCTCTGCTCAGACCTTAGCAATCTCGGTCCGTACACTACAAAAAAATAATGTTTTTTTGGGCGGTTTTAAAGTCATTTAACGGCGGTTATAACCGTCACTAAATGAAACTACTGGCCGGATGGGAACTAGATATCTGATATTGGCTCAATTTCTTCAATAAATGCACCTACACAGGCCGGATGGGAACTAGATATCTAATAAAAACTCGTGCTTTGTCGGTAAGAGCAACTTGTGTCCTCTGCAAAAAGAATTACTGTGTTAATGTTGATGTTGGGATTCAATTCATGTTTTTCCAGATTGAGGATCCTTTTGAGCAAACTGAGAATACCGCTAGAGCTGTTGGCTGGGCAGAGTTAAACATAATATCCAGAGCTTTCAGAGAGGCCTACAGGGTGTTTTCTTCAAGAAATCTTGGCTCAGATAGGACTTCTTTTGCTTCAGGTGTTGTCCACATTCTGCAAATAATTGTTCACAGTTGAACTTCTTATTCCAGGAATCTAACGCTGATTAAATGATCATCAAAACAACAAAATCAGGGTTAGTCCAGGATGCCCCATTAAAAGCAACTACAAAAAAAAATCATCATCTATAATCCAAACCTACAAAATGCACAACAATGACTCCTATCTAACAGTGAACAAATTGAAAAAATAATGAATCAAGCATCCACCAACCTCACAACCAGAAAAATAACTCTTCTTTGAGATGAACTGACATGCAGTTGTTGGATCAGAAAAAAAAGCTTCTTCACAACCCAACTACATCCTCATGCTTAACAGCCTGGCAACAGAAATGACCTGAAGAAAGTAGATGGGAGAAGCTTGGTACAGGATATAACTTCAAGAAGAATTGATGAGCTTATATCCATTAGTGACTGCAAACTCAGAAGTACTTCGCCTTGCTAAAGCAAAAAATTAAATAAAAAAAAAATCACTACAAGAAATTATTAGTAAACAGTCAACTTTCATCTAAATTCAAAGAAATGTAAATTTCAATCAGAAATGAAACAAAGCACTGTGCATACAGAAGTCAAATGACACAGATAAGACATATGTTTTCATAGAAGAAAAATGACAGAAGATGATACTAAAGTTTACATGCTTTATAAAAGAGTATTAATCAGTGAAAAGATTAAACATCACCTGAACAATACTGCATAAAAAGATATCATAGATTGTTGCTTCCCGGGCATTTAAAATTATCAGGACAAGGCAAATGTATGTGATAAACAACTGGCATCACAAGAAACTAAAGTTTGAAAAGCAAAAAGAAATGCAAAAATATAATATAAATCAGATCTTGCATAGACTACAACTAACATGAGTACTCCACAAATAACATAAACAACTTGCATCACAAGAAACTAAAGTTCGAAAGCAAAAGATTTAACAAAACATAGTCGAAAAACTGGGAATCAGCTACTGATTCGATTGGGGTTGATCATGGCATCACATCATTCAATGTCATCATATTCTTTCTTTGGCCTGAAAACACATACAACAAAACTTGAAAAAGAAACATTAAATTAATAAATAGCAAAACACCAACTATAATTTCATACTTCAAATAGAAAAATAGTGCTCGAGGATTTACTTACCTAACTATCACATCCAAATCCTATGTAGATTCATTTGAATTTTGTTCACAATGAGCCATGTGACTACCCTGTGATTAACGTCTTCCAATAATTGGCAACCCCAAATTTTCCTATGTCAAAAATATCAATATAAAATTTGAGGAAAACAATGAAATCTTAAAAATGTAAACATTAACCCTAACCTAATCAACACAATTTTACCAAATAATACCTATAAATGTCAAAGAAATTTAAACAAAACTTGATTTGTTGGTATGTTCTAATTTTGGTTTGCCAATTGTTGGGTAAGAATTGATAAGTGTTGCTGAAATCACTGTTCATTTTCTTGTACTTGTTGCCTTAAAAGATGCACAGTGTCCCTGAGCTCATTGATTTGAGCTTGTGTGCTCCCACTAGCTTCACTTCTCCTGCTTGACCACCAGAAAGGAACAATCAGTAGCACCATCCTTGCGCTAAACAAATAAGGCAAAACCATTTGAGTACAAGTGAGATACAAAACCAATAAAATGAAAAACATTCACTGAAAATTTGTATAATCACTCTAACCCACTTTTTCATACACATATAGATTTCAATCAGCATGGGCAACAACAAATATGCCATCACCTTCCGGTACCCATGAGATGCAAGTGCATTGACTGCATGAAACAAAAAACATCTGCTGATTAACAAAGCAAATTATTAGATCCATTATTGGAAAAAAAAAACATTCAGTATTTAGTCAAAAGAAAAATACTGAACCTTGAGGCATCCAAGTAGCACCAACTGAATCTCTCCATTTACGACTGGTAAAAGCAATGCTTATCCCTACTACCATTAAATATTTTTTCGTCCACTTAATCCAGTAACTATAACATTTTCTGATACGGGAGAGCCACCGAGTATTGATTCTTGTGCAGCCCTTGCTGTAGCTAATTCCATGTCAAGGTTTGATATTATCTTATCTAGTGTTCTGTAATATAAATTTCAAGATGCTCATTAGTTACACAAAATATAAAACGAGTTCACAGTGATTAGACTTACTGTATTGCTTTGTGAGTGTTTGAAACTTCCCCTAGAACATCTCTAGGACGCCGCTTTTTATCAATCTATATCAACAAAAGTAGAGAAAATATGATCTGTTTGTCATATCCTAGATTTAAGTATAATCTTGTCTTTACTAGTTTACTTGACATGGCAAAATCATTAGAAGGTTTGAGTCACTCACAGATTTTGAGCTGCAATCGCCTGTAAGAAGCTTTATCTTATCTTCCCGACGTCGGTTCTCTTAATACTTTGAGGCAGTTATCAGTAAAAATCCGAAGAAGAGTTGGGAGTAATTATTTTTAATCATTAGGGCAGAGCCTATCTGTTCTCAGTTAATTTTATTTTTCTGAAGGATGAAGTATTTCATTTCTAGTGTTCGCCTAGTTATCACACACCTTATGTTATTGCAGTTCTCCAATATTGGCTCAATTTCTTCAATAAATGCACCTACACAGGCCGGATGGGAACTAGATATCTAATAAAAACTCGTGCTTTGTCGGTAAGAGCAACTTGTGTCCTCTGCAAAAAGAATTACTGTGTTAATGTTGATGTTGGGATTCAATTCATGTTTTTCAGATTGAGGGATCCTTTTGAGCAAAGCGAGAATACCGCTAGAGCATTGGGTGAGGCAGAGTTGAACATAATATCCGAGCTTTTCGAGAGGCCCTACTGAGGTGTTTTCTTCAAGAAATCTTGGCTCGAGATAGGACTTCTTTTTGCTTGGTCTTGTCCACATTCCGCAAATAATTGTTCACGAGTTGAACTTCTTATTCGAGGAATCTACGCCCGATTAAATGATCATCAAAAACAACAAAAATCGAGATTCGGGTCCAAGATGCCCCATTAAAAGCAACTACAAAAAAAAATCATCATCTATAATCCAAACCTACAAAATGCACAACAATGATTCCTATCTAACAGTGAACAAATTGAAAAAATAATGAATCAAGCATCCACCAACCTCACAACCAGAAAAAATAACTCTTCTTTGAGACGAACTGACATGCAGTTGTTGGATCAGAAAAAAAAGCTTCTTCACAGCCCAACTACATCCTCATGCTATGACTGTCGCAGCGAGAAATGACCGAAGAAAGTAGATGGGAGAAGCTTGAGTGGAGATATAACTTCAAGAAGAATTGATGAGCTTATATCCATTAGTGATCTGCAAACTCGGAAGTACTTAGCCTTGCTAAAAGCAAAAATTAAATATCACTACAAGAAATTATTAGTAAACAGTCAACTTTCATCTAAATTCAAAGAAATGTAAATTTCAATCAGAAATGAAACAAAGCACTGTGCATACAGAAGTCAAATGACACAGATAAGACATATGTTTTCATAGAAGAAAAATGACAGAGGATGATACTAAAGTTTACATGCTTTATAAAAGAGTATTAATCAGTGAAAAGATTAAACAGCACCTGAACAGTACTGCATAAAAAGATATCATAGATTGTTGCTTCCCGGGCATTTAAAATTATCAGGAAAAGGCAAATGTATGTGATAAACAACTGGCATCACAAGAAACTAAAGTTTGAAAGCAAAAGAAATGCAAAATATAATATAAATCAGTACTGCATAGACTACAACTAACATGAGTACTCCACAAATAACATAAACAACTTGCATCACAAGAAACTAAAGTTCGAAAGCAAAAGATTTAACAAAAGATAGTCGAAAAACTGGGAATCAACTGCAGATTCAGTGGGTTGATCATGGCATCGCATCATTCAATGTCATCATATTCTTTCTTTGGCCTGAAAACACATACAACAAAACTTGAGAAAGAAACATTAAATTAATAAATAGCAAAACACCAACTATAATTTCATACTTAAAATAGAAAAATAGTGCTCGAGGATTTACTTACCTAACTATCACATCCAAATCCTATGTAGATTCGTTTAAATTTTGTTCACAATGAGCCATGTGACTACCCTGTGATGAACGTCTTCCAGTAATTGGCAACCCCAAATTTTCCTATGTCAAGAAATATCAATATAAAATTTGAGGAAAACAATGAAATCTTAAAAATGTAAACATTAACCCTAACCTAATCAACACAATTTTACCAAATAATACCTATAAATGTCAAAGAAATCTAAACAAAAACTTGATTTGTTGGTATGTTCTAATTTTTGGTTTGCCAATTGTTGGGTAAGAATTGATAAGTGTTCTCTGAAATCAACTATTCATTTTCTTGTACTTGTTGCCTTAAAGAGATGCACGGTGTCCACCGAGCTCATTGATTTGAGCTTGTGTGCTCCCCACTAGCTTCACTTCTCCTGCTTGACCACGGAAAGGAACAATCGGTAGCACCATCCTTAGCTAAACAAATAAGGCAAAAACCATTTGAGTACAAGTGAGATACAAAACCAATAAAATGAAAAACATTCACTTTTGAAAAATTTGTATAATCACTCTAACCCACTTTTTCATACATATAGATTTCAATCGGCATGGGCAACAACAAATATGCCATCACCTTCAGCGTTGCCATGAGATGCAAAGTGCGTGATCTGCATGAAACAAAAACATCTGTTGATTAACAAAGCAAATTATTAGATCCATTATTTGGACATTGAGGTATTTAGTCGAAAAAGAAAAATCACGAACCTTGAGGCATCAAGTAGCACTCAGTCTGAATCTCTCCATTTTACATTTGGTAAAAGCAGTGCTTATCCACTACCACCATTAAATATCGTCCACTTAATCCAGTTAACTATAACATTTTACGTCATCGGGAGAGCCACGGTATTGATTCTTGTGCAGCCCTTGCTGTAGCTAATTCCATGTCAAGGTTTGATATTATCTTATCTAGTGTTCTGTAATATAAATTTCAAGATGCTCATTAGTTACACAAAATATAAAAGCAGGTTCACGAGTGATTAGACTTACTGTATTTGCTTTGTGAGTGTTTGAAACTTCCCTAGAACATCTCTAGGGCGCTACGCTTTTTATCAATCTATATCAACAAAAAAGTAAGAAAATATGATCACATTTTGTCATATCCTAGATTTAAGTATAATCTTGTCTTTACTAGTTTACTTGACATGGCAAAATCATTAGAAGGTTTGAGTCACTCCACGCATTTTGGTACTGCAATACTTTGTAAGAAGCTTTATCTTATCTTCCCAGGCGTCGGTTCTCTTAATACTTTGAGGCGGTTATCGGTGAAAATCCGAAGAAGAGTTGGGAGTAGTATTTTTAATCATTAGGGCAGAGCCTATCACGTTTCTCGAGTTAATTTTTATTTTTCACGAAGGATGAAGTATTTCATTTCTAGTGTTACGCCTAGTTATCACACACCTTATGTTATTCGACGTTCTCAATATTGGCTCAATTTCTTCAATAAATGCACCTCACGGGCCGGATGGGAACTAGATATCTAATAAAAACTCGTGCTTTGTCGGTGAGAGCAACTTGTGTCCTCGCAAAAAAGAATTCTTGTGTTAATGTTGATGTTGGGATTCAATTCATGTTTTTCAGATTGAGGATCCTTTTGAGCAAAGCGAGAATACCAGCTAGAGCATTTGGTGCGAGACGAGTTGAACATAATATCCGAGCTTTTCGAGGAGGGCCCTACGAGGTGTTTTCTTCAAGAAATCTTGGCTCAGATAGGACTTCTTTTTGCTTGGTGCAGTCACGTTCGCAAATAATTGTTCATCGGTTGAACTTCTTATTCGAGAATCTAGCTGGCAGTTAAATGATCATCAAAACAACAAAATCGAAATTAGGTCAAGATGCCCCATTAAAAAGCAACTACATCATCATCTATAATCCAAACCTACAAAATGCACAACAATGATTCCTATCTAACAGTGAACAAATTGAAAAAATAATAGAATCAAGCATCCACCAACCTCACAGACGGATAACTCTTCTTTGAGACGAGCACGACATGCGGTTGTTGGATCGAGAAAAAACTTCTTCACAGCCAACTACATCCTCATGCTTATGACAAACCTGTAGCGAAATGACTGAAGAAAAGTAGATGGGAGAAGCTTGGTAGCAGGGGAATATAACTTCAAGAAGAATTGATGAGCTTATATCCATTAGTATGTACGCAAACTCGAGGAAGTACTTAGCCTTGCTAAAAGCAAAAATTAAATATCACTACAAGAAATTATTAGTAAGCAGGTCAACTTTCATCTAAATTCAAAGAAATGTAAATTTCAATCAGAAATGAAACAAAGCAACATGCATACGTGAGTCAAATGACACCCTGAGATAAGACATATGTTTTTCATAGAAGAAAAATGAGCGGAGGATGATACTAAAGTTTACATGCTTTATAAAAGGTATTAATGCGGTGAAAAGATTAAACGACACGAGAGCATCTGCATAAAAAGATATCATAGATTGTTGCTTCCGGGCATTTAAAATTATCGGAACCAAAGGCAAATGTATGTGATAAACAATCGGCGTCACAAGAAACTAAAGTTTGAAAGCAAAAGAAATGCAAAATATAATATAAATCAGTACTACATAGACTACAACTAACATGAGTACTCACAAATAACATAAACAACACTATCACAAGAAACTAAAGTTCGAAGCAAAAGATTTAACAAAAGATAGTCGAAAAAGCGGGAATCAACGGCAGATTCGATAGGTTGATCATGGCATCAGCATCATTCAATGTCATCATATTCTTTCTTTAGCTGAAAACACATACAACAAAACTTGAGAAAGAAACATTAAATTAATAAATAGCAAAACACCAACTATAATTTCACTTAGTAAAATAGAAAAATAGTGCTCGAGGATTTACTTACCTAACTATCACATCCAAATCCTATGTGAGATTCGTTTTAAAATTTTTGTTCACAATGAGCCACGTGACTACCACCTTGATGAACGTCTTCCAATAATTGGCAACCCCAAATTTTCCTATGTCAAGAAATATCAATATAAAATTTGAGGGAAAACAATGAAATCTTAAAAATGTAAACATTAACTCAACTAAATCAACACAATTTTACCAAATAATACCTATAAAATGTCAAAAGAAAATCTAAACAAAAAGCTTGATTTGTGTATGTTCTAATTTTTCGTTTACAATTGTTGGGTAAGAATTGATAAGTGTTCTCTGAAATCAATCTCATTTTCTTGTACTTGTTGCCTTAGAGATGCACGTGTCCACGGAGCTCATTGATTTGAGCTTGTGTGCTCCCCACTAGCTTCACTTCCTCGCTTGAGCTAGAGATGATCCATATATTTGAGTCGGGACAACTCCAAGTCCCATACCTCGGGACATACCCTGGGTGTTCTTCCAAAAACACTAGTAAATGCTTCATTTTGCAGGATGAGCCTGACTTTGAATAATTAGATTCTGCAAATTAAAGTTATATGTTTTTCCATAAAAAGCATATGTCACAAAAATCACGAAACATATATACATTCCAATATTAAACTTTACAGGATTATGCCCTCGCTTTTCATTCTGGAGGCCCATTAGATGTGGTATGGTGACCAAATAATTTAGCTACAATGAGAGGACCGAGTTTCATGCCTACCAGAATGCAAGTTGTTTAATATATAAGTAATGTTGCGACATGATTGAGAAACATAATTAAAACTACTCAAACAAAAAAGTAATAACTCATCTCATTTTCAGTAAGACAATGGACTTTGAACCAAATGTGTGATTGTCTTGGTGGGTGCGATTTATTGTGTCTGTTCTTTGCAGTATGTGTCAAACCGAAGCATTGAGCAATAATTCAACTATATATATTTTTAAATGAATATCCTTCGTGTCGCGAGCTCTATAATCCACAAATGCAACCATTATCCAAAAGGGATCTCTACAGATTTCCTTGCTATGTTAGCTTCACGAGGACCATAAGGATCACATTTCATCAAGTTATATAAGTTGTATCGATTGTATCACCATTTTTTTGCTAAGCTTTTGAAAATATATCAAAGCTTATGCCCATCATCATTTCACACTCCAATTTGTACTACTAAAATAAATTAGCAGAACAGCCCACATAAAAGCGATCGAAATGTAGTGATATAACTGCATCATGGCGATTATAAATAATATTACATACCTTTCCTGATCTTCCATTTCCAAACATGATATTTATAGAACTACTGCAGGATTCTTTTGCCCTTTGTTCATGTCGATAGGATGGGAGACCCGACCAATTACTTGTAATGTGCCTACAAGTGGCGACGCATGGCCTATCTTCAGCAAGCTAATTTTCCCAGAATTCCATTCCACAACAACTTTCTCTCGGTGGATGGGTATACATCAATTGCTTTGCATTTTTCACGCCTCGAGTTCCCGCACTTTCAGCATCGACATTTCTGAGAGAAATGAAACCACATCTTATATATAAGATTATCATTCATAAGCGTGTAACCACCTATAACTTTGATACCATGCAATATATAAATTACAAATAAATTATATATACAAGATGCTAAATAGATTACTCACCTCTAATTTGGACATCCATGTTCTGTTGACGCTTTGCGACTAAAAAGGCTGAGATTCATCTCTTTCACGGTGATTGATACGGGACGCCTTCTAGTCTGTCGTGATCGACCGCTTCTGTTGTCTGATGGCTTACGGGCCAACTTCGTCAGCTTGTGCATTGAAAATCTATGCGTTGGCAACAGATGTACCTTAGTCATGTATAGAATGATTTGGAGTTCGTTGTAGAGAATTTGTTGAGTTGCTGCTAGTACGTGATGTGTCTTTTGTCCTCGGCATCTTGCCAAATAACCACATTATCAATTTAATAGTTTGATAACATGTAAAAGGAAAATAAAATATAATGAATTAGTTTAACTCACATAATCCATTTATTTAACTTTCTTATGCGACTTCAAATTGTTCTCGATATTTGAGGATTGCAAATTATGAGACATCATCTACCTCACATCTCGAGCTCAAAGGTAAATGTATATCTCACCATCGGAAATAAAACTCTCCATATTTTGTGATGGATAAGCTTCAATGTTGGCCACTGACATCTACAGTATCCTCGCCCATCAACAGTGCAAATCTCTAGGTTTCGAGTGTATTGGTATGCACCACCCATCTTCTTTTATCATCGACACATAAAATACCATTTGTGCCTCATGGAAGCTTTTATGTATGGCTCATCATCTTCGATCTTACGGTGTGTATAAGTCGTGCAAGAGTCAGTTGCAGTGAAACAAAACCTAATTTATCGGTTTTAATCCTCTAGGGTGAGTTGTAGTTTGGCCTCACACTTGGGCAAAATTCACAGTAAACAATCCATTATGATTAACTTCGATGATGTGCCATGTGTGTGTGTGTGTGTGTGCGTGTGTGTGTGTGCGCGTGTGCGTGTGTAATTTTCATAATGGCACACCTCCATACATGTGAGCATCGCTATTGCTAGAATAACTCCTTGTCCCAAATGTGCCAAAGACCACTGTCTCAATGTGTTTATAGTCCTCCTATCACGTTCAAGTGCGAAAACTTGCATCCATTGACATTGAATGCCGTGATCTCTTTTTGCTTGTTTAATTGGCCCTTCGCGCCAAGTCGCTATAAGCAAAATCTTATCGAGAATCGTGGAGCACCTCACAATCTTGAGTTTGATCTAGACGAAATAGTAGAGATAATTTAGACTCATGCAACATAAAATTCGTACGTATATATCAAGATAACTACTTACAGCGATTTAGCGAACCGTATTCACTAAACTCCTATGAACCCACTTATCTACCTCGATAGGATTTCTACTGACTCGTAATTGTCTTCTGTCAGCCGATCCTGAATTGTCTATCATGTTCAAAGTATTAGTCTTCGTAACAGCATCCACTTCAATGAGTGCATAAACACAGCAACAATGCTTACTGAACATAGAATCAGTGTCCGGGCGATTGATTAGGTTTACGTGATGATGCGCCTTGGTTGCTCGATGGATGATAAAAGTAAACCACGTAAAACGCACCTACGGGTTTCCCAACATATGGAAATAATTCTGCAGATTTGCAGGCACTGGGCGTGTGTAGGGAGTGATAGGGTCATCCTCCAACTCGCCCTGGAGTCCGAGTTCATATTATCTCAGTATCATCTAGACATCGCCAAACAAAATGTAACCAACCTCTTGTGCTTGATATGGCACTCGTGCAATAGATCCCTCTGGATTTGCTTTGTTGTGCACATATGATTTTAGTATTCCCAAATACCTAAAACATCACATGACTCTTAGTTATATAACAAAGATTTGGTCTTATTATTAATTACAAATAAAGTTATTAACAATTAGATACCTTTCTATCTCATATACATCCAACGGTAATAGACCCGTTGTACCTCAAGTTTAGCTTCATCAACCAAATGAACAATCAAGTGTATCATCAGTGTGAAAAGAAACTGAGGGGAGGGAAGCATTTCCCATATGGCACAATGTTAGAACAATTTGGTTTTGTAGATTATCCAATTCCAGTGGTATTCAATGTTTTTGCCACATATTTGTCGATGAGACATAACTCAAGTAATTTACCGCATATGCTTTTATCATCAAACTCCTACACATGGCAGGTGGAAGAAACTATTGTAATAGTATGTGACTATCATGACTTTTAATGCTCCCAACTTATATTAAGATTAAGTAGCATCGATGCACCGGAAATACTTTCGCTTGCATAGCCATCTGGCACGGGAGATGACAACTTCAAAGTATTCAAAAATAGCTCTTCCGCACGCTTTACTCATCGTGTAGTAAGCTGCGGAGACAAACTTTCCATTTCATCGAGCCTTTACAGTCCAGTTTACAGCAAAATCTCTTAGATCACTACGAGCATTGAGGAATGATCTTTCGGCGAGGAACTATCATTCAACAATGTAAGAAAAGAATATTATCACACACATTCTTCTCTATATGCCATCACATCTAAATTATAATGCATATTATATTTTGTTTTCCAATATGGGGAGCTCGAAGAAAAGTGCTTTTCTTCATTGTTAGTCAAACTCATCTGCTTGAGAAGTATTTTGCGCATGTCTTCTTTTCCCCTGATTGACTATCCATGGGCTGGCCAAATGTGACATCAATATCCTTAACTTGCTCAAAATTTCTTCACCTCCATAATAATTTTGGAGGAGGACTTCGTAACTCTTGCTCTCCATTAAATCTGATCTTGTTCATTCTGAATTTATGGCCACTATGACGAAAGTGCCGATGGCCCATGAAACACCATTTCCTACTATGCCGGTGGTGACAGGATCGAGAGCATAATTGCGATATGTATACAAGCATAGCTCCAGTTATAGACATTCCACCGCGGGATAATTTCCCAAACCAAGGCGGTCGTTGATTGTCCACATCAAAGCGGCATGCATCTTGAGACATTCGCATTTTGCATAGGAATCCATATGTACAATGGCATCATGCCACAACTCTTTTCAACTCCACATATTAAAGGTTGCAAGTAGACATCTGTCGCCATCATTTTCACGCACATATGTACCTGGAATTATAGTTGAAATGATAAAAGATGTATGTTTCCATACACACCCACGGTGGCATATTGTATGGAATGAGAATAATTGGCCAAATGCTAGACTTTGACTCATATTTCCCATAAGGATTAAATCCGTCCGTAGCTGATGAAAGACGCACATTCGAGGGATCTGCTGCGAACCAACCATTTGATGAATGTCAGATGCTCGTGCTTCAGAGATCTCTTGGATAGATCTCGGTGGCCCATCATTGTTGCCGTCCAAGGCATCGCGCCATCTCTGTATCCTTTACTATTTTGAAGAAAAAGCACAACGCCTCGTAATCGAGAAAGTCCCAATGGAAAATATCGAAACACTTTTGCGGGAATCTTCCTTCTAGCTCTATTACCCGCTGGATAGGGCATCAGATCCACCCTTCCTTTTCCTTCCACATATAAGCATTACAAATCTTGCAATTTTATCTATCTTCATCTTCTTCATTACTAATAAAACATGCAATTATTTGGGCATGCATGTGATACTGTTAGTTGATCAAGCTTAAGTGATGGTTTCTTCGCATCATAGAAAGAGCTTGGAATTTTTTATATCTTGAAATGCATCGTATGGCAACTCAATATCATCGTCATTGCCTTATCGCTCATTCCACAAAGACACTTCATGTGGTACAATTTCAATATAAATGATAGTTTTGAATAATTTGCACACCCTTCATAAGGGTTGTTTCTGACGTGTTTAGAAAACTCATGAAACTCATCTGTTGCATTCCTAGTTTGGTTCACATTTGGTATGTCATCATTTATTTTTCTAACCCCTGCATTTACTTTTTGAAAGCCTTCATGGAAATAGGATCATGTGACTAAAAGCATCATTACAATATCAATAATTGGATCTTGACAACAACATTTGTTTGTGAAGCAATTTCGATATTCATTGGAGCATTAGTTGTTTTCGTGGATGGGACTCGGTGAAGATACCGGTGTATAACCTTTTAGGAAACTATTTGCAAATTAGATGATCGTATACCTCGGCACGATTTAGGCAACACTAAATCACACATGGGACAGACGAGGAGCATCATATCGTTAATTGAACCATGTTGGAAATAAAATTCAATAAAATTCTTAACACCTTGGTCATATGCAACTAAGTTTGTATCCATATGATTTATCCATGTTTAATAAAATTGTTTAAAAAGTAAACAACACAAAATTTATTTATTAATATAAATTATTAAAATTAGTAAATACAATAAATTAAAACACTTACCAATATTATTTATAGAGTTATTTTAATACATTCCACATTCTATGATTGTTCCTTTTATTATTAATTGTATTTGTTCTCTAAATTGGTCCTATCACATGTTGCATCTATTTCTCTTAATTGATTTGGAGTTAGAATTATCCATATTAACATCATAGCAATAATAATTTTGTGAAACAAGTTTAAATATCATTATCGAATGGTACCTTAATTAATTGATGGAGACCACCACCACCAAAAGTAAGAAAATATGAAACTGAGAAAAAGATTCCATGCGGTGACCAAAAAATGACCCCCTACAAAGAGGAGAAGCAGCTTTTAGTAAAGAAAGAATACAGCAATCTTGTGATTCCTTTCATTTAAACATGCCATCGTTATTACCAAGTGTACTTTCCTATTTCACACAAGATGTTACAAATTTATGCTTTCCTTTTTCTTGTTTTGGAACTTTTGTTGACATTCACGTGAGACATTGTTTGCTATACAATATGTTATAGCATCATACAAGACTAATATGGCAGTGCGAAGAAATCACCGAGACGTACATTTTTTCTAATAATCACAACCAACTAATATGAATATGAGGCGATGTAAAACATTCAAAAATCAAAATCTGAGAATTAGAATTCATCATCTATAGCTCTGACCGGTAGATTAAGAGAGAATGATACTTCCACACTAAAGAAGATATACCATAATGCTTGATCATGATCTTCAAATCCAAGAAACTCTACGGAGATAAAACCACCTGTGAGCTAGCGCCATTAGCTCATATAACAATTGCAACATGATTATTTAAAAAGATCGCTTAATTTCTTTTAACGAGTTACTGTAGTTGCGTCAAATCTTTGAAGATACAACATAAGAAGAAACAACTGGTTCACCCTTTAAAATAGACCCAACCCCTAGGTAAGAAAGCACTTATTTCATGGTTTATATCTTATTTTAAATCTGGAGCCCACAACCTAAATAATGAATATATAAACACAAAGTGTTGCCAGTAATTATCAGGTTTTTAAGACAAAATCCTTCAAGAATCAAGCACCATGAGCAGTAATGAACGGATATTGAGGATTACATAGTCATGGCTAATACTCAAGAGAGAGAAAGTCATGCAGCAGCTGCTTCAGCATCTTCTTGTCTTTGCGGAAAGGTCAATTTGTTGGTATGCTGTTGACAAGACTTTGAACATTACGATTGAAAACCTGAGTCATATCAAATTGAAACATATCAAAGTTGAATCTTGTGTTTTTAGAGGAATCACAGTGAACTTAGAGAATTACATTTGTAAGGCTAAGTTTACAATTTAAAGTGAATACAATGAAAACAAAATGCAACTAGAAGGTACGAAATCAATTGATTAATTGAACCAAGGAGACCAAAAAACAAAGCGAGGAAGCTTACGACAACTATAATTGGTCACTATGTCATCATTAGGTAAAAAGATGTTCTCGATGTATGAAATCTTCCTTTGAAATACATGCATCATAACATATAAAAAGAAACAATCTTAACCCTTTCCACTTTATTGAAATTTTCTTAGAGCTCAACAAGGAAGTTAAGGACATCAAATAAGCATTAAAGCATCACATTGATCTTGATTCAAGGAATATCAATGAATTTTTGATGGCTTAGCGTCTAAAGGATTGAAAGAAAATTCAGAACCTATTTCTCTCTCATTGTTTAAGGTGAGATTAATTTTATTTTACGTGTTTCATACATGTACAATTATTTTCTTTGGTTAAATTATAATTAATTTGCCGGTTTCTAAAAGTTAATATTCGAAACTTTTAATTGATTATAAATTGTTGATCTATTTGGGGCGACCAGTTACCATTCTTTGCCATAATGTGAGTTTGAGATGTCTCCCTAATTTCATGAAATTGGGATTAAGGAGACGGTCTTACATTTCTAAAACAAAATTATTGTTGATTAACCTTGTATATTAGTTTTCTTATTGATTTTGTTTTTATCAATCTCACAGTCGAAGATGAGGTCCCATTAATAAGAAAAATTACCTTTAGGGTCCCGGTGTTGAGACCAACTGGAAGCTATCGGTTTCTCAACCTGTTGGTTATATTAATTTAATCGGCATTACCAAATAGATTGCCTGACTACTAAATCAAAGAATGTTAATTTGTAGGCATGTGTTGAGAATCGGAAGAGTAATTTCAATATCATCCTCGTGAAAATTCATATTAACATTACATGAGGGCGTACAGAAATTATAAAATGATGGGGATTTTCACTCAACAATTAACAAATATTAGAAGAAACAATTCATTAATTGAGGATAAAAAATATTCTACGATCTTCTTTTCGGATGAAGGCTCTAAAATAAATCAATTGGTTACCAAAACGAGAAATAGGATGACCCAACAATGATTCATGGAGAACTGGGGCGTGGGAGTCATAGAATTTAAAATAAAACAGAATATGAAAATAAAACATTTGAACAATTAACATCACCAAGAGATCACCAATCTCAACTATGAAAGCAAGCAAATTTCGAGAATTACATCAGCCATGTTCCGATCTAGGAACAATTAACATCAACAAGATCACCCATGCTGAAAGTGACAGCCATGTGACAAAAGAAGAATTGAGGGATGAGAACTCAGTTAAAACCTTCAGACCACATAAAGCAACCAGATCATCGATTGATGGCTTCAAAAAGACAAGATCACCAATAATGTTTATGAGATGACTTACCTTGGAGATGAGTGCAAAAGCGTAGGATTGAATGAAACAAGAGGTTGATGTTGTGCAACGGTTAGCCGTCGGCTAGCAAAGCGAGCTTATGGATGGATCAATGGACGCACAAACAAGAAGGCGCTAGGCCGGGAAGAAGAGCGAGAGGTAAAGGGAAAGTGGAAAACCCCACAAGTCTAGCGGCCAGGAAAGGAGAGCGAGAGCCAAAAGGACTCGCATCGTGGGCGTTCAGCGGGAAAATAATAACATTCCCGGTGGTTTGTTAATCAGCGCGCCTATTACACGGCGCCTCAGCTATCCAAGTATGACCGCACGCCATTACTACGAGAATTCCATGGCCGCTTTTAGTTCAAACACCACCAAATGAAAGATAACTGACTGCTTATATTTAGCGCCGCGTGTAAAACCCTACCATAATGTGCGTGCACATGCGACTGCTTTAGGTAAAACCGCGGAAATGAGGTGCCTCAAAATCGCTGATTTCTGTAGTGGTAGTACCCACGCTCCCGAGCTCTCAAAAATGATCATGGGCTCAAGATGGTGAAACATGCGCAGCTGCGGATCGTGTCAGCCGGAGGTGACTCCGCCTCCCATCCGTGCCTAACAGGCTCGATCGCGAGAAGCCTCGGGATTACCGCTATCGTCCTCCTCGCTACCGGGTAGGTGTAATCAACGCGATAAACCGAGCTGGACGCGAACCATCATCAATCTCGCCGTCCTACTATCCCCAAGGTGGGAGTGCGTACAATCATCTTCTCAGCCACTTTGATCGCTTTCCAAGTGAGACCCATACCGACGACTAGCCTCAGTAATGTGGGGACCCGGGAATGGGCACCAGTCCCGAATATTGTACTCTAATGATGAAGAGCCTCTGCGTTTAATATGTGTCCCAGGATATGAGCCGATGCGTGCTACGGCCATCAGACATATAAGCATAATAGCACACGCCGGCCGCAGCACACCAAGTATTTATCACCTGCGCATTCACCGACACGCCCAAACGGGCGTGAATATATCTCGCCAGCTCCCATTTGCGAGAGATAGGTGGCCTTAGATAAGCGGCCGACATTGCCCTCGCTCCACACAGCGCCTCGTAGGCACACCGCGGCGTCAAACTCCCATGATAACTGCGTGATCGGGCCCGGTGCGCCTCTCCTGGCATCGCGGTATGTCGCATCATGTAGCTCCGTCAAGATAGAAAAGCTGAGTCACAGCATGGCAAGTCAATCTACTCCGTCTCGAGGGCTCGAAAGTTTATAGCACCGATACTACTGCAGAATACGTAGGAAACTGGTCGAACTCGAATGATGCTAGGACCTGCACTGGCCAATGTGAGGATGGCGGGTCTCTCATCGACAATAAATGGCACCGCCAACCTCCGACGATGTCTTCTATCTCTCCTCCACCATAGCGGCCTTCCATTCGAATCTCCACGCAGCATCGATGCTCAGGAAAATGCATCCGCCAAATTGCAGCTTAACCGACAAACTCTGCAAAGAGATCTGGCGCTCGTAGAATCATGAGCTCATGTTGTCGAGGCCGTGCAGACTCGCGAGACCCACTTTACCGTCCAAAATTTTCTTTGTCGCGTGGGACACGATGGCCCTGCAAGAATTACAAAAGAAATCATTCAAATTGAGCCTCGAAAAGAATAATCTTTGTCAGAAAATCCACACGGTGCGTGGATTTCCACACACTCGTGTGGATCCGCGAGGCGTGAAAACCGCGCGGCAGCACCTCAAAACAAGAAGACACATTTGAGTGTTTCTAACTCGCTCTAAACATGCTGACTACCCCTCTAATTGTAGAAACAGTTAGCAACGATTAGCCGCTTTCATCACAAAATCAAGGCTTGATGAAGAAAAACAAGAAATGAGGGCTTACCAGTGAGTTGAACTTGAAAAGCGTAGATCAAATGCGCAAAACCAAGTGAAAATCCCTCCACTCAAATGAGTAGCTACGCAGTCGAAAGAATGCGTGGTGTGCTCTACGGATAGATGAGAGTGTGAAAATAAAGATAAAATGACGAGACTTTAAAAAGATCCTCACGCCTAATGATCGCTACAGCTCATCCGCTGCGGTGCGCAGAAATTACCGCCCGCCTGCGGCGGCTTCCAAAGGAGAGAGACCCACGAGAACAACGACACGCATGCGTTCTCGGCATACTCGCTGTCTCGCGAGCGCAATCAAGCCGCCGCAGGCTAAAATATCCACGACTTTGTGGCTTCTCTCGCCCAGTGAGAAAATCACTAAGTGTCGGTGACGTACTGGCCGTAGTACATGCCGCGCGTGGGCATTCACAGAGTCCAACTCACGTGACGACGCAAGACCTCGTGCTTCTCGATGGATGGAGAGCTGCTGATCAGAGATCCACACGCAAGCGTCAAGTGAACTTTACCCACGCCTGCGTGCGCTTTGTCGCGAGGTTGCCCACGGGGTGAGTCGCGCCCACATGCAGGTTCTCGAAAGTACTGCTATGTTCGCTGCGGGAAGACGCTGCGCACATGAAGTACTCGCAAGGCGCGTAAACTCGGGAGTGATCGCCTACAGGGCGCATCCACGCCCTGCCTCTCCGGATATGAGCCCTCATAGAGACTCCTCGGGCGTGTGGGAAATTCCACACGCGCATTTTCTTTAGATGCCTTAGAAAACTTCTGCGCTCACTGCATAGAAAATTTCCACCACATAGATACGCTCGTAGCCTACATCCAAGATGCGCAAAATACACTAAGAGAAAACCGGAAACATGCTCGAAATGATCGACGATCAACTGCACCAAACACATTAAAAACACATGTAAGCACTGAAAATACATGGAAAACTCACGAGAATAGCATTCAAAACATATAGACACCAACACTCACCACACCTTATTCACGCAAACACTACTAAACACCAGAAAAACAATAAATGCTGGGTTGCCTCCTGTGAAGTGTTTGTTTTACCGTCACTAAGCTTGATGTGCCTTATTTTACCCTCGTGTTCGTAGATGAAGGCTGCCTCACCCATAGCTTGAAAAGGCCATGAAGAGCAAAGTCTCTCTTGAAGGTAGAGGGAGAGCTTTATCCAGTGCTCGTACCACCTAGCAATGGTTCATCCAACTTGTTCGGTTCTCGCCACATCTGCTCGACAAATTTGGGGTACGTCTTACCGGCTGGTCTCCCTCGACTCTTCATCTTCGAAGACACCTTCTTCAGTGATCCCCGGAGTAGATGGTACCTGCTCCTCCGCACACCGAGCATCATTACTTCTTTTATTGTCCACCTCTTGGTCGAAACAAACCCTCGATGACGCGCACTGGATTAGAACATTACTCCTTCATGCATTCATCAACAATATCATCGATGAGTATCAAGAAAGTAAAAAGAGTATCGTCAAAGTCAAGAGGAATGCCGGCGTGGCTACGGGCGAGGTAGGTATGTGAGCTTATTATCTACAACACTCGAGTGTCAGCTCGGCGTACCGTCCAAATCGATCAATACCTGAAATGCTTGCAAGAATGGCCTTCCAAGCATCAAAGGCCCTCCGCATCCTCATCGATGTTAAACACCACAAAGTCTCGGGCAACTGATGTCTTTTGTCACCTGACAAGCATGTACAGCGATACTCGGATGTCTCGCACATTCTGTCTATTTGCAACCGTGCAGGTGTGCTGGGCTCTCCAAACCTAGCTGCAAGCATGTGGCATGGCGTTGATCTGGCCCCTCGGTCCGTAATTCATTTCTTCGCCAAATTGCTACAAATGTTATGCGGAATGATGGCTTCCTCGAGGTCTTTCTTCTTGTTCCAGACATATTCTTTGCAAGACCGTCGAGCGAAGCATCTAGAATCATAGAGCACTTTCTCAATTTCCTTTTGTTGATCAACAAGTCTTTCAAGAACTTTGTATACTTAGGCATTTGGGATAATGCCTCAACAAAGGGAATGTTGATGTGGAGTTGCTTGAACAAACTTAGGAACTTCTTGTATTGTTCATCCGCTTGGTCATTCTTCAATCTAGAGGGATAAGGCATTCTTGGCTTGAAAAGTGGGGATGCTATCTCCTTCTCTTTGCTTGCTCCCTCCTCAACCTTTATAACCTCGGGTGCTTCTACATTAGGCTTCTCACTCGGAAGCTTACCCTCAACCTCACTACCACTTCTGAAAGTGATCACCTTCACATGCTCTCTAAGATTGGTCTTGGTATTACTCGGCAAGCTTCCTTGTGGTATCTCCGATAGAGACTTCGCAATTTGCCCCACTTGATTCTCAAGATTGTGCAAAGAAGCGGTGTGGTTGCGAAGTGTAGACTCTACTCATTGAAACCTTGTATCTGACGATTGCACAAACCTAGTCAAGGCCTTCTCTAAATCGGTCATTCGGGTTTCCATGCTTGAAACTCGGTTCTCCATGTTTGGGGCTTATTGTTGTTGGAAACCCATTGGTGCCATGGCCTTTTATGGTCCTTGGTTGCTCCATGAAAAATTGGGATGACTCTTCCAACCCGGATTGTAGGTGTTGCTATATGGATTCCCTTGGTTCCTCATTACATTACCCACAAAATCGACTTTCTCCACTGAAGATGCATCGGCAATAGAGATTAGACAATCAGAGAGAGCATGTCCTCCACCACACCCGGTGCAAGTAGTAACGCCCGCCACTCTATTAGAAGTTAGAAGGTCTAACTTCTTACTCAACGATTCTACTTGAGACGCCAATGAAGTTACAACATCTATTTCATGGAGCCCGGCCACCTTTTTCCTTTCCCGCGCATTCCACTGATAACTGTTCATGGCCATGTCTTCCACTAACTATCGGACTTCTTCCGGGGTTTTACTCCCCATTGTACCTCCTGTGCTAGCATCCAACAACTGCCTTGTACTCAGATTCAACCCATTGTAGAAAGTATGAATAATCATCCATTCGGTAAATCTGTACTGTGGACACCTCCGCAAAAGATCCTTGAAGTGCTCCAATGTCTCAAATAATGACTCTAACTCCATATGCACAAATGAGCGTATATCTCGTTCGCGGCTTGGCCGACTTCCCCGGAGAAAAGTATCTAGCAAGAAAAGCTTCGACCATCTCGTTCCAAGTCGTGATGAAGGCCTTGGGCTAAGAATGTAGCCATTGCTTGGCTCTTCCCTTGAGTGAGAATGGGAAAGCCCTCAATCTAATAACATCATCGATACACCATTAATCTTCAACATATAACAAACTTCAAGAAGTTCTCTATATGGTTGTTCGGTCTTCATCGGCCAAACCATTGAACTGTCGGCGATGCTGAATCATTTGGATGAATGGTGGCTTCAGCTCGAAGTTCAGTATGTCGAGGATCGCACAATACTCGATTGTGCCCCAAAACTAAGGGTCTAGCATAATCGTAGTGTCCTCACTGTTGCTAATTGCATCGCGCCATATTATATGACCCCCTTCAACTTCTATTTCAACTTGATTGGACGATTCTTGCACGGTCCCCTTCTTCTGAGTGTGCGTTCAAGTTCAGGGTTTCCTTCAATTAATATCGAAGGGTTCCCTCGGGTCGTAACCGGAGCGCTACAAAAAGAAAAAACAAATCGAATGATGATACAAAAGAAGATGTGAAATAGAATGAATGAATGAATAGCTAAGAAAACAAAGTGCAAAGTATCTCTAAATGCCTACTCCCCTGCAACGGCACCAAAAACTTGATAACGCCCCTTGCGTATGTCCCGCAAGTGCACGGGTTTATCGAAGTAATAAATCCCAGATGAGTGGGTATCGCATCCACAGAGAGTAAGGAATAAAACACTTAAATTGTTTCTTAACTAAGTGAAAAGTGAATAATAGTTGTGTGACAAGATGTAATGTAACAAAAGTAAAAGAGACAAGAAAGAGAGCACAAGTAAAGAGGGGGTAAGGCAATCGATATAAATGGGGTACTCGGATATTGCTCCGCCTAGGATAATCATTTCAAGTGCAAAACCCTCTATTATGCTTTCTAACTAATGCATTAATAAGTCATGGAGATCCTTTAATACATGGTCCCAAATCTAAGGTCAACCATGCCTAAGCCTATACATGTCCTGAAGGAGAAATTGAACAATCTCTCAATCTCGCACTCGTATAGGATCGCAATGAGTTCTAGGGATTCCACCCTTTGGTCTAGGCGGAAGGTCCCTAGTCACAATTAAACCCTTGGTGCTAAAATCACTTTAACGCTTCACTCCGTTGCCTCTGCAACTAAGCCCCAGCGGAAGGTCATCCCTTAGCCCATTCACTATACTATGACCGCAAAGAATTCAAGGAAATGGAGGTAGGATAAATCACACTGGAGGGAAAAAGGGACACTCCACTACCTCTCGACTCACCCTCTCAACCCTCTTCAATCTAGCTTTATCTAAATTTCGTGGTGTGTCACTCACTCACAAGGGTTACCAAGGTGAACTCTCAACCCTAGTGTCACTCTAAGGGAGCATTTAATCAATCAAGTATTCAATATGGGAACTCAAATAAAACATCAATTAAGAAAAGCATAATAACAATGTTTAATGAAACAAATACATCCTAGGGTTCAAAAATTTAAGTACCCACTAGGTGGTTTAGCTCTCCATGGAGCTAGTTACAATCAATGAAATCGAATGTAAACACAAGTAATCTATAGAAAACCCCATCGATAGTCATGACGATGGTCTTGTGGAGAAGCCTCTACTAGTCCAAGGGTCTCTTTGTCCGGCCTAGGATACACCTCGCCGGATCGGTGCCGACGAAAGCTCTCCCACTAACCTTCTTCCAAATTTAGTGCGATGTTGGAGCCGTAGAACCTCTCCCAATCCCTAGCTAATATCTCTCAAAACCCTAGCTGTCACCCTCTCTCAAGTTGGGGGAAAGATGGAGAAAAGAATGCTGAAATCGGGGCTAAAATCAGCCTTAAATAGGGCTGGAATTGGGAATCCGCACGCCCTTGTGGATTCACCACACGGGCCTATGGAATTAACGCACAGGCGTGTGGAATTTCCACACACCCATGTGGATTCTCTGAAAATCACTTTTCTCGTCCGGCTGTGAACAGTACCTGCTACAATGAATTGAACAGTAACTGCCTTTATGCCCCTCCAAATCATTGTGCTAACTTCAATACGAGGAGGTTGGCACACATTCTCACATCTTGAACCCGACTTATGTCTTCGCGTTTGATCCTTCTCAAGATTTCCTCTAAATGGTGCATTCACGATCTATATTAGCTTCTTTCTCTAACATTCGGCTTCACAACCCTATATGCATGAAAGTAACATAAATGTACACATATTAGTGCTAAACCTGATAAAAGTAATGTTCATCATAAGGAAAGAACACTTAGCATTCTTATCACACAAGCACTTATCATTGACTCCTCAAGCATGCGATGTGTATTTCTTGGTCATGTAGTAAGGTAGAAAGGTGATAGATGTTATCATTCTCCAACTCAATGAATGTTCATCACTAAGGATATAGTTTTTCATGAGAATTTAATGTACTTCTCTTGTGAACCAGAACTTTAGGGGGAATACCATCATGAAGTTCAAACTCTCGAATATGACTACCATGCTTTATAAATTGACAAACTCTCATTTAAAAGCGGTAATCAAGATGTGAGAAACCCAGAGATCAGTAATGATGAACTACTAGAAATCAATTATTAAGCTAGTGAGTTAGATTCTATTAGCAAAAGTCTAGATCAAAGTTGTGATGAGCTCACAACAACAAAAGGAAGCCATTGAAGATCTCATCTCTCTTTAATATAACAATCCAATCATCTGCTGAGGATATTCCTCATCCAATATCTAAGCATATAGAAGAGAGTTACCACATCGTGACACTAGAGGTATTCCTAGACCTACATATGAATCCAAACACCCAAGAGAGATAAATATCCCATGATGAATTCTGTATCCTACCATTGTTTGTTAGAATCAAATCTGTTATTTGTAAATCATTTATATACTATAGATATTCTTAATAGTATGCAGGAAGCTTAAGAAAACCCAAAGTGGAAGGTTAGCTTTGAATGAAGAAATAGAGTTATTACATAAAAAAAAACCTCAGGAACTCATTCACCTTCCACTGGGAGTGAAGAGAGTAGGGTGTAGATGGATTTACATTGTGAAGTACAAAAAAAATGGGTCTATTGAATGCTTTATAGCCAGACTAGTGGCAACGGGGTATACTCAAATCTATAGCCTTGACTATATGGAGACATTTGCAATGGTACCTTAAATCAACGCTTAATTTCTTTCACTACAAACTTGGCTTGGCCATTAAACCAATTCGATGTGAAGAATGTCTTTCTACATGGCAAATTATTTGAAGAAGTTTATATGGATCTTTCACCGTGGTGTAACACATAAAACCGTCATATTCAAAAGGTTTGTAAGTTAAAAAAAAGATGTTATATAGGCTTAAAAAGTTCCCAAGAGCATAGTTTGGAAGGTTCACCAAATCAACGATAGATTTTGGCTATAATCAAAGCAACTCCAATCACATATTGTTTCTGAAGAACCAAAATGTGGTGTGTGAGGCTAACATATATACCGTATTTGCCATGCCAACACTCTTTTGCACACTATCTGAATTTGTGGATATGCCGCATCATGAAAGAGAGCAACATGGCCACTCTTATTGACTAGTTCGTGTAGTTAATTTGGTATATGGCATGTTAATAAGTGGTCATGCGGCCCTCTTTGATGACATGTCACGTCATTGTATGCAAATAACAAATCAAACTGGTGTTAACGTGGCAAATACAGGATATATATCATCAAATTCTCCCGTAATCCTCTTGGTACTCTCTTGGTGAAGATAAATTAAAGTTGAGTAGCTCAAATAATACAAATTGAAGTTCTATGCTCAAAATAAAAAATGATGATAGTACGCCACTTGATCAAGATATTTGCCTAGCAAAATGGTAAGGTTACTACACTCATTGTATATGTAGACAATATGATAGTTATTGGAAATTATTATGAAGAAAGAAAATCTCTTCAAAAGTATTTGTCCAAGGAATTTGAAATGAAAGGTTTATGTCCTTTAAATATTTTCTTGAGATTGAACTTTCTCGAACACATATTGGAACCTTTCTATCTCAAAGAAAATATGCTTTGTATCTTTTACAGAGACTGGTATGTCATGATGCCAAACGGTCAACACACCTATTAAAGAAGGTATAAAATTGCGTATTGAGTCTAATTAGTTGCCCATCGATAAAAGGAGATATGAGAGACTTGTAGGGCGACTGATCTATTTAGCCCATACAAGACCGTATGTTGAATATACGCTAATTGTGATTTATTAATATATGCATAATCTTGGAGAACAACATAAATATGCAGCTGTGCACATTTTGTTGTATTTGAAATATGCTCTTAAGAAGTGAATTTTGTCAAAAAATAATCTCAAATAATGAATGCATAGATGTGTATACTGATGTTGGATGAGCTAAATCAGTAGATGACATACATTGTACTTCTAGTTACTTCACATTCATTGGTGGAAACTGACACCCCTTGCGCGTGTCTACCGCAAATAAAGTACCCTAGCGAGTGGATAGTCGTATCCCAGGAAATAGTACTCGGAAACACAAGAATTGCTATTTAACTATCATGAAGATGATTCAAGAGTGGTGTGAACAATATCAATTCAAGTAGAAATATATAAAATAAGAAAGAGACGCAAGAGAATAGTAGGAGAGGCAGTCGATAGAAGATGGGGCATCCGGACATTACTCACCCTAGGACTATTGTTTCAAGTGCAAGACCAATCATTATATCTCCTAACTAATGTTTAATGAGTCGTGGAAATCCTAAAACACACGGTTCAAAACCTAAGGTCAACCGTGACTAACTCTACACTATGCCCGGGTGGAAAAGAATACTCTCAATGCCTTACATTGTGTGGGGTTGCATAAAGCTCTGGGGTCTCCAAGTGATAAACCCTATTCCCTAGTATAGATCTAACCCTTTGTTCTAAGCGAAAGACTCCTAGTCACAATAAAGCCCCATCACTAAGGATTACTTCAATGCTTCACTCTGTCGCTTGTGCAACTAAGCCCTAGTGGAGTTTGTCTCTTAGCAAAATTGTATCATGACCGCAAAGAACGCTTGGAACGTGGAGGTAGAATAAATTACATTGAAAGGGAAAGGGGACGTTTCGCTACCTCTTAACTCACCCTATCGACCCTCTCCAACCTTGCTTTGTCTAACCCTCATGGCATGTCAATCATCCACAAAGATTACCAAGATAGATTCTCAACCTTATTGTCACTGTAAGGAAAATCAGTACAATAAACATTCAAGGTTGGAACTCAATTTAACCATCAATGAAAGAAACAAAACAAGAGTCAATGAAACAAAATCATCCTAGAGTTTACATGTCCAAGAACCCACTAGGAGTTTAACTCTCCATGAAGCAAGATACAATCAATAATGAAATCGAAAGTAAAAGCATGCTATCCATAGATAAAACCGCTTGTAGTCCGTATCGATGGTCTTGTGGAGTTACTTCGCCTTCTCCAAGGGTTCCCTCGTCAAGCCTAGGGCACACCTCGCTGAATCGATGCCAATGAAAGCTCCCCCAATAATTATCTTTTGAGGGAACGTGATGTCGAAGGCCGTAGAACTATTCTAAAGACATAGCTAAAGCCTCTCTAAACCCTACCCGCGAGTGCCTCCAAAGATGGGAAAAAGATTGGAAAATCGATCTAAAATCGTGGTATTTATAGGGGCTAGAATCAGGCATCCACATAGGCGTGTGGAATCTCCACATGGCCGTGTGGATTTCCAGAAGTTGAGATTTCCTACGAGCTATGAACACTAACTGCTACAGTGATTTTGCTACAATAAACTACTGCAGTACTTTGCCAAAATGCTCTCGATTCCACTATTTTTATCGAGGCCACATGAATGGGCACACACTCATGCGGTAGATCGCGTTGCGTCTTCATTGAAACCACATTAACGAAGGTCTTGCTTGTATTACATAAGTCAGAACACATGAGTGTGATTGCCTTTATGCCCCTCCAATTTGTATGTTCGCTCAAGCAAAATAGAGGTTGGCACACACTCACATTTCTTTGAGCACAACTTGTGTCTTCACGTTTGTTCACTCCAAGATTTCATCAACAAATGCATCCACGATCTACTTTTGGTTCCTTTCTTCCACAATTGTCTCCACAACCCTAAATGCACAAAAGAACAGAAATACACATGCATAAGTGATAAAATCTAAGAAAAGTAATGCTCAATATAAGAAAAGAATATTTCGCATTACTAATACACAAGCAGTTATCAAACTCCAGTACACTTAAGCTTTTTCTTATCCTCAAGCAAAAATAAAATATTAGAGCATATAAGAAGGAAAATTGAAAGTGCTTGGCCATAGGAAAAATCAATGCTCTAGCTAAAAACTTGAATAAAAAAAGGACAACAACCCGATATCGTGTAAGTGTGTGTAAACTCACTCAAGTCAACCCGATGTATACTCCTTAAAGCTCTAAGTACGAGGGACTTATTTATGTACAAAAAGAAAGAAAAAGATGGTAGTACCTTCACACATCCTCTAAGGTAGCCCTTTCCTAAGCAGCCGCTAAGGTGGCTTTCACACTTTCGAGGTGGTAGCTCTTTCTACCGGGGTAGTAGCTTTCACTCATCCCATGAGATAACTCATTCTCTCATTAGGGCATAACTAGTATCCAATTTGTGAGAGTAGCTTCATACTTCATAGGTGGTAGCTCTTTCTACCCTAATGCACGAAAAAAACAAACATAACCCTTTTTGAAGAATTTAAAATAAGAAACAAACTAAAAAAACTCCCCTTAAACGTTAAACTTGAGTTTCCACAAGGATTAATGAGTGAGTAGTGCAACAAGTGTCAATGAAGGAAAAATTCATAAAAATTCAAGTAAAACTAAAGCATGATAACATTCAATGTTAAAAATTCTCCTAAACTTAAGAATACAACCATTGCAACTAAGGTGAACCGCCATTGGCTATATGAGCATGAACAATAAAGCATAAGTATAGAACAGGTGTAATGTGAACTCCGCGCCCCTTAACACTTAAAATGTACAATACGTTCAATGTACACATGCAAGCACAATAAAGAAGTATAACAATGAAAATCAATTTTGGAGATGGGTAATTGAAACAATACTCCCCTGAACTCCTAATGATGCGTTTGATGGAGCTATATTCATTGAAAGTTAAGTCCCAATGGGTTGTGGAGCACACACGACCATGTGAATGTCACATTGACCGTGCCAATGACTACTCAATTTCCAAGACTCACAAGACCATTTGCACGTATACACAAGGAGGTTCAGTGAAGCTCAACAAAATAAAATAAGATCGAGTCTATAAAGATATGAATATGAAATACAACTCGAAGCAACTGAAAATAAAAGATAAACTCATAAGAAAAATCCTTTCTGAGTAGTGCAGGTCCAAAATAAGATGTAGAAATAAAATACAAAAACATAAAAGTAACTAAAAGTAAAGATGCCTCAAGCGTCGGTGTCAACTGCTGGCTCTGCTACTGCTGGTGCTGGTGATGCTACTGGTGCTACTAGTGGTGATGGTGGTGATAGTGATGTCGGAGGAGTCGATAGGCTCTAGGTCTCATCACAAAGGATGAGGCGTCCGACTCAAGTAATTGCTGTAGAGTGTCGAGACACGCCATCATTTCTACATGGTTCACTCCCTGTGTCTTATGAACCTCAGTCAACTCTATCCGTAGCACCCCTACAACACTCTCGAAGCTCTTGAAATGATCATAAGCTCAAGATGGAGAAAACATACGCACTAGAGATGGCTCTTTTGGTACAAGTGGTGCCTCTACCTCTATGGGCTCCTGTTGTGGCTCGAGAGCAGGCTGTGAACCCTCTGCTGCCTCTCCCTCTCCCTGGGTTATCTCAGGTGGGGACATGATCATCACATAAACTCCGTCCCTATATAGGTGGATCATTTCCATCAAACGCATGGTCTCCAAGCCGAGGGGAGATAGCACTATCATCTTCTCGGCCTCCCTAATCGTGTCCAGTAGACCCATCCCGATGAATGTATTTGTAAGCAGGCCGAGAGAGGCACGTGGCCTTAGACACACCCTGCTCATACTAGCCTTGCGCACACAACGCTCTGTAAGCATGTCGTGGTGTCAAACTGCCGGGATAGTCCATCGGCGGCTGCTCATACTCCTCTGTATCAGTAAACGCCTCATCATATAGTCCCAGTCGGATAGAAAACTGTGTCATGCTCATGCTATGGTACTGTCTGAATGACCTTAACTGAATGGCGTTGATGCTAGAAAAACTGCTGTATGCACTATCAAACTCGAATGATGCCAATACCTCTAATGTGAGCATACGAATGGCCGGTTCTCAAATAGACAGTGATCTACACCAGCTACCCACCGAGAGGAGCTCATTAACCTCATCGGCCATATCATCTGAAAGCTGGATCTCTCTAAGTGCACGCAAGTCCAGGAACCACGTCTGAACAAACTTAAGCTTCGACTAACGCTCGAAATGGACTTGATGCTAGGGAATGGCAAATTCAATGTGCTTCTACTTAGGGGAAGTCTCTCTGGCACACTTGCCGGCCAATTTCTTTGTTCTGGGGGCCATATCTGTAAGAATTGAAAAAGAATCGATTAAATAAACGTAAAAAATCAATACTGCAGCAATCCACACTGTTGTGTGGAAATTCCACACGCCCGTGTGGATCTATGGGGTGTGAAAACGGCATGGCCACACATCAAAATCACCCAAATACACCATGAGTTCATTCTTAAATCACTCTAAAAGCATGTACCAACCATTTAAATATGAAATCAAAGCGACATTCACCAGTTTAAGCAAAATAAATCAAGATTGGTGAAGAAAAAGGAAAAGAGGGCTTACCGACAAAATGTAACTAGGAAACCTTGAATACGGCCGAAAAACACCCTAAAATCCCCTCAAATAGATGGCAAGAAGGCCAGGAGAGCACAAGGAAATGTTCTTTGAGTGTGGAGATGTTTAAAAATGAAAAGGCGCAAGTGATTTATAAAGAAAGGTCGCGGCCTTTTGAGTTCTGCACATCCACACGGGCATGTGAAAATTACCCACGGTCGTGTGACTTCATAGGGGACCATCACTGGCAATTACTAATACACAAGCACTTATCAGCAACCTAGTTACATGGGGAAGGCAAAAGTAAAATGTCATGGCATTATCGAGCATAGACGTTATGTTCATAGGTATGGAAATTGGATTATGTGATTGATTATTGTTAAAGCTTCTCCTCCAAGATTTAGGGTATTCATCAAGGTAATCAATTCGATTGTGTTGTAACAATAAGGCTGCATGTGATATTGGCCACAATCTAGTCCAACATGATTGCACAAAACATGTAGAGATGGACATATTCTTCACTAAGAAGAAGCTAGATGAAAAACTTTGGAGTTGTTGAATATTTGTTCATAGGATCAATTAGCTAATATTCCTACCAAAGCAATATCAAATAAGATGTTCTCAAATTTTTTTAGACAAGTTAGGAATTTGTGATATATATGCACTAACTTGAGGGAGAGTATAGTGATTTCCATAATTCAAGTTTCTACTAATGACTGATTGATATCCTTATAACTTCCATAATTTTCATTCCTTCATTAGAGATTGTGGGTGTGTTCATTTGGGCTAAAGTGGGGAGAAGTGGGTTGACTTCCCCCCACTTTAGTTGTTCTTTTATCATGAAGTGGGGGAAGTGGCACTTCCCCCACTTTGCCTAGAAGTGAAATTATATTAGATTCACTACAAAGCTTTTGCCACTGAAGTGAATCTAATATAAATATTGACTTCCTCAAACTTCCCCAATAGGTTGGAAATCTTTGGAAGTGTGCTACCTATTCCTTCTCCCTCATCCTCTCCATCCTCTGTTGACAACATCATCACTGGTAAGACCGCTGTCGCCATCACCATCAAGACCCCATCATCGTCAAGATCTTGTTGTCGTTGCCATCGGTGGTGGATACCATCTACTGATTGTCGAGAGCCTCATCTTCATCCTCATTTGCAAGTAAAGTTGTCATCGAGAACTCACTATCACCAATCTCATCTTCTTATCAATCCTATGTAAGATCTCTTGTTTCTTTTTGATCTGCTTTATTTTATGCATGTTTTTGTATAGGTAGATCCATTCGGGGGTTTTGATTCGTTGTAATGTTTACTATTATTGGTGTAGTCTGAACATTTCGACAAATCTGAGATTCCATCTTTGATAACGGGCGTATAGACGAATTAGCATGGGCGTACATGGAGAAGCACGATGCAAGGGTATTTCAGTAATTTAGCGGGCGACAGGATTTTATGGTTCAACTAGGTCTATTTGATGGGAAACAGGTCAAGGAACAAAAGTCACCAGTTTGTGTCCCACGAACTCTTGAGTCATAACATAATTTTACCAAATTCCATCATTTAGGCCTCAAAACCCCTAATTTTGCCGTTTTTGGTAATAATTGATTTTGTTATATCTTAGGCTAGAAATCTCTGATTTGTTAGCCGTTTATGTCAATAGTCTTTATTTTGTTAAGCCTTTTATTTCTTGTTGATATTTGAGAATTTACCATTTTTGGTATATTTTCAAATTATCTCATTTCTTAGTGTTCTTTTCATTCGCCTATTTATTGTAAGCCTACGGGCAAGGGAAAATCAATTTTGTGATCATTACTTTCATTGAGTTATAAAATTTTACTCTTTCCCAATTCTTGGTTATCTTTGATCAACAGGTGTTGGATATATCGCTGCATCAATCTTCTACTATTTTGTAGGTTTTTTTTAATATTTTTTTTGGCGAATTAATGTGTTTTTTTTCTTGTATTACTACCTATACACTTGAAAATTTTGTTTTTGGAAAGCAACGCATTTGAGAAGCTTGTATTTAAAGTGAAATGATCTCTTAATTATTATTTAACCTCTGGTTTTTCACCATTTGGGTCATCAATATGCTCTCTATCATCCCAGTCTTCAGGCTGCCATAAGAGAGAAGTAGATGGATATTAATGAATTAGAATATATGGTACTAATATGCAGAAAAAAATAGCAACATAAAAATGCAAAGATAGATCTACACTAGAACCTTTTTTTTGCAGCAACCTCCTTAATTCTTCTGGGAGGGAGAATATCTCAGTCGGTATACATGCTTCTTGAATCTCTTTCTTTGTTATCAACTAGAATACTATATGATGCATCAGGCCTAAGAATAAATGTGTAAACATGAGTTAACTTATCAGTTTCACACTCTATATTCTTCTTGATAGGATAGTTTTGCCCCTGGTACGAAAGTATAAGAACATATACTCTCATGGACCCATGCTCTGCCTTAATTAGAACATATATATTTATGTCTATTGTTTTGCCATTCAATATAAATGTATTCATATGTCTATTGTTTGGGTTTCAAGTATTTTTAACTTTCAGATGCACTACTTTAGTTTGGTGAGGCATTGATTCATTTGCTCGCATTTTCATTTCTATTTAACAAATAGTAGAGGGTTGACAAATATATTGCTAGAGATTGATTAAAACAAAAGTTTATGAAAATAAATACCAATATTATTATACAACTGGTTAAAGAGATCGGTAAATAGGTTAGACAAAGTTTCTCCACATATTTTATTCTTTCCTCGTTCTCATGCAATTTTCTATCTCAACTGTGAATTCATCAAGCGACCGCTAATAAGTACATATTTTATTATCATATTTTCTTATTATCATATTTTCTTATTATCATATTTTTTTTCGAGGGGATGGAGGGCTGCCCTGCACTCTATCCGACCCCCACTTACCCCTCTCTCCCTTTCACTCAAGGGCGGAAGAAGAAGGGGCCGCCCCCCTTTTTGCCGGCAGACTTCCAGTTCCAGGCGGCCTTCCTCTACTCTCTCTCTCTCTCTTTCTCGGTTTTTTTGTCTCTCTAAACATTTTATTTTTTTTTTAATCTCTCTAGAGTTTTTTTATTTAAAAAAAATCAAATTTTATACAAATTAATCCTTATCATTTAAACCATAATAAATTTTTTATCTCTCCTCCCTCCTTTCTCTCTCTTTCTCTCTCTGTCTCTCTCTCTCTATATATATAGAGAGAGAGAGAGTTTTTTATTTTTATAAAATCAAATTTTATACAAATTAATCTTTATCATCTAAACCATAATAATTTTTTAAAAATACCTTTACAAAAATATATTTTTTAATTTATTGATATTAAATAAATTACTTTGTATAGTATATTTTTTTAAAAATCTATGTTTTAGTTTTTGATTTTTACAAATCAATTTATATAAGATATAAAATTATATTCTTAGCAGAATTTTTGTAAAAATTTATTATTTAACTACTTTATATAATCTAAACTATAAATTAATTTATAAATAAATTTTAAAAAATATAAAAATATAAATTAAATTTTTTTTATAATTTGCCCCCTACCTTATAGTTTCTAGCTCCGCCACTAATCCTATGCATATACACTGGAGATTAAATTTTATTCTTAGAAATTCTCCTAGTATATGTCTCTATGAGCTTCTTGTGATCATGCACCCTATTGATTTAAATTCATTTATTTTTCATGTTATTTAAATTAGGGAAAATTTACTGTTTACCACTTGTGAATTTTAAATATTACTGAACAGCCCCTCCAACTTTGCCAAACTCCGAACACCCCTTCCGTTATTATTTAAGTTTCCTTTTACCCCCTACCGTTCACTTCAAAATGGGCCCATGTTATGAAATTTCATTTTTGCCCTCGAAAATGGTGGGGAAAAAACCGCCCAATCACATCATGTATTTTCTTTTTGTCAAATCTTCTTCTTCTTCCTCTCCTCATTTGGTTTGGTCGATTTGAATTCTGCCGGTTTCCTGATAAGGTGAGAATTTCTTCAATTCGAGTGCTAATTTTCACGGTGCTGACTTCTTGGAAATCGGTGTTAGCTCAGCTGGGATATGTGAGTGATGGGATCTCGATGTTTCCCGTGTCAGGGTGAATTTTATCACACCTGATGGATATAAAACGGTTTGTCCAACAGAAAACGATGTCGACTTCCAGCGGATGTGTCACGTGTACTCCATCTTCAATTGCGTCGTAGTTGATCCTGTCGAGATAGATTATGTGCCATTGTCGAATCCTACTGAAAATGAGTTTTTCTCGTTGTAAGATTCTTCTCTTTTATGTTTATCAAGTTTTATAAGTTCATTACTGTTTAACTGTGCCATTATCTGTTTAAATATATTACATTTTCATTTAAACATTGTCTTCTTCGTTTAATATAATTGTCAGTATGTAACTATTTTAATTAACGTTTAAATTGATGATTTACTATTTAAGAACTTTATATCTCTACTTAAAATATTTATCTTCTCCGTTTAAACAGAAGTGTTGGCAGGTGACAGATGGCAAGTTTGTGGTATCCCTTCCACAAGAATTAATGATGCTATTAAATGTTCTTAAATTTAACATAAATATCAGAATACCCCTTCCTCGTTAATGAGAAAATCTCAGTCCCCCATGCGTTTCCCTTTTTTTTTTCTTGTATCTGAAGCATCAACCGACTTGTGGACTTCACACGTAAATGAGAAGGAAGACCCCTTCCCCTGGACACCCCCTCCTCCTCCTCCTCTGTTACTTCTCAGATGAGTTTCTTCTTCATGTGTCCAGGATTTTTGCTTCAGCCAGACCACATTTTTGAGATCAACAAGTTGAGCTATCTTTTCTTGCCTAGGTCAAAATGCTCGAGTAATTGCCTGAATGCGGAGGATTCTCTAGCGGAGGATGACGGGGAAACAATTAAGCGGGCGTTTTGTCTTGGGCAAGATAAGAAAGTTTTCACTTATTGCTTCATTGTGGAGGATTCTCCAGAGGAGGATGACCGTGACACATCCTTTAAGACAGAGTTGATATTTATCACTTGACATTTATTCTTATCCTTTAAAATCTTGTCCATACTGTGCAAATATCATTGTTGGCGTTTAAATATCTCGCTCCTCATTTAAATATACTTTTTCCTATGTAATTATCAGTGTCTTTGTTTAATATTGTTTAAGTGTTTGTGTTCTACATTGTACAGGTTTAAGTTGATGCGCATGTTATGCAACCACCGTGAGCATTCGAAGGTAGAGATACTTGTTGAGGAAAGCCGAAATCTTCATGTTGGCCATGGTGTCGATGATCTTAATAGACGAAAGAGGATCGAGTCGCAAGTGTCCGAGGTCCGACTAGGCATTGTAAATGTTTAAATATTTTAGTGAAACACGCTTATTTGAGTGTCAACTTTTGATATTTAAATATATGACATTGTAAATGTGTAGATTATCTTAAATGAAACAAACTTATTTGAGTGTCAACTTTTGATTTTTAAACAGAGACATTCTCTCTTAACGTTTTACTTAAACATTTTGTTTAAACAGAGACAATGTTTTTCAATAGATAAACTTAGAAATCAAACAATGAAAATGATATTTAAACAACGTTGGGGGCGCATTCAATTTAAACAATAACATTAAACAGTTAAATCAAAATATTTAACAGATTACTTATGTGTTTAAACGATATCGAAACTAGTTAAACAGTGAACAAGCTGCTCAAGTGTTCTCTTGATGGAGGCTCTGCCAGTGAACACAATGTCAGTAAAAACATTCAATTTAAACAATAAGATATATTTTTAAATAGTAAAATGATAATATTTAAACGGTTTACATATGTGTTTAAACGATATAAAAAAGTCATAAACAGTGGACCAATATTTCAAACACTAAATCACATTTGTTATATATAAAATCTTCACGTTTAAACAGAGACTTGTGGGACATCCTCCATCAGCCACTTGTGCGTCGCTTGCGCCCATGCATATCGCCCTATGGCAGGTAGGTCATCGACATAGTCAACTACCCAGTTCCGAACCGAGCAGGACGTGTTTGGGAAGAGGATTGTGCCCATGAGGTATACCATCGGGAGCTTGACAAATTTTTCTTCTTCTCCCTCTCGCGATGGAGGCTTTGTGTCTCTCGTAGGTTTTTGAAAAATCCATCTTGAACACAATGTCGTTGAAAAGCATGCAATTTAAACGATAACATATTTTTTTAAATAGTTAAATGATAATATTTAAAGGTTTTACATATGTGTTTAAACGATATAAAATGGTTTTAAACAGTAGACCAATAGTTTAAACGCTAAATCACATTTGTTAAACATAGTACTTTGACATTTAAATAGAGACTCATGATAAGGTGAGAACTTTCCTTCGAGTGATGCCAATATGGAAAGCGAAGAAGAACTTCGAGCCAAGGATGCCAGGCAGTAAAGAAAAGCTGAAGTGTTCGAAAGAGTTAGAAAAGTATAACCGGCCCTAGTAATGATTGTCTCTAGGGATTACCCCTTTTCGGTCACTTCAACTGGGTCTATGTTATGAAATACCATTTTTGCCCTTGAAAATGGTGGGGAAAATACCGCCCAATCACATCATGTTTGACCTTTATGCATACAATTGTGTGCATTTTTTTGTTTACCTTTTTGCTTGCTTTTTGTGAAACAAAGTTTAGAAGGCTGTTTACATCATCATCATCTTCTTCTTCTTCTTTTTCTTCTTCTTCTTCTTCTTCACCTCATTTGGTTTGTTCGATTTGAGTTTTGCCATTATATTATGGGGAGTTTTTGTGGTATTGCTAGATACAACGGGGAGGGAAGAGTGCTAATGTTCATGGTGTTGACTTCTTGGGAGTCGGTGTTAGCTGAGATATGTGAGCGATGGGGTCTCTATATTTCCCGTGTGAGGGTGAAGTTTATCACACCCGATGGATATAAAATGGTTTGTCCGGTAGAAAACGATGTAGACTTCCAGCGGATGTGTCACGTGTACTCCATCTTCAAATGCACTGTAGTCGATCTTGTTGTCGAGACAGACGATGTGTCATTGTCTAATCCTACTAAAAATAAGTTTTTCTCGTCGTAAAACTCTCCTCTGTTATGTTTATCTAGGTGTATAAGTTCATTAGTGTTTAACTTTTCTAATCTCTGTTTAAATATATTGTGTTTACATTTAAACTTTATCTTCTTCGTTTAATTTATTTGGCATTATGTACATATTTGTATTAACGTTTAAATTTTGATTTTATCATTTAAACACATTTTGTCTCTACTTAAAATATTGATATTTTTCATTTAAACTGAAGTGTTGGTAGGAATTCGGATTCTGCGAGCGCGCTCGGTCAACCCCATGGCGATCCTGACGGTGTGGGATGCCTTCCTTCCTCGTCAGATCATTCTGAAGTGCGGTCATTGGATATCGGACAACGTTTTGAAGGCGTTGAACATTTCAGGGACGCACTTTGAAATTTTGCAATCAAATGGAATTTTGACTTCAAATTCATAAAGAACGAAAAACACCGGGTGACTGTGGAATGCGCTGCCGTTGGTTGTGAATGGCACCTTAATGCATTAAAAGAATATAATAAAAATATTTTCAGAATAAAGACAATCAAATCATCACACACTTGTAGTGGTGGACTAGGATCGGCGTCACATCTGAAAGCGTCCAAAATATGGGTAAACGCTCGAGTGATTCAGAAACTCAAAGACGAGCCCTTGTATAAAGCTATCAACATTCAGAAGGACATGTTGCGGGAACACCACATTCCATACAAGCAGGCTTGGTTTGGAAAAGAGCATGCTCGGGTGATCCTCGACGGCAGCGACATCTCTGGCTACGATTTGTTGTTTTGGTACGTGGATAAGGTGGTTAAGACAAACCCCGACAGCATTGCGATTGTGGAAAGAGACGGTGAGCGTTTTAAACGTGTATTCTTTTCTTTCAGAGCGTGTATTGTGGGATTCAAGAGAGCTTGCTGGCCGCTTCTATTTGTTGATGGTACCCACCTCCTTGGAAAGTATCGGGGTACTCTACTGTGTGGCACAGGCAAAGATGGAAACAATGGTTTCTTCCACGTCGCCTTCGGTATTGTCGACAACGAGACCGATGCCAATTGGACTTGGTTCATATCCAAGTTAGGTGATGCTTTATACAAGGAAAGAGATTATCATGAGATAATTACATTCGTGTCGGATAGGTCTAAGGGCCTTGTGAACGCTATTGCCAGAGTCTTTCCTTCTTCTCCACATGCATACTGTCTTCGTCACTTGGAGGCCAATTTTATGAAAGCCAACGTCAGACTTGGGGAGGCATTGAGGGAGGAGTGCTGGTCTATATACCTTCGTATTGTGTGGGCATCCACGGCTAAAGAATTCAATGATACTGTGAATGAACTGTAGGCACATCACCCGAAGCCCATTACTGGTTGATTAATAAATCGGATATGGCACATTGGTCGAATTATCCATTCAGAGGTGAACGTTGGGGTGAGATGTATTCAAATGTCGCGGAGTCGTTCAATGCTTGGATCAAAGAAGCTCGGCATTTACCGGTGACGAAAATGGTCGACTCCATAAGGTATTTGAATGTTGATTTACACTTAAAAATCGGTCTTATCATTTAAAACATTTTAGAAATGTTCAAATATTATTGTCTTTGTTTAACTATCAACCTTATTGTTTAACTTATAATAATATTGTTTAACCAAATGTGTTTATGTTTAACTATCAATATCTTTGCTTAAGCCTTGTTTGAGATTTGTGTTCTACATTGTACAGGTTCAAGTTGATGCGTATGTTTTGCAACCGCCATGAGGAAGCGAACAAATAGGAGACCTACTTATGCCCGGAAATACATTCGAAGGTAGAGATACTTGTTGAGGATAGCTGAAATCTTCGTGTTGGTCGTTGTGTCGATGATCATTATGAAGTGATTGAACAGTGCAGCAACTTTGTAGATCTTGCTATCAGAACATGCTCATGTCACAAGTAGCAAGTTTATGGTATCCCGTGCAAACACGCTTGTGCTGCAATAATGTAGACAAACACCAACGTTCATCGATTTATTAGCGGCTACTTTACCATCGATAATTACAAACTTGCATATAAGAAAGCTATATTCCCCATACCCAATGATGACAAGCCTACGGACAGAATCATGAACTGTGTCTACGACCGCCTATGACGAGAAGGCAACTTGGGAGTCCTAGACGAAAAAGGATAGAGTTGCAAGTCTTTCAGGTCCGCAAGTTACATTGCAGCCATTGCCACGGCTCCGGTCACAATCGCAGATCTTGCAATAAAACTGTCGCTGACTAGCCATTGTAAATAAGCTGATTTTTAAATAGAGAAACTCTTATTCTTAATAGTTAACACATATATTTAAATAGAGACATTGTCAGTTTAAACAGATAATACTAATTTTAACAAGTGACTACATTATTTTAAACGAAAAACACTGATATTTAAACAATGAAATTGAAAGTTAAACAATAAAACTGTAAGTTAAACAATAAAACTGAAAGTTAAAAAAAAAAGAGTCAAGTATATAAGCATAGAGACTAGTAAATTTACATTGACAAAATTTTTAATGTTCTTCGAAAACAATGAATTGAATTTAAATTGGTTTACATTTGAAAACAAACAAAAACAAGGAATTCTATCAACCCGCTTTTGAAGAACCCCCTTTGTCAGTGATGCCAGCTGCACTCCCCTCCTTAAGTATACGGGAAACATACTTTAATCTCATATAAGGAATGCCCGTCTGTAGTAGCCGTAGATTCTCATCGGCGAGTCATTGCTCGATAAACCGCATATCATAGATGGCGCAGTCGACACTTCCTTGTTTTTGTCGTGGGGTTTCTATATCGTGAACTAGTGGGTATCTTGCGGTCGTTGACTAGCCAAACTCCATATCGATACAAATTTCGAATAGCCTCTGCTGTGGAGGTATACAAGTTGAGATTAGAATACTAATTATTTACCAAACACTATTAATCAAGCACAATTTATTAAAGAACTTACGATTTCTAACGCGTCTTTATCGTACTCCTCGCTTTTGCATGAAGAATAATGCATGTATTCTTGTTTGTTATTGTCAAGGACCACAACATGGAAGTGGCCATTCATGATTATCAGGAAGATGATAATTTCAACATCATGCAAGTTGTGCGCGGCATCTCCGATTATGGCCATAGTGGTTTCATGTGCGTCGTCCTGCTTTGACATAAACAGCGCTAGTGGTCGTGTGATGGAGGCGCGCTTCTTATAAGCATATGGCACTATGCTCAGCGACTTTTGTATTATACATACGAAAGCGTCCATCACATCATCTGAAACTATCTCTTTCCCCTCAAGCAGAATGAATAGTCTGGACCGTGTGATGCTGAGAGAGTCATTCTTCCACACAACAGTGCTGCGGTTAAATGGTAACAGGGATACTTAAATTAGATTATACCTATTTAACTGATATAGCAAATGTTTAAATGATATTGCAAATAATTATATGGTATATATATAAATTAAAGGTTAATATATAAGTTTAAACAATAACATAAAAACTTCAAACTTACTTATCCATAGGGAAGTTAAGAAAGATCCTTATCAACTCCTGTTCATATTTGTTGAGGCGCGATTGTCCAACGTATTTTTTCTTCTTTGGAATAAAGACTTTTCAAACTTTGTCTAATTTTTGATTGGCAAGGATCATATCTCTCGTTGCCATTGCGGTGGCGTCCCTTACCCCTCATCAACAACTGTTTTAGGATCATCATGCCAGTAGCATCTTCCTTCGATGCGGGCACGACGACAGCATCAACTGGAGACATATCCTTACTTATTTCTTGTTGTTGTGGGATTGTATCTGCCTTCGATGCGGCACTGTCGTCCGTTGGTTCCACCGTGACTATGATTTCGTTGACAACAAAGTCAACGATCTTCTCAACCGTGGTCACGGCAACAACATCAATGGGAGACACAACCTTAGTTGTTTCTTGTTCTTCAGGGATTGTGTCCATCTTAGATGCCGCACTATCAGCCACCGGTTCCATCAGGTCAGGGATTTCGTTAACAACAGAGCCAACAGTCTTATCAACCGCGACAATGGCAACATCATCTATGATCTCCTCCACCTTGATGGCCATGTCATCAACGGTAACAACATCGACCGCCCGATGGTCTTCTTTGTTGTTTCACCGTCGACACAGTGGTGGATCTGGAGGCATTATTGTTTTTGCAAGTCTCTTCAAACGTGGTCGTCTTGGAATGGCCATCTCGATGAAGTCGTCGTTGTCAAATTCTGACACCTAGTCTGTCCCTAGTGCTTCATTTGTTTGGAGGGACGGCGCAGTCGATTATGACCGTCCTTCCAATGCCTCAACCCAAGTGACAAACCGAGGAAACTCGGTCGATCAATATCTAGCATGCTCGCATAAGAGTTGCAATGACATCGTCACCTAAAGATGCGATCGGGCGCCCGCGGTCGGGGGGCTACCACGATCGGGGGACTCTCGTTGTCATGGTCAGGGGGTATCGCAATATGGCTGGTAGGGGAGGGCTTCTATGGCGTTAAGGAATGCGTGCGCATGTAGGGCTGGAAGTAGGAGAATGGCATTGAGCGCGCACGGAAGAGGTTGCCCTCTCATTTTGCCTTCGAGCAAGTGATGCGGGCCGTATTGAGGAGATGGCATGCGCGTTCATGCGAAAGTGGGACTCGAAGTAATAAGGGTATTTTAATAATTCGACGGGCGGTTGAGTTTATTTAGGTTTCTTGGGCCTGAGTCGATGGGAAGCAGAGCCCAGCGGACACAAGTCACCAGTTTGCTATGCAAACTCGTGGGTCATGCATGATTTTCGGCCAAATTCCATCGTTTAGGCCTCGAAAAACCATGATTTTTGCTATTTTTTTAGTAATAATTGATTTTCGCTATTCCTTTGGCTAGAAATCTACGATTTGTAAAGCCGTTTATGGCGTTAGCGTTTATTTTTGTTAACTCTTTTTATTTCTTGCCGGTATTTGAAAATTTATCATTTTTGGTATATTTTCGAATTATCTCCGTTTATGGATTATTTTCATATCTTTGATTTTTTTCTATTTAATGTAAACCTATGGGCGAGAGTAGGATGAGTTTTGTAATAGTTATTCTCTTGAGTAATAAAATTTACTCTCTTTTTTCTATTCCTGGCTATCGTTGATCAACAGGTTTGGAAGACTTGTACTGGGTATTCGTGAGCGAATCAGCGAGTTCAGTATACCGCTGCATCGATTTTGGTATCGAGCGAGGCGATCATGGCACCACGAGGGGCGAGGTATGGGGACGACCTACACAAAGGGTGGAGAAATCTACGATCGTGATGGCGATGCTAGATTTGAGCGGCGTGTTGGCGGCGTCTTGGATGTTCGGATGGAGCGGATGATGGAGGGAATTGGTGAATGGATTGCCCGATTGGCGGGAGGCGGCAATCAGGGCGTGTCTCCGAGTGGGAGTGATGGCACCATAGAGGAAGACAATGGTTGCTGGCGACATCGCGGGGCGTCGGGGAGGGGCGAGATCATGGGGTTGACACCCGTCGCCCACCGCGATGAAGATAGGCGTTGGGAATCGGCATGCGGGTTCGATATTCGAATTCCATGGTGGGACTACAGCGGAGGAGTTCCTTGATTGGCTTACCACGGTCGAGAAGTCTTGGAGTTCAAAGGAGTCCGGGAGGATAAAGAGTGGCGCTAGTGGCAACACTGCTGCGTGGGCGTGCAGCCGCATGGTGGCAACAGCCGAAACTCAACCCAGCGATGGGTTGGGAAAAGGCAAGATCAATTCTTGGGAGAAGATGAAGAAACACATGCGCTCTAACTTCTTACCCCATAATTATCAGCGCATAATCTTCAGCAGATTGCACAATCTTCGCCAAGGAACGCACACTGTGGAGGAGTACACCACTGAGTCCTACCAGTTGTTGGCTCGGAATGAAGTTGAAGAATCCACAGATCAGTTAGTGGCAAGGTATATTGGTGGCTTGCGCAATTAGATCCAGGAGACAATCAACCTGTTTGATCCAGTCTCCATCTCGGCGGCCCATCAGTAAGCACTAATTATTGAGTGACAACAACGATGATCATCCTCTATGAGCTCGGGTGGGGCTCCCAGCGGTAGCAGACAGATCGACACTAGCCCGAGTGGTGTGACTCGGGGAGCGGCTCCCACCGCTCGACCGGCGGATGCCACTGCTGTCAGAGGAGGCAGCAACAACAATATACAATGCTTCAGTTGTGAAGAGAGAGGTCACCACCAAGCCGATTGTCGAAAAGGGGGCAAGCGAGTTATGTTGGCGGAGGAGGAAGAAGACACAACCGAAGTACTTCCACCACTGTATGATGAGGGAGACCTCGATGAAGAGATAGTTGAGGGAGATGTGGGGATGACTCTAGTTGTACGCAAATCTTGCCTGACGCCTCGAGCTACGGAAGACGACTGGTTGCGAACCAATATCTTCCACTCCTCCTGTACTATTCTTGGTAAGGTATGTCGGTTCGTAATTGATGCAAGTAGCTGTGAGAACATCATATCTGAAGAAGCTGTGCAGAAGCTCCGGATTTCCACTGAACAACATCCTGCACCGTACAAATTAGCATGGGTAAAAAGAGAAGGAGAGTTGACAGTATCCAAACGAGCTTTGGTTACGTTCTCCATCGGCACGAAGTACAGGGATGAAGCATGGTGTGATGTCATGCCCATGGATGCATGCCATTTATTATTGGGAAGACCCTAGCAGTATGATCGGAGGGTTTTTCATGATGGGCGCGCGAACTCCTACAGTTTCACCTACGGAGGAGTAAAATTGGTGCTAGTACCCAGCAAACCAATGGAGAAGCCACTATCAACCAACATCAACCTGCTGTCTTATGCACCATTCGGAAAGGAGTTGAAGGGGGCAGAAACGGTATTCATCTTACTCGATAAAGGCGAGTCACTTTGAAGGCTTGGAAGATGTAGAGATTCCAAAAAGTTGTTCTTCCTCTTACGGGGGAGTTTTCGGGGATGTCTTCCCGATGACCTACCTGAGGGCCTGCCACCTCTTCGGGACATCCAGCACCATGTGGATCTATAGCCGGGCTCTGTCCTACCTCACCAACCACATTACCGAATGAGTCCAAGGGAGCATGAGGAATTAAGGCGGCAAGTGGAGGAGCTGCTGGCGAAGGGGTACATCCGTGAGCATGTGAGCCCATCGCGGTCCCGAGCCTTGTTGACGCCAAGAAGGATGGCACTTGGCACATGTGTGTGGATAGTCGAGCCATCAACAGAAATTACTATCGGTGCCGGGTTTCCTATCCCTCGCTTGGATGATTTGCTCGACCCAGATTAGTGGTGCTACGGTGTTCAGCGATTGGACATGGCGGGTACCACCAAATCTAGCGTGCTGACTGGTGACGAATGGAAGACCCGCATTCAAGGCGCGTGAGGGACTATCACGAATGGATGGTGATGCCATTTGGTTTTGTCCATCGCCCCTAACACGTTTATGAGGGGCCATGAATCAACTCTGCTGGCCCTTAATTGGCAAGTCGGGTGGTTATATACTTTGGCGACATCCTCATCTATAGTCCAAACTAGGAAGCGCACCTTTTGCATGTTCGGGATTGTCTGGTACGTTCTTGATCCCATGAGTTCTATGCGATAAGAAAGAAGTGTTTTTCTTCACACCCAAGGTATTATTTCTTGGTTATGTTGTTTTGAGGGAGCCGGGATACGGTGGATGAGTCTAAGATCACGGCAATACAACAATGGCCGACTCCCACAAGTATCACTGAGATGAGGAGTTTCCATGGCCTCGCATTATTCTACAGACGGTTCATCTCACATTTCAGCAGTATTATGGCGCCTCTTACTGAGTGTGTGAAAGGGAGCAAGTTCTTATGGACACTGAAGCGGATCGCGTTCCACCTCATGAGCGGTGCTTAACCCTTTGCACGGTCCGGCTCTGCCGGACTTCAACCATGCATTTGAGTTACATACTGACGCCTCGAAGGTCGGCATTGGGGGTGTGTTAAGCCAACAAGGGTGGCCCGTCGCCTATTTTAGAGAAATTATCGAGGGGCCCCTCTGAACTACGACACATCGACATCGAATTTTTATGCGATGGTCCGGGGCTATCAAGCGATGGAGACACTATTTGATTCATCGGGAGTTTATCTTGTACACAGATCATGCCGCTCTCCGACATATCCACCAGCAAGATAAGTTGTCCGCGCGCCATGGGCGGTGGATGAACTTTCTCAATAAGTTCACCTTTGTTGTCAAGCATAAAGCTGGCGTCTCTAACCATGTGGTGGGACGCGCTTTCGATGGCGGAGCAACCTTTTTGGTCACAATGAGAGTCGAGTACCCGGTTTTGACTCTTTTAGTGATTTGTTACTCTTGACCCATATTTTTCGAGATTTTCTCGGATGTCCAAAGCGGCCAAAGCGGGAGCCCAGTTTCGTGCTACATGATGGGTACTTATTAGGGAAATCAGCTCTGTATTCAGTTGCGACCCTACGGATGCGAGATCATTAGGGAGTTGCATGGCGAAGGGCATGTGGGGCCGGGACCGAACACTCCACTTTGGTTCGGTCTTCCCTACTTTTGGCGGGCATGCGCAAGGAGGTGGAAAAAAATTTGTCCGATGGTGCGGATTTGCAGATCTCCAAAGGGGAGCCACTAGCGCCCTGGCCTTTATATGCCGCTGCCAGTACCTTTACGGCCGTGTACAAGACATCAGCATGGACTTTATACTTGGACTACCCCGTACCCAGCGTGGCAGTGATTCAATTTTTGTTGTGGTAGACCGCTTTTCCAAGATGGCGCACTTCATCCCCTGCAAGAAAACTACTGATGCTGTCAATGTCGCCCAACTCTTCTTTCGGGATGTCTACCGCCTCCATGGCCTTCCGTCCTCCATTGTCTCTGACAGGGATACACTTTTTCTTAGTCACTTTTGGCGAAGCCTGTGGAAGATGTTGAATACGCAACTTAACATGAGCAGTGCATATCATCCTCAGTCGGATGGGCAGACCGAAGTCGTCAATCGCTCCCTGGGTAACTTGCTGCGTTGCCTTGTGGGGGACCATCCGAAAGGGTGGGACATGAAGTTGAATCAGGCAAAGTTCGCTCACAACCATGCTACCAACAGGAGTACAGGGTTCAGCCCATTTCAGGTGGTGTATTCGGCGCTTCCACGTGGACCACTTGACCTCATTCCCTTCCCGACAAAGTCTAAAGTCCATGGAAAGGCTGCTGATTTTGTCACGGGGTTACAAGATATTCACAAGACCGTCTTTGACAATTTAACTTCCTCAAATGAACGTTACAAGAGACATACTGACCAACATCGCCGCCATAGTGAGTTAGAGGTGGGTGACTTTGTGTGGGCTGTGTTATCTAAAGAGCGCTTTTCTGTTGGGGAGTATAGTAAGCTCAAGGCAAAAAAAATTGGGTCTGTCGAAATTATTGAGAAGATTAATTCCAATGCCTACCGGCTTCAACTCCCTAGCCATATCCGAACGGCAGATGTCTTCAATATCAAACATTTGTTACCCTACTATGGAGACTCTTCAGATGATGAAAATTAGGGGTCAAATTCTATCCCACCTGGGGAGAATGATGCGGGCCGTATTGAGGAGATGGCATGCGCGTTCATGCAGAAGTGGGACTCGAATTAATAAGGGTATTTTAATAATTCGCCGGGCGGTTGAGTTTTTTTAGGTTTCTTGGGCCTAGTCTGATGGGAAACGGGCCAACGGACACAAGTCACCAGTTTGCTTTGCAAACTTGTGAGTCATGCATGATTTCGGCCAAATTCCATCGTTTAGGCCTCGAAAACCATGATTTTGCTATTTTTAGTAATAATTGATTTCGCTATTCCTTTGGTTAGAAATCTCTGATTTGTAAGCCGTTTATGGCGTTAGCGTTTATTTTGTTAACTCTTTTATTTCTTGCCGGTATTTGAAAATTTACCATTTTTGGTATATTTTCGAATTATCTCCGTTTATGGATTATTTTCATATCTTTGATTTTTTTTCTATTTAATGTAAGCCTATGGGCGAGAGTAGGATGAGTTTTGTAATAGTTATTCTCTTGAGTAATAAAATTTACTCTATTTTCCCTATTCCTGGCTATCGTTGGTCAACAGGTTTGGAAGACTTGTACTGGGTATTCTTGCGTGAATCAACAGTTCGAGTATACCGCTGCATTAGCAAGTGGTTTAAAGCAATAGCATCCACCCGTCGGTTTCCCCGAACAAATATATCTTCATCAGCATTCGCCGGAACAAGCTGAGTAAACTAACATATGTACACCAAACAATCTTAGCGAAATCATTTAGTTTAAACAATAAAAACTATATTTAAACATTTAACTTATATATTTAAACATTATAGCATAAATGTAAACAGAGAACAAAATGTTTAAACTTTAATAATACTCTTTAAACAGTAAATAAACACAGTTAAACGCTAAATAATATGTTTAACCATTAATGATTACTGTTAAACACATTGTTCATAATTTATTACCTCTTTTCCTTCGAGATATGACAAACTGGTTTCTATCGTTGCTTGCTTCCGGTAAGTATTTTTACCATAGCACAGCATCCTTAGGATCTTGCCGAAATGGACTTACTTTCCAGTTCTGGTCAGCTCATAAAACCAGATGTTAAGCACGACCGAGCAATCCTTAATATACCCTGTGTTGGTCTTCTTCCCCGCGTATCTAGCTTGCACTCGAGCGGCTGCCTGTGGAATGTCCTCCATAAGCCACTTGTGTGTTGCTTGTGCCCATGCGTATCGCCCCATGCCAGGTAGATCATCGACATAATCAACGATCCAGTTCAGAACCGAGCATGAGGTATTTGGGAAGAGAATTATACCCATGAGGTACGCCATCAAGAGTTTGGTAAAATTTTCTTCTTTTCCCCTCTATCTAACGAGTTGCTCAAGAGTGCTCTTGGTGGAGTCTCTATGTCTCTCGTAGGTTTTTTATAAATACTTCTCTTTGAAAGCTGAGCGTGTTTTCTTCTTATGAGAAACGCGACTGCGTCTCCATCGCAATGCAGACCAAGAACGAGGGCCACATCTTGAGGGCTACAGGCTTCGGTGAGCTTTCTCCGATCTGAATTTATTGAGTGCGACCATCGTACCTTTGCAATAGAGAAATCAAGAAGGGCCCTCTTTTTGGAATATAGCTTCCAACTTTCGATGCATCTTTTGCAAGCGGTGTCCTTTCGGATGATCTCCCGATGTCGGGGTCATGTGAACTTTCAATTCAGCTAAGGTCTCCACTACCGGTGTCAAGTAGCATCACCCATTAACTAGGTTGACCACCATAATCATAAGCCTGAGACAATAATAACATATTCAGCCAGTAGTATTCATAAATGTTTAAGAGGAAATATAAGGTTTGCAATGGTAACCTCTCAATTTTTAAACAGAGATATCACTTGTTAAACATAGACCTAGTTTCTTAAACAGAGACAATAATACTTAAACAGAGACAACAAAATTTAAACGGTAACCTCTCATTTCTTAAATGTAAACCTCATTTGTAAAACTGCAACCATATCAAATGAAATGGGAAATGTACATTATAAACATTACACAAATCATAACAATCAAAAAATAGTTTAAATCGTGTACACAGACAAAAATTTAAAACAAAACAAAACCCCAGCCGAGAAATCTCCTTGTAGACTGATAAAACCCCAGCCGAGAAATCCCCTACAACTTCAATATCTTCCAATAAAAACAGAACCACAAAAAACCGAAAAAAATCTTTCTTTATAGCAGAATAGTTAACATAAAACCATAATCAATACCTTAGATTGCAAACTGATGAAATGTCGAACACTTGGCGTGACTTCTCGTTTGAGACACCGATGGAAAGGAAAAAGCTGAAATTACGAGGAGAATGTGCGGTGAGAGACAACCACGAAAGGGAAAAAGTTGAAGACCGAGTTGAGACAAATATCTGACTCTAGTAAATTCAGTCTCTTGAGGGTTACCCTAAAGAAAACCCCCACTTCCTCTCAAATCATTTGAAATGGTGCTGACCCACGACTTCCCATACAAGGGCATTTTTCATCCATAAAATTTAAAAATCACTCCATTAACCACCGTTACATGCTTTGGGGGTTTGAAAAACATAGAGTTTAAAAGAAAGGGGTTTTTAGGGATTGAAAAATTAAGGGGGTGATTTTGATAATATTGCAAACATAGGGGGTTTTTTTGGCAATTTCCACTTTAAATTAATTATTTGGGTTAAGTAATGTTCACGAGAATTCTCTAACTTTGTTTCATCAAATGGTCCTCCATGTGAGACCACTGATATTTGTTGTATATATATATTTAGTACCATGCTTTTCAAAGTTTTTATTGTTCATATCTTTTTAACCAGTTTATGATGATTACTTTCTACTTGCATCTTCCTTTGCAGTGTTCATCCCTCTTTATCGTTATCAGCAAAATTATCCTCTAAATCTTTTGTATCTTGTGTTTTTATACTGTTTGTGTAAACCTAAGCATTGGTTTGGCCTGTGCAAATACTGAAGGCTAAGTATCTGCTATACATTTATGATTGTTATGCTACTATCCAATGTATTTTTTTGTAGTCAAATGTCTATATAATGAATTGTTTATACTAATGATATTTAGCATTCCAGTTTATTGGTTTTTGAATATTTTTTGTGTAGAACATGCAATTAAATAATGGTATGTATTCATAAATTTTTTTTCTATCTCAAACGGCTAATGATAGTTTAGATGACCTTACTTCCATCGATGTACCTATGTTTGCAACTATCGCAATTATCTTGGCCATGATGTCTAACCTGGGACGACAATGGGAGCTACCTTATGAGCCTCACTCAGTTAGGAATATTCATCATAGTGCACACATGACTCATACATTAGATGGAGGAGTGCATAATTGTGTCGAATATTTACGCATGAATAAAGACACTTTTTTTAGACTATGCACTATATTAAGAAAACATGGTCATTTGAGGGACACCATCCACGTTGTGGAGAGGAAAAAGTGGTGTTGTTTCTCCACATAGTTGGTCATCTTGCAAAAAATAGGTCAATGAAAATTGATTTTATTACATCTGGTGGAATAGTGAGCCGATATTTTAATAATGTGCTCCATGCCATTTGTGCTATTAGAGATTTGTTTGTTAAACAACCAGGCACATCGATTCATCCAAATATAGATTGCAACCCATATTACTATCCCTTTTTCAAGGTATTGCATTTCCTAAGCTATTCTCAATTTTTTCCCAAAAATTATCATGCAATAGTTGTAAGACAATATGATTGAAATACAAGTTCACAGGACTGTGTTGGATTTGTTGATGGAACCCATATTGATGTAAGGATCAGTGCAAATTTAGTTGGTAAATTTCGAAGATGAAAGGGCATCACACAAAATGTGCTTGCCGCTTGTGATTTTGACTTAAAATTTACATATGTTCTCACCGGTTGGGAAGGTTTGGCGAATGACTACCTTATCCTAAAAGATGCATTGTCAAGACCATCACCTTATGGTTTGCATATTTCCCACCAGGTTTAATGATATAGTGAAATTATTTACTTTATGACATTATTATATAAAATTCTTTAAAAAAATTGTTCAGAGCTTTGTTTATTTTTTATTAGGAAAATACTAACTTGTTGATGCTGGGTATACAACACATGGATTCATAAGCCCTTACAGAAAAGTTAGATATCATTTGAAAGAACAAGTGGGAGTAAACCACAAAATCCAAAGGAGTTATTTAATCTTCATCATTCCCAACTCAGATCAAGAATAGAAAGGGCATTTAGGATTTTCAAGAATCGGTTTAGGATGTTAGACCCAAAGTGATTCTACATGTTTACAATGCAAGTGGATGTTATCCTTGCTTGTTGTGTGTTGCACAATTTTATAAAAGAAGTAGACCCGGATGACATATTGCTATAAGCGGATGCCCCTGGTGAGGAGGAAGTTGATACGCATGAGAGACCTATAACAAGGGGGGAATGACGGGATGCACAAGTGCGATGGAGGTAACTTCGTGAGAAAATTACGGATGACATGTGGCATGACTATGTTAGCGGGGGTGCAATATAGAATGACATTGTGTTTGTGGTTTCATGTTTTATCTTGACATTAGTCCTTTTCACTTGTTATAGAAGTAGTTTTATATTATGAGTTTTGCAAAAAGATGATGTTTGTAATTTCATTAATTCAAAGGATGACATTGTTCTTCTAATGGTAATTATTTTGTGTGTTTTTATTGCCATGTATGTTTGGTTGATTGACTTATGATAATATGTACATTGAGTTCATTGTTATTTCTAGAAATAACATGTGTTTATCAATGTTTTAATAACCGGACCAATTGTCGACCAGGTTAAGCAACCGGTTCTAATCCAACCGATTGAACGGGTTGAACCGGCTGGTTCAACCTGATTTAATTTTTTCAAATAAATAAATATTTAAAAATTAAAAATATTAAAAAAATAAGTAAAAAAAATTTAAAAATAAGGAATAAATAATAAAAAAGACACAAAATTACATATTGTAAACAATGCAAAGTTAAATTACCTTTACAAGGTCACAAAGTCTCAACTTTACATAAAATTAAAATTTTCAAAATACAAATATACAAGGATACAACTATACAACAAATATTGAAAAATAAAGAATTTAATTAAATTTAAGTATACAAGTATACAACAACAACAACAACAACAACAACAACAACAACAACAACAACAACAACAAAAACAACAACAACAATAAAATACAAGCATGCACCACCACCACCACTATTAACAAAAATTTTGACTGAGTTAATGAGTTCATTAATTTTATTTAAGTTTTTAATTTTAAAATAAATAAACTAATTAAATAATTTAAATTAATAAATTAGCCGGTCCGGTCCAACCGGTTTATCGGTTCACCGGTTGAACCGGCCTGTCCGGTTCTTTAGTATTTTATATGAGTAATCGGACCAGTTTATCGCCTGGTTCCCAGTTGAACCGGTTGAACCAACCGGTCCAGTTGGGTCCGGTTTTTAAATCATTGGTGTTTATCTTTGTCCATTTTATGGATATTTTAGGAGTTGATGGTATATATGTTCTAATATTATTACTATGTATGGATTTTATAAAATGTGTTTGCTTACTCATTAGCGTGTTCAATGTCTATATTCATTATAACTGTAGGATGAACAATACCGAGGGTACACAAGGTGAAAAACGGAAAGGAACACCAAACAAAAGATTGAGAAAAGAAATGGATAATGTTTAGATACCATTACTTGCAGACATGGCAAGAAATGGCTTGAAAGTTGACAAATCCTCCAAACGTTAGGCATTTGTAGATGCAACGGATGGCATAAATAGTAGGTTCCCTACTGCTTGCATGGATGCCGATAATGTGGAGAATCACATGTGCACTTTCAAGCAAAAATATCAAGACATTAAAAAGCTTATGTAGCTCAAATGTGTTGGATAGAATAACACAGAAAAGAAGTTAGTGCCAGAAGATGAGACCTATCGAACATATGTGGAGGTATGTTTGTTTTATTTATTTATTATGTTTGACATGATTATTAACACTATTATTTACATCATTATCTTTCATTTTACACAGGGATAACCAAAAGGCAAGGAGTATTTAATAAGCCTATACCCTTTTTAGTAGATGATGAGTGCATTTCATATCATATTTATGTGCCCTCAATTCATTCTTTTACTCTCCCTTTAGCATATTTTTATGTATATTCTATGCTATTCTGGGTATATTTATCTTTGTGTAGGATTTAGGGGCTCGAAGCAATTTGGAGTGAAATCGAGGAAGAAACGAGCAAAAAAATGAAGATTTTGTTAAGTGGTTAAGTTGAACACGGGCAGAGTTCTTGCGTGCTTTGTCCCACTGATTATTTCAGCCTGGAGACGACCCATTGATAATTCAAGTAAGGGGGGGTGCTCTCAGGCCAAGCACGGTCTCAGCATGACCGTGCTTGTTGACACATCTAAATTGCATGTGTGTACCGCAAGTGCACGGGTGTTGAAGTAATAAAATACCCCGGTGAGTGGGTAGTCGAATACATAGGGAATGAAAATATTAGTAGTAGCCAATTCTTAGTTATCTAGTCGAAATCAATGGTTGTGATGAAATGAACTAATTGGAAGAATATGAATAAGTAAGGAAAAGGGCAAGATAGAAAGTAAAGGAGATCTCAATCAATAAACGTGAGGTACCGGGAAATGCTCCCGCTAGGATCTAACATGAAGCTTAAGACTTACTAAATGCTTCTAAACCGAGTTTAATGAGTCGAGGTAATCCAAGAACAACTGGCCCTTACCTCCAAGCCACTGGTACTAGTCTCCTACAAGGTCCCGGTGGAGAAATCGCTCAATCTCAACACCTCACACCCCATATGACCGCAATAAGCTCTAGGGATATCTAAGAGTGAGACCGATTCCTAAAGATAGATCTAACCTTACTTCTAGGTGAAAGATCCCTAACCCCTATAAGGTCCGAACAGAGAAATCTCTCAATCTCACGCCTCACACCAAATATGGTTGTATAGAGCCTGAGGAATACGGAGATAGGAAACACTTGTCGGAAGGGATATGGAACACTTCACTATCTCATGACTCACCCTCTCAACCTTCTTTAACCTTGGAGTTCTAACTCTAATGGAGACCTTTCTCTTATCAAAGTAACAAATCATGCATTGAAAATCAATCACAAGGATCAATAAAACACGCAAGCATTGGGCACACAAGATTAAAACTCAAATCAACTCAGATTTAATAGAAAACATAAAGCAAATCATTACAAAAGATAAAATCCTAGGGTTCACATACCCAAATACCTACTAGGGTTTAGCTCTCAATGAGGAAAATTACAAAACAAAGATTAATGCAAAGATTAGAAATGTAAACCATAGAGAAAAACCCCTTGAATTTGTGATGATGGCCTTGATGGGTCTCTCAACGTCTTCAAGAATCCTCCTCCAAAGCTAGGTTGCCGAAGGCCCCCTCGATGCTATAATGGAGAGAACATTGACTAAAGTTGGTGAAGAACGACCCCCAATATCACCAAAGACGTCCTCTAGAACCCGAGCTGTTTTGCCCTCTAAGTGCTCACAAAAAGCCCAAAAAAAGTCTCCAAAGAATAGTGTAAATGGCCTATTTATAGTCACAAACCACGGCTGTCACGTGCCTTAGCGCGTTCAAGTGGATTTTCCATACGCCTGCATGAGCTGTAGGAATTTCCACGCGGTCGCGTAACAGTAATTCTGCTACAGTACTGCTACAATGAAATGCTGCAGTCCTCTTCACAATCACGGTCTAAACACTATTCTCTTGAGGCCACATGGTCGGGCACAAGTTTATGTGGTAGGCTATAAAACTTTTTTTCGTCGACTCATCATTTGAAAGGTCTTGCATTCTTTACAAAGAGAAAGAACATGGAGATGTGACTGCCTTTGTGCCCATCCAAATAGTAAATTAGCTTGAATCTCCTTAGAAGTTGGCACACATCTCCACGTTTATGAACTCCTCTCATGTCTTGGTCCTTGAATTGAACAAGAACCCCCAAAATGTTTCTTTATAGCCTATATTTGCTTCCTTTTCTCCCTTCAAGGCATTCACAACCTAATTGCACAAAAGAACACCAAATACACTATATGAGACATAAACCATGGTAAAAAATGATGCTCAATGCATGTAAAATATATAGAGAAATATGTCTACTCAAGCACTTATCACTCGTCCCCCTAATTATTCCAGTCTGAAGATAATTTCTGCCCAATGAGGGAATCACGCTCAGGATGCTCCAAGCACGGTGATGCACAGGTGAAGGACCAGCGGAGCATAACCGTGCACCTCCCCCAATTCTCCCAGGTGAACACTTAGCCGATTAACTTAGAAATCTCAACGAGATAGCACAGTCCATGCATAACTGTTCTTAGGCCGTGTCGAGCCCGAAATCAACCTTTTAACTCCAAGTTTCTAGGGTTTCAAGCTCATCATTGTTCGGGGATTTTCTTTTCCGCTAGGAGAACTTTGATGAGGGTGAAGATCAAGCTTCACCACACTATCTAAGGGGGTCAAGGACGAGTTGGAGGAACATGGGAAGTGGGGCTAACATGCGGAGCTCAACTAGGAAAAATATCTTGAGAAGGAGGGAATCATGTCTTCTTCCCTTAAATATTTATTTGTTTCTTCCATGTTGTACACATCCATGAGGGGCTAACTATCCACGGTGCCCAGGGATGCTGAACTATGATGCTTTGAATACTTTCTTCTAATGATCTACAGAGTTCTTTTTATTTCTTGTGTTTAATTTTGTGCTTGCATAACTTGATGTGTTTGAATTGCATAATTGCTTAGGTAAAACTTGGTGTGTAGATTGCCAAAGTTGTAGTTGCCTACTATGATTGTAAACCTCAATGTGTATGAAACCATAGTTACCTTAGCAAAAGTTGATCTATATGACAACCATAGATGCACCATTGCTCCTGAACACACCAGAAGCATAGAATGTATCATAGGCATTAGAAGTCAGTCAACATGCTATAGCTCATAGGAATCGCCCCGCGACATTCCTATCTTGTTGTTAAAAGAGTCGATCCTAATCTACCTGATAATTCCACCTGTCCTATCCTTTGCTTGTTTTATTTTCTCTTTGTAAACCAAATCCTATTCTTGTTCAAGTAGAGTTTAGAAGAAGAATCATTACTTTAAGTCCAGTCCCTGTGGTTCGACAACCCTACCCCTCATGGGGTACCACCATATTACTTGTGTGACACCCATACACTTGCGGAGAATGCATCAGTAGAGCTACATTTGGTTGCTAGGGATGACCACACTACTGGTGATTATGCACGGACCATCTTTGACTAATTTGGTGGTACGCTGGTTGAGGATTAGAGTGTATCTCCACCTAATGTAGCATCAGATGGTGAACTTATGGATACAAAAATTCAAAGACATGAGGGACTAAGGTCTTTCCGAATATGGCAACTGCTAAGGCTACCCGTGCAACAAGGACCAATGGTGAAAATGTTTTAAGAGAAAACATTAGAGAAAAGATAGGTCAGTCGACGGCATCAATATATAGGAGCAGAAATAGGACATGGAAAGAAAAATTCACTGATGCGCTGTCGGATATGGATGGTTATAGTGATGATGACAGGGAAATGGTCTTTAATAGGTTAATCGACAACAAAAAAAGAGGCCGAGAACTTTTACTTGAGAAATTCATCTTTCCAGAAAGGATGGATAGATAATTTTATTGCTTCCATGAGAAACTCTAGCCCTTGAGGAGATCATCACACTAGGCATATTTTTTTGGTTTCTAGTCATACAACACAAATTATTTTTCTTAAAATTTATGTACTTAATGAGTTATTTATGGTCTTTGTCATGAATGCATAGGTTGTTCTTTGGAGGGGTGGATAGCAAACCTTTTTTATTGAACAAATTTTTATCTTGAATGAGACAATTGTTATTTTGTTATGTATTGAAAGAGTATTGTATGGATTTTATGTTTGGCATTATGTATTGGAGTTGCGTTATGTTTTTTTCTATGCATTTTGAGTTATGTATTCATGAACTCAGAATTTCCTTTTAATGGTGATGTATATGAGAACAATATGGGAATGCCAGTTGATTATTGCTTCTACATTGATTATATAAAATTTCTAGATATTTTGTGAATTATCAAAATAGCATGATCAAAGTGTGATAATATTGTTGACAGTTCCTAAAGAATGAGTGTGTGGTTTCAATGCCCTTTTAAGTTAACCATTTTTTCCATTAATTTTGGTTATTGTTTATCATTTATTTGCTAGCAGACGGTTGTTGTTTGGTAGGTATACAGATATTTCATATCTTTAATATTGTTGATCCATGGAAAGATTATTAAGATCCGAAACGAAGTGAGTTGTATAGTGATGATTATCAAATCAATGTTATTACTGTATAAAATATGCAATGACTTTGGGGACATTGCCACATGTTATTAAACAGAGGATTTTTTTTTTATTTTGATTTTGGACTATGATGTTAGCAAGGTATTGATTGGACATAATTAAAATAAAGTTTTCAAGTATTACAGTTTCTATTTGTACAAATTTGAAATGGGAAACTAATCTTTATAAATATAAAAACTTAAGGTTGATGACCTACAACTTAATCAAATTAAAAGATGTAAGCATAAAAAAAATAATAATTAAGATGTAAAAAAATAAATAAAAATTATTTAAATTTTTAAATTGTAAAAACATAGAGTTTTAATCCTGTTTAATTATAATTTTATTATAATATTATTTATAAGCACTTTCCTCACTTTACTTGAAAAGAACATATTATGGAAGTCATTGCAGAAGTGACACCACCACTTACACTGAAATGAACACCGAAAGTGGGAAACTGAACACTTCATGGAAGTCATATTTTCTACAAAATGAACACAGAAAGTGGTGGAAGTAATCACTTCCAATACTTCGGAAAAGTGACATTTCTCTCACTTTTTGACTTCTCCCACTTTAGCCCAAATGAGTAAACCTGATTGAAGAGATAAAGATTGGTTGTAGGGGTTCTTCTATATTTATTAATTGTAAATAGAATCAAAATATGTGAGTAGAAATGCAAATTTGTAATTTCATTATACACTGTCTTTAAACATTATCCTCAGATCGATTTCACGGTTTCCACCTTCTCTGTGTAAAGATTTTGAGCATTTCTCCGGCTATTGGAGATACATTTAACCTGGTATCTCTTTGTTTAGCATGTCTTGGTAAATAATTACACTGGTGTTGACCCAAGAATGTAATAAGACAAAGAGATGAGAGAAAGCTTGTAGTGGCCGCTAGGGTTTTATTGATAGTGAAAGTAGGGAGTTGTTGGATTTGTTAGTACAAAAAACACAGCTTAGCATGGGCCGAAAGGATTACTCAAGAAGATAAAACAAAAATAGGTGTGTGAATTTTTTTTCAGTTTTTGAAGTAGGACTATCTTCATGCTAGAAGATAGTTTTTTTTCTCTTTTTACTTTTATTTGGTTGTAAAATGAATATAGGTCCAACATTGTTATAGTACTGAGCCTAGGTTGGCCTAGTTCAAACAATTGCTACAACCTTAAATGAATGAAGGCTAATTAAGTTAATTAGATTTTTGACATATTAATTAATACTTTCAAAAATTAAAAAAAAAATTAAATTGGGGCAAACAAAGAAACATAAGTATAAACTATGTTCAACCACTACAAAATAAGGTCTTATAGCGGCAGAAAAATCTGTCACTATAAATTCTATTTTAGTCTCAATATTATTATAGCGGCAAATAGCCAATTAGCCACTAAAACCTCGGTCGCTATATGTTTTCCTGCAACAAATGTACATATTTGCCGCTATCTCATCTATTTAGGTTATAACTATACAATAATCTATAGCGGTAGAAAATTTTTGCCGCTATAAATTATATAGCGACAGAACATTTTTGCCACTATAAAACCTATAAATTTGTTTAATATCCCTATAGTGACAAAATATTTCTGCCGCTATAAGTCTTATAGATTTCTTTAGTATCTTATAATGACAGATTTTATTTGCCGCTATAAGCCTTGTAAATTGAGTAGATATTTTAATATCTAATCAAATCTGTTTCTAATATAAACAAACAAAGATATATATATATATATATATGAGAAATTATAAAAGACAACATTAATATTTAATTTATAAATTTCACACCATAAAAATAGTAGTATCAATGCCAATTCTCAAACAGTGCAACAGATAGCCTCTCCAAAGCATTTAAATAGTAGCACCACAGCCTTGAGGTCCTTCAAAAAACCAACATTAAATGGACCACTACAAAACCAGATTTGGGATTTATAAACAGATAATAAGTTTTTTTTTTTATGTAAGATCATACAAATTTGAACCTCTCTATTGTGCACGTTAAACAAAGAACATCTCACTTTATGTGATGTTTCTTTAGTTCCATAAGATGATAATGTTTCAACTTTCCATATGCCGATGCGAGGAGTTCTCCGGGTGATCGTAACGGAGGAGACATTAGCAGGGATGGATCGGGTGGCGGAGGACAAGGAGGAGAGCTCATTTAAACTTATGAATACATGAGAACGCATTGTATTCTCAAATCACATAGCAGTAAGCAATCAACAAGCACACACCAAATAGATAGCTCACATGAGCCGAAACAAAACATAGAGACAAAGAATTAAAAAAACACTAATCCCAGTGATGTGAACTGACTTGGAGTTTAAAAAAAAAACAAGTGTATTACTTTTGCGACCATATCAATTACTTATCGATTCAAAACTTGATAACATCTTTCTTAAATCCAATCTAAGACATCATCTAAGTTCAGAAATGAAAATCCAATCAACCAATTTTAACTTATTTTGCTAATTTTTCTCACAAAAATTTGATGGGAAAAGAACCAACAACTTGAAAATCAACAAATTAGTTAGAAAAAAAATAAAAAACAAGCAGAACATGCAATGTTTCACTCCTCACATGCTTGCAAATAGTAATTACATCGTTCTTCTATCCATTCATCCTAACAAGCTAGGGTTTAGCAGTGTGATATCTAACGAAGATCCTTGAGAGATAACACTAACACAAAAGATAAACTTAAGAACCAAACATCAAATCAGCCCTGAATTCTAAATGAGATTGGCTAATTTCCTCAGGATCCTTTCCACTTTGATTCCTGTTTAGTAAAGTAAACAATCAATGGACAAAAACAACACATATAACTCATCGTTGATAAGGTGAGGAATTTTTCTATTATATGTATAAGGCTGTTATAAATTTGTACTCTTAAGGATAACTGAGTAAAGTAAGGATAAATGTACAAACCTCACATAACAAAACACCTTCGTTGATACAAAAGTTAGAAATAAAGCAAGGATACCTGTATTGGCGAATTAAGGAACCGAATGCTTAAGATATATGTACAATCTTCAAGGGGCAATAAGAAATTGTTCATACTAAAAAATATGATTATAATTGTTCACTTGACAAGAGAAAAATTCTTGGAAATTGGGAAGTAATATCAGAAATGTTGAACTAATTGCCGAGCTTTGTTGCAAACCTGAAAATAATAATAAAAAAATGATTCATTATAAAAAGGAAATTTGGTTTTATCAAAACAAACTTACCATGAAAAGTTGGAAATACTCTTGTTGCAAAATGAAACCATGACTTTAATTCCTAGACATTATATCTGTGAAATAAATATGAATAAATTAGTTTAAATTTGTAGATATAAATAAAAAATTTTCTTCAAATGAAATTGATTACCAATAGAAGCTATATGATCTTGATCATCTTCCTCGGGATGTGACGATCCAACATCATTATTTTGTGAGTGAGATGTCCAAGGACCCTATAACATATATTTGTAGTTATTAACACAGAAAACATCCTACTATAATAAAGTTTTTTTTTTATATGTAAGAACATTAATGTTTTAGATATGGTAGATAATATAGCAGCACCATCATCATCCACACCACCCTGACGACTAGCAAATTGAATTAAAATATCAACTTTGCTCTTCAAATCAGAAATGTCCTTCTCCATCAAGCTATTTTGACTTTCTAAGCGTCGATTTTGACTTTCTAGACGTTCACATGTTTCCATTAGTTGTCTGCGAGTGGGATTAGGTCCATGCAGATCTTTAGCTGATGCGCCCAAACCATACATTCTGCAACACCCATGAGTATCTTCTCCCATTACTCGTGAGAAAATTTTATCCCTTAGAATATTGTTACTTTGTGATTCCTGTGGTAGTTGAGATACCAGAGAATTCAATTGGACCTAAAAAACAATTGTAATCTCTATGAAGCAAGAAGTTAATGTAAAGTAAAATATATTTTTTCAATGCGTACACTTCGTTCTTCTGCAACGGCATTAACAAATGTCCCATCTTTTTTTTGATGCAATTTGTAGAACATATCAAGGCGTGAGGGTTCTACTCCATCATTACGGATACTCTAATGCAACAAAAAATTAATTTTATATTAATCCTAACATTTTATATATAATGCAAATTTAAAATAGCATGACTTGTACCTCTTCATAAAATCTTCTTGCAAAACTTTTTGTACCAGATGTGTGAGGCATATTCTGCTTGCCTCGATTTATTATGCTTTTTCCTCACGCATCTAAAATCTCACATGGTTAAATATAAAACATATAAATAAAATTTCACAAATTGAAAATATGATCATTAAACATGTTATGAATACCTTTCCAGCATCACTTTCCCAAAAATCTACCAACCAATCCCACTGTACTTGCTCTAGCTCCACAGGACGATTTCTTTTTGCACCCACTTTAGCACCCTTAAAAGGATTGTAATGCGTCCTTTTAAGTTGACATTTAAAGTCTTTCTATTTCTTGTTAAATGACAAGAGCACCCACTCTTTAAGAGTAATCTCAATATCAAAAACATTCTATAACATAAGAAAAGTAAAATATCATAAATTTGATATAGTTATCAACAAGAAAAGTTTTACCTATATTATTAATAATCCCTGCACTCTTTGCCACACTTTCTCCTTATCTTCTTGTGGCACATGCCTCCAATCCATGAATTGGAAGGAACAAAATCTAGGTCTACGTACCATAGTACCTAGAAATTGGCCCAACTCTCGAGCACCATCACCGACTGGTTGTCCTCTATTATTGGCAAGGACTACCCTTTTTTATGAGTTTCCATCATTGTTCCATAATTTCTCAAGTCTTGTACGACCTGAAAAATGATTAAAATTGTATGTTAATTGTTGAATTTTTAAAATTACATGAAACTTTTGAGTGATCAACATAAATTTAAATAATATTCTAACCTAAATCAGAAGTAGACCCATCATGTATAGGATCAAGAGTATGTTCTGTGCTTATTGAGTGACTTTAGCTTGAATTAGACTGAGTGGGGTCTTGTACTCTAGCACGTGGCCTACCACGTCTCGTATTAGGCCACATTTAGCTACAACACAATAGAGAAAATATGATGTAAAAGTTAATAAAAGTTAATATTGATAAATAAAATAGTTTTTAAATTTGATTAGAAAAGATAAATACAAATTATGAAATACGAACAAACCTTTATAAATCAAATTTCTTAATTAGTTTCTTCATCAAAGTCATCATTTGTATCCTCCATCAAAGCATCCATGTCAACAAAGGCAAGAGATTCATCAACCATTACTCCTTCCATATCTGTCCGCTCCCAATTGATGTCATTTTCACCATTAAGAATGTCATCCTCTAAATTTACTTCATTGAATGGTATGCTTTGCAAATAGTCTTCATTTGAGGGATCATTTTTCATGTCATAAAAATCCCTTGGTTTTGCTTGAATAGCCATGTGCCAATTTGATTCTGAAGGATCTTCAACATAAAAAGCTTGTAATGCTTGAGATGCCAAAATGAAGGGCTCATCATATTCATTTGCTCCAGTATTAGACAATTTATTTAAGTTCACAAGAGTGAACCCTAAATCATCCTTCTTTACTCCTTTTGTAACATCAATCCACTCGCATTTGAACAATACAATACATTTCCATCCAAGGTAGTTGAGTTCAATAATATTATTCAACACTCCAAAATATGTTATATCAATCTCGATAGGGGTTTTGTCCCTTACGCTTGCAAAACTCATAGTTGAAGCAACAACAACCACTCCACGATTCTGTGTTTTCCTATTACGTGCCCTAGATTTCACATGGAATCTGAAGCCGTTGACAGTGTAAGCATTATAACTTCTAGCTACTACATCCAAACCTTTGGCTAAATGTGCAACTTTAATAGGCAAGGAAGCATTTTGCACATTCTGAATTTTGTGAAATACCCACTCATAAAATTTCTGGTAATGTGTCTTGTCAAGCTCACAAGCACTAATCTGGTGATTCTGTCTTTTTATTTCTGCTTTATGTTCCCTGAATAAATAAACAATTTGTTTGTTAAATTTTTTTTTTTCAAAACTTAGTACATGTAAAAATTAAGGCATAAAATTCTAACTCTTACCGAATATAACAATCAAGGGAGCATGTAACGATGTGCTTGTTTCCACTCAATATGGTCAAGTGTAAATGTTGTAGATTTTCCAATAGAGTGACCATTGACTGGGTCTCCAAAATCATCATTGCGAGGTAGCTTACAAAACCTTGTATTAATCCCTTCAAAATATCTTGAACAAAAAGTAATACATTCCTCTGCTATGTAGCCTTCAGCAATTGAACCTTCTGGTCTACTCCGATTAAGAACATATGATTTTAATGTGAGAAGATATCTAAAACACAACAATTGGTTATAAAGGAAAAAAAATCAGCTAAAGACATATTATAATCTATATAAAAAAAAACTAAATATAACAACCAACAAACCTCTCAATGGGATACATCCAACGATATTGCACTGGTCTAGGAAGTTTTGCCTCACTAGCTAAGTGGACAACTAGGTGTATAATCACATCAAAGAATGATGGTGGAAAAATCCTTTCTAGATTGTAAAGGGTTCGTACAAGCTGACATCTGCAATTTTTTAAGTTCCCTTATGGATCCTTTCTTTGTACACAACTCTCTAAAAAATGAACATAATTCAACAAGAGTTGTTATAACTGGCTTTGATAATGTTCCACGTATTGCTATGGGTAGCAATTGCTGCATTACCACATGACAATCATGACTTTTCAGACCTACTATCTTCTGATCTTTCAGATTTACACAACGAGAAATGTTTGAAGAATATCCATCTAGAACTCTCACATTTTTCAATAGAGTACATAATTTCTCCCTTTCTTGCTTATTTATAGTGTAGCATGCAGGAGGAATATACATTGTATTTCCAACCCCAACTGGATGAAGATTAGCTCATATATTCATCTCACACAAGTCTAAACGAGCCTTCAGTGTATCTTTACTTTTTCCCACTACATTAATGTTCCAAGCAAACTATCACATACATTTTTTTCAATATGCATCACATCCAAATTGTGCCGTATTAAATTATGCTCCCAATATGGTAGTTCAAAGAATATACTTTTTTTCTTCCAATTGTAGTAATTTTTATAATCTTTTGGTTCTTGTCTCCTCCGTTTTGAAGCCATGTTAGAGTTTCATTTCCCAAATTCATTTTGAAAACCTTCCAATTGTTTTAAAATTTGAGTAGCAGACGGAGGATTCAGCATGACCTTGAACTCTTCTGTTCCATTGAAAAACTTTTGATCTGATATGATCTCATGATTAGAATCAAAAACCTGATGATGACCCATATAGCAAAATTTTCTACTATTTTTTAAATACTGCGAACATGTGTCCTTATTACAATAAGGACAAGCAAAATGTCCTTTAGTGCTCCATCCTGATAACATAGAATAACCTGGGAAATCACTGAGGGTCCACAACAAGGCTGCTTTCATTTCAAATGACTGATTAGTGTGTCCATCATAAGTACCAACACCAAATTCCCATAAATTCTTCAACTCATCTATCAAAGGCTGTAAATACACATCAATGTCATTCCCCGGTCTACGTGGACCAGGTATCAATAATGATAATATAAGGTTTGGTTGCTTCATACACATCCACGGAGGTAAATTGTATACGGTCAATATGATAGGCCATGTACTATGAGAGACACTCATGGTTCCAACAGGATTAAAGCCATCTGTTGCTAAACCAAGCCTTACATTTTGGCGCTCTGAAGAAAATGACATGTGCATAGCATCAAAATCTTTCCATATTACTGAATATGTAGGATGCCTTAAAAACCCATCTTTCACTCGATCTTTATCATGCCATACCATTAGTGAGGCTGTTTTTGATGACATGAACAATCTCTGTAATCTAGGGACTAGAGGAAAATGCCGCAACACTTTTACAGGATTTTTTTTTTTCACCTCTGAAGATGTGGTAGCTCCCAAATCTTTTTGCATTTGCTTCCACCTAGAAACTCCACATACCTTACAAATCTCATCATGTGCAGCTTCTTTCCAATATAGCATACAGTCATTAGGGCATGCATCTATCTTTTTGTAATCAAGACCCAAGTCTTTAACAACCTTTTTCAATTCATAAAAGGATTCTGGTAATGTCTCTCCCTCTGGGAATGCTTCCTTCAAAAGTGCCAGCAACAAATCTAAAGATTTATTACTCCATCCCGATAAGCACTTTATATGATAAAGCCGGACAAATAAATGTGAGTTTTGTGAATTTAGAACATCCTGGGTACAACTCTTTGTTTACATCTTCAAGAAGTACAAAAAATTGACTAGCTTCATTATTCGGCCCTCCTAGAGATGAAGTAGGAGATGTTTCATCTCCCATGTCAACATTTGATATACCAAATGTATCTTGCAACATTTCATGCACATTGACATGGCTTGACAAATCATCATGATGTGCAATATTTGGATTTGAAGAAGATGATGGTTGTTCACCATGTTCATACCAATTTTTGTATAACTTCAGGATACCATTAATAATAAGATGTTCATACACCTCATCCTTGGTCAAAAGAACACTATTGACACATATTCGGCATGGACACAATATTTGATTTGATAGTGTATTGGAAAATGCAAATTCCAAGAATTACCTAACTCTTTATTCATATTCAACACTCAGCCTACAACATATAATAATGTAATGCTTACTAAATATGGTATATAAAAAAAATAATGAAGTTTTATTTTATTGAATATAATAATTACCTTGACTTAGACATCCATGCTTTATCAATGCAGCCAACACAATTGACCTTCCTTAATAATAATTGCTCTGTTGATTTATAATTTGTATGGCATAATCAATAAAAAAAAAATTTCAATATCGAAACTTGACATTATTTTTATTGTATAAAGTTCATGTTGTCATACTAGTAAATAACATGATTTCAAAACTTAATTAATGATAATAGATGTACTAAGCATTAAGAAAAATAAATTAACAATAAAGTAGAAAATTATTAAGGGAAAAAAATAAATCCAACAAAAGAAAAAATTCACAACATTCCTTTATCTATTCAATGATGATATATATAATAAAAAGAAAGTATTTGTTGCTTCATGTCCGGTATGCTTATTTAATCTAAGGGTACGTTTGGATGACGGAATAGGAATGAGAGGGTAATGAAGAGAGGAATGGGAATGGGGGTAATAGGGAGGGGATAGAGGGATAGGAATGAAAACTGAACACCGTTGAAAGATAATGTATACATTACCTTCAAAGGGGTCCCTGATTTGTTTCACAGATTCACAAATTCATCCTTGATCAAGTTTAGAATCTTATGGACCTTCTAATTGAGAAAAGTTAATGCAATGACAACAATTACAGTTGCAAGGAAGCAACATCAGTAGCATAATGGCATAGAAGCAGCAGAAAATTCATTGTATAATAGTCAATGGAGATAGTTTTGGTCAGAATTTTCTTACTCTAGGATTTTTAGTTACTTGCTAGAACATTTTTTACAACATCCATGTTTGGTGTGGTTATTCAAACTAATTGCTAAGTCATATTGTCTTATTTTGCAGCATGAAAGAAAATCCGGGTTTAGATTATTAAATATTAATTTAGTTATATATGCATATATATATATATATAGTAATTAACAATGTGAATTAAAATATTAAAATAATATAGTTATATATTCGCTGTTAATAATATAATTAACAAATCAAATTGTTTTGGTCTCAACTTAATTAAAATCTAAAATATTTTTTTATCACTTCTAAGCAAGTGTTTTTATTATCACATTAACCATTTTTATTTCTAATTTTCATTCAGCCCTACAATAAATTCCATAGCTCACCAACACTTCATCAAAAAAAAAAATCAAATTTTATTTGCTTCCAATTTTTTTCTTTTAAAAAACAACCCTCAACCCAGGTTTCTTAAATCATAATTTTAATTTAAAATATGATATTTAATTAAAATTAGTTTAGTTGGAAAAACAAAAACAAAATCCCCAGAGCAAATTAAAACACACAAAATTTTCATGATTCCAACCCAAATAGAGGACACAATCTACAATATATAGTAACTGCTAAGGTAACCATTAGATCCTCCTCTCAAGAATTGGAGTAAGAAGACTACATTGTAATAACAAGCATCACAATAACACAAAAAAACGCCTGCATAAAAGACTGAAGAAATGCATCTTTAGACATAAAAAAAAGTCGCCATGAGATGGTAATACCGTAGAGAATAATCACACGTTAAATGATATGATTACAATATGTTGTATCAGAAGGAGCACTTGTGGGCGATGATTGACTACTATTAGTAGAGAGCAAGAGCTAATTTATGATTTGATCCTATAAAAGGGATGCCTGAATTTTAGGGACCAGACAACGCCATCTAGAGAGGAAAAAAATGGAGTACAATGGAGTCAAAACAGCTGAGTAGATGGATGTAATAAAGGATGGAATGTCTCAATATTTGAGCTACAGTACAAGACTTCACTGAAAGAATATTTTTCATCTTTTTTTGTCAAAGATATAACCTATTGGAAAATTGTCTCCATCTCCACCAATTACCAACTCTATTCCATAGATGTAGTCTCAACCTACATTCAGTCAGCATTATTGAAAAGTGAGTTACCATACAAGCAAGGAAAGGATAGGAACTCTAACAGTTGAGTGATCCAACACTTCACATTTCCGAATATGATCAGAAACAACATAAGAACAGTAGATGACTAAACCAACAAAATCCAGCTCATTATCATCCTCAGTAACAATTTGCAATTCTAGCTTCTAGCTAATAGCTTCTTAATGAAACCCACAATTCTTAGCACTTTGATAGTGTAATCAACCACCTAAACCTTTCTATATGAGATCCCTCAAACAATATCAAGTCAACATCCATTACCAAGTTGATAAAATAGCAACTAAAATGTTTTGAAATAGGATACAAGTTAAAAAAAATTAAAAATAAACAATTTTCAGGAATCACATTCTATGTGCCCCAAAGAAAGATTTGAATAGTTAATACCTCCTATGGAACAATTGGTACCCATTGATAAGCTAATAAGTTGGCCAAGTCTAATAGCATCGAATTCAACCAAGAGCAAACTGAATATCATGTTTCCTATAAAGAGATTACATTGTGGCTAAAAACACATTTATCATCAAGAACTCCCAATGCCCCTTCCTTTCCAGTTAACACCTCAGGCTCTCAAAACTAAAAAAACAAGAAAAACAAGAAAAAAATACAAACTTGACTCCAAGAAACTCATTATCTCGGAATTATAAAACCAATAATTAACTCCAAGCTTATTATTAATTATTGCAGCAATCCAAATTCCTAATAAAAAACACATCCTGCTCACTAACTAACCCAGAATATCACAGCAAAAGATTACACTTCAAATGAGATAACCAAAAATAAATAAAAAATTTCTCAATCATAATGGCAGGATCACAATATCAAAAACAACAGCATAAAAATAAATTAAAAAAAAACTAAAAGAAAGCAAAAGATTGAGACCTAAAAATAGCATGCAGGAGCAAACAAAAGATTCGACCAGAATACAGATTTCCATACAAGATGAGCTCTGAGGAAAATTCGAAGAAAAAAAAGATGGTATTAAAACAAAAATCAAAGAGAAAAAACAGAAGCTAAATCGAATACTAGGATTGTTTAACCTATTGTTTGTGTGTATGCATATCCCTTGTCTCAACCTTGAAAATATACTTTCTATGAAAATATGAAACCATTTTCACCTGGTTTTTGATAACATGCTACATTCAAACCAAACATATTATGCACACCTAGTTCAACCCAAAATTGCTAAACGTCTATTATCTATGAGTCCTTTTGTCACCATGCACCTTTAGAAACATATTGTGAACTATCTATATATTGAATGCTTTTAATTCTCAACTTTCAGCCCTGAAATTAAAACAAAATGAAGTACCAAATGAATATAAAAAATACCTCCCTGAGAAAATTTATCTCTGAATCAGACAAGCCTCTCCTGCAAATATAGTGAGAATTCATTTATACTATATTGACCTCCCAATGCAAGTTATGTTAAAATAAACAAAGAAAAGGAAGAATGAAAAAACACCATAAATCTTCAAGATTGCAACAAACTGCATATAGTAATAGAAAACATAAGAAATCCTATTAATGGTCAAGATTATCTTTGATTAATGTTGAATATAGATGCAAGATCAATTAAGAAATTAGTTCTAAACCAACAAAGTTTCTAACTACAAACTTGACACTTGAATTAATTTAATGGGCAACATCCATTGCAAGAAGACATTGCACATAAAGCCTTTTAAATATTGAAAAAGAGACATGAAGTAACCATTGTTGTATCTGAAATGGTAAACATCTGAAATATAACTTTTGTAGATTCTCATAAATGGCACAAAAGATAAACTAGTGCACATACCATTCAAACTGATACTGTATAGTTTGTAGTTCAAACAGCATATATATGACAAAACAGGTATCTCTATATTAAACATGTATTAAATTTTCTCCAACAATGGTTTAAAAGAACACCAACCAAATTTCCAATAACACACCCATCTCTTTTATATTCTAGACATCTACCCACTATGAGCCACAAAAAATCAACACAATGAAAGTAAATAGTCATTGCAATTTTGATTCTAAATATCAAAATTGGAGTATCTTCACCTCTGTACAATCAACTAAATTACTATTCCTATTCCTTAAAAATCAAGATGAATTCAATGAATCATCATCATCATCATCATCATCACCATCATCATCATCATCATCATCAACAGCAAGAAGTTGATCACTAATCCCTCCACCAAAGCTCCTAACCAACATCCAATCCTCATCATCCCAACTCCAACCCCCACTACTTCCGCCGAGCTCCTCCATCCTCTCACCGGCAGCGGTACTATCACTAAACTCCATCTCCAAAACTCTCACAATCTCTAGTACATCTTCCTGTTCATCATCAACCTCAGAAACAGAGTCCCAAAATTCATAATGCAAAGTACTCATCGAAGAACTCAACAAATTAGGGTTCATCTTCTTCTCCTAAACCTCGCCGGAACTCACAAAAAGATGTTGAATGAGCTCCTCAGCGCTCCATCTCTTCCCACACTCCCTAACCAAACACTTGCTCAAAAAATCCTTAGCATCATCGGAAAGCCAATCCCTCCTCAAAAACAGATCAATTCACAGAGAATCTAGCGATTAAAAGTAACAAAATACATCAACTCTTACTGAAAATTTGATCCAAAAAGAGGATTCCAGCGCCCAATCAGGTGTTCTCGATCAATCAAAGAAGCAAACACGATCGATTCGATTCCAAGTATTCAAATAACATCGCAAGAAGAAGCTCTCGCCGTCGTTCTCACACTGGTACTCTCTCTCTCTCTCTCTCTCTATCTCTCTCTCTCTGTTTCCCTTTTCTCTGTTCCTCTTCTTTGAAACTAAGAGAAAATTCTAGAGAAAATGGGACATGTGCTTGAATAATAGAGTTTGACACGTGTGAGGATTAGGTTAAAGAGTGGGTTTGTTTAATGGGATGGAGCTTTTTAGCTAATTTTTGAAAAACAAAATTGATTTAAATTTGAATTGTATTACTGGATACCTTTCCATTGTTATAATCACCGATTTATTTTAGTAATAAAAATGATAAGATAAATAAATAAGGAAAATAAAAAATATTAAAATAAAATAAGTGATATAGTGAAAACAATTGGGAAATTAGATCATGGATATTATTTTTAAATTTTGAGGGGAATTAGTTAATTAATTAAAACTTGAGAGATATAAATATAATTAAGTGAGTTTTTTTATAGGTCTTTTTAAAATTAATCAAGAAGAACTGCAAGTTCTTTATGTGAATAATTTTATTTTTAGTTTTTAATTAAAATATTTAGCTTAATGATCACACTAATCCTAATTTCTAGATATATTTAGTTAATTAATATACACCTTTATTAATTTTTTTTATAATTAGAATTAAAACGAATCACTTATTCTAAAATAAAAAAATTTGGGATAATGGAATATCTAAAATAAATAAATAAATAAATAAATTTTAAAAGTTTTCAAAGTTGGTTAAAAGTTTTTAAAATAAAAAATTATCTATAAAAGTTCGGAATAATAAATTTTTTTCAATATATAATTTTTATTTAAATAAATGGTAAAAATAGTGAAGATCATTTTCAAACCCTTAAATATAATTTTTAAACTTTAATAAATATAGCAACTAAGAGATGGATTTTGCCATTATAAAAACTATTGTTAAATAAATTTGTGCATGTAGTAGATAATTTAAAAATTTACCGCTAAAAACACATCTATAGTGGCTAATAAAAAAAATCTGTCGCTATATGCTTAATTATAATTTTAAAATTTAATATATATAGCGGCTAATACATGGATTTGCCAATATAAAAATTATTATTTCAAAAATAATAAATAAATTTATATGTATAGTAGCTAATTTAAATTTTTGCCTTCAAAAATATATCCATAGCGACTAATATAAAAAATTTGCTCGCTAAATAAATTTATAGCGATAAATTTATAAATTTGCCGCTAAATTTTGTCGCTATAGACCAACTTTGTTGTAGTGAACATTTCAAATCATAAATATTATAAAATAGTGTTTTAACATATCTTGCAGATGTTTTTCAATTATGTTACTAATGACAATAGAATTTGAGTGAAAAGATCACAGTAAAAGTAGGGCCTTTACGAACAAAATTTAGTTGATTTTATTTGTGGGGACCTGGATATAAGATATTATAAAAAATTATTGTTTATTAATCTCTCCATCAACTTGTTATATCTCTGTTCAAATGTAAAAGTAACAGAGAAAATCTTGCTAGTTAATTTCCTTTAATTTTTTTTCACATGAACCAATTTTTAAAAAACTGTATATACATATGTACATACTTTCATACAAACATACACACACATATATATATATAAACTAAAACGTGGATGGGATGTGTGTGAATGTCTATCTTGGATTTTATAATTTCTTTTAATATGTTGATATCAGAATAAAATAAAAGGACAACCAAAATAATTAAGAATTTTACTTTATTAAATAAAGATCATATAAAAAAAGGTATATTATAAAAAATTAGAACTTTTATGAATAATTTAAATAAAATCTGTCCAAGTTCAAGCAGATCACTGTTCGTTTGACAACCTCAGTTTTAATATTTTAAAAATAGGCTAGCTAAGGCAAACTAACCAAATGCTTAGTGATTTAATGCATATATTCGGTAATAAAGAAATGAAAATGACATTAAATCTTTTTTAAATAATATTATAATTATTTGCATATTGTTAAAATTAATATTTATATATATATATATATATGTAATATTAGTTTTTAATAAGTAATGAACTAATAATAGAAAGTTTTATATAAGACTTTCATTTTTTTTTGCCTATTTCAATTTTTTTTTAAAAGTAAAGTTTTGAATATTTGGAATTTATATAATTTATATATTAATGAGAAACAGAACATTCTCATATATTAAATCACAATAAAAAAACTATAATATTTTTTCAAAAATAATTATTTAGAATTTGCCACTAGAGCGATCAAAAGCGGGTTGTGGAGGCGGGCGGCCACTAAATGGCGGGCCCGCAAAATGCCAACCCGACCCGACCGTTTTTGGGTTGTGGGTTAGTGGGCAGCCCGCCAAAAAATCAAAAATAATTAATTTATTTTATTTTTATAAATGTTGTAATATTTAAAATATTGAAACATTCATTATAAATTCATAAAAAAAACTAAATTAAAAATTAAAACATGCAATAATTAACAAAATAAAAACATCCATTATAATATTCAAAACCTAACAAAATCAACAATAATTACAAAATCTCTAAATAAAAACACTATTTTAAATTTACAATCAACAAAATTTAAAAAAAAACAACAACAAACCACAAGATAAACATCTATTACAATTATAATATTCATCCATTACAATCAACAAAAATTTAACAAAATTAACAAAGCACAAAAAATAAAAACATCCATTACTAATCATAATATTCATCAAAATCAACAAAGTCATTAAAAAATGTTTTTGTTATCTCCATATTTCTTTTAAAAACATAATTAAATGCATATTAAAACTTCATTAAAAATTATTTATTTATTTTTAATTTAAATCCTTAATAATATGTCAAAATCAATATATATATATATATATTATATATAAAATATATTATATATATATATATTAGAGCGAGCCGACCCGCCCCAACCAGCGACCCAGCGGGTTGAGCCCGTTAAAGCCGCCTCAGTGGCCTATAAAAGCTCAACCCAACCCAGCCCATTTTTATTGGCGGGCCGAGGTCAGCCGGGTGCCAAGCCCGAATTGACAGCTCTATTTGCCACCCACATGTATCACTATTCAACTCATATCAGATGCTGAGTGACTTATTGAACTTTAGGCCCGCCTCAGCGTATGGGCTAAACCCAACCCGCCCATTTTTATTGGCGGGCAGTGTGCTAGAGGCGGGACCAAGCCGAATCGACATCTATTTGCCACCCACATGTATGACTATTCAACTCATATCACATGCTGAGTGACTTATTGAACTTTATGTTATACACAAATTGTTAATTATTTAATTTTTTTATTAATTTAAGTTAAAATTATTTTTTAGACCCTATAATTATTTTGATTTACCATATAGTACCACTTCCTTTTTCTTTCTTCTTATGCTTTTCACCATAATGCTCTTCACCTTGTTCATCTAGGTTGAAGGAGAGTTCTGTTGAGGAGTCCATTTTAAGGTGAACAAGAAGCTTTATTAGAAGTTGACCGATGCTAGTCCTCTCAGGTTTGCAACGTTTGCTTGCCTTATTTAGGTTTCATAGCATTTGTATGCATGAGTAACTTATGCATGCAAACGACGTAGTTGTCCAAATGAGTGTCACATATATTGAAATGAATGACTCATTTTGCAGGATGTGGATAGATACTTTCCACTGCATTGTGAGGCATAAGGGAGAGGGTTGTGTGTTAGAGTTTTCTATTTTGACGGGGTGGGAAGCTATGATAAATGAGGTATGCAAGCTTTGGGATCTTGAAGTGGATCATGTAATTTTAAACAATTTAATTCCGGATGGGCATAAGATGATTTCTTGTATTTGCTCACAAGATGATTTCCAAAGGATGGGTAATATACACCATATCTTCAAGAAAAATGTTATCATGATGAAGTGGAGGTGCCTATTGAAATGGTAGAAGAAGAGGATCCTTAGGATTCTTCAATTGCCTCATAGTAGCTTTGTGCTTATTTTTCATTTGTTGTTAGTTGTGACATGTTTTCGAGTTTCGTGTTTAATAACTAGCATTTCTCACTATTATACATAGTTAGTAATTAATGAACAATATTTATGTTTATTTTTGTTTTTTCATTCAAATTTTGAAATGCCTCTTTATTTCTTTTCCCATATAAAGGGATCCATTATTGCAATAAGTTTCCTTTGACAAACACCTCATGCTATCTTCAGGGATATCTGGGGGTGCTTTAGAAACATCGAGCTCTTCAACAGATGCTGATGGAGAAATCACCATAATTGGTCAACGTTATGATAGTGCACAACACTTTAAATAAGCATTACGTGACTTGGCCATCAAACGCAACTTTCACTTTCATTTCATTGAAAATGATACACAAAAGGGTTACCATTAGATGCGTCGATGCCAGCTGTCAATGGTGTATCCATGTGTCAAGAGAAAGTAATATACCCGGTTTTAGGATCAAAACTGTTAAAGAAGCACACACTTACGGCGGGGGTATTGGCATGACATCTCATCTAAAGGCTTCAAAGAAATGGGTCAGTAGACAAGTAATTCATAAACTCCGTGATCATTTTTTTTTACTATGTAGTTGATATACAACGGGATATATTACGTGACTACGATGTTTGTCTATCCTACAAACAAGCTTGGGTGGGCAAAGAGTACACAAAAAAGATTCTTCATGGGTGTGATGTACCAAGCTATGAATTACTATTATGGTATGCCAGTAAAGTGTTTAAAACCAACCCCGGTAGCATTGTCATTATAGACAGTAATGGTTAACGCATCAGGCGGGGGTGTTTTTGTTTTCATGCATCTCTCAAATGGTTCAAGAAGGGTTCCAAACCTTTGATATTCCTTAATGGGACTCATTTATTTGGGAGATATGGTGGGATCTTATTAGGTGCAACTGGTAAGTATGGTATTGAAGGATTCTTTCATTTAGTTTTTTTCTATTGTCGACAATGAGACAAAGGAAAGTTGGACTTGGTTTGTGTCTACATTGGGTGATGCATTGTATGGAAAAGATGACTACGACAAGATTATAAAATTCATCTCAGATAGATACAAGGGGCTTGTAAAAGCTATCCTCAAGGTTTTTCCTTTATCACCACATGCTTATTGCTTATTGCTTCTGTAGGCAAACTTCTACGAAACCGGTAGCCATCTGGCAAAAGCACTAAATGATGAGTTCTGGGATTTGATTGTTAAGGTTGCATGCACTTGCAAAGCCGCAGAGTATGAAGATTCTGTGAAAGCACTTTCACTGGCATCAGTTCAGGCACATAATTAACTATTCCATAAATCAGATATGGACTACTGGAGTAATTATTTGTTTAAAGGACCAAGATGGGGTGAGATGTATTCAAACATCAACGAGTCATTCAATACTTGGGTGAAGGATGCACGCCATCTTCTGGTGTCTAACATGGTTGACTTCATTAGGTATGACATTTTGGATGAAATATTTCTTCCATTCCATTAGGTTCTCTATTTACTATTTAACATTAGTGTCTAGCATTTACGATTACTATATACTAGTATGTTCTTATAGTAATCATTTACTTGGTCATACATATGTTTACAATTAATCATTTATTTTTAATATTTACATTACTGTGTAGTATTTATGATTTCTACTTATGTTTCAACACTATTTTGTGTCAAGTTCAAAATGATGAACATGATGTATGATCGACGTGAACATTGTAAAAAATGGGAAGCACGTCTTTGTTCCAAGATCCAAAAAGTCCTTGAGGAAACAATAGATGAAAGCAATTCTTTAGTCGTTGGCTGCTCCGATGGAGAATGGTTTGAAGTGCTTGACCATCAGAGTTATTCAATCAACTTGCGTGGGAGAACATGTTCTTGTCGATGTTGGAAGGTATATGGCCCCTATGCAAAACTTGCGTGTGCAGTAATTATGTAAAATGATACCAACATTAATCGGCATGTTGATAACTACCACACTGTCAATTTTTACCGAGCAACCTATGCAAATTCTATATTCCCCATCCATGATGATGATAAGCCGATGGAACCCTCTTAAGTTCTCTATATTCGACCGCCTATTGGAAAGAAAAGGCCAGGTCAACCTAGGTTCAAACGAATTGAGTCACAAGCATTCGGTGTGTGAGATCTTTATTGTAGTCGTTGCCATAACATTGGACACAATCAGGAAACTTGTAACGTTGTAATTGAGGATTGAGTTACAACTTGTGTCCTTAAAAAAAGAAAATTTTAAATGAAGTCCTTCATGCGAAATTCACATCTACGGATACTATTAAAAAAAATAAACTAATACAATTAAAAAACAACACATCCGCAGATGGACATATTGTTTGCAACTAGATCTTAAACTTCTAAAACAAATGCTGGATAGGTAGTAGTAAACATATAACAAAAAATAAAATTATATGTACCTAGGTTCATTCAATAATCTAACAATTTGGATCCTAAATATTAAATAAAAGTTGTAAACAGTAAACACCATACATAAACAATATTATTGACAATAGCACATATATTATAGATATTAATATCCAAACTTGTGTTTTAAATAACTATCAAATAAAGTAAAGTGCAAACTTCAAAAAACAGCCATTTTACCCAAATTTAAACTGGTAATACTAAACATGAAACACAGAAAGAAAAATCAAACAAAACTATCAACTAGTTCTCCATGCTAGGTTGCCAAAGCCACAATTATGCTAGACTCCGATTTTGGAGCCGCATCTTGTTCACAAGGGGGGTTAGGAGCTTCACCTTGTTCATGCAAGAAGTCGATAGCTGAACCTTGTTCATGCGGAGGGTCGGTAGTTGTACCTTGTTCATGCTGGGGGTTAGTAGCTTCACCTTGTTCTTTCTTAGGTTTAGTTGCGGCCATGCCTTCTTCGATCTTTGATAAGTGCTAAACTGACCATATTTTCTATATCATTTACATTGCATTTAGCATGAAATTGTACTTGTTTAGCATCTCATTAGTATGAAATTTCATTATTTTGTTCACATTGACCTTTATTTCTATTTTAGGAAGAAAGAAGTGAATTCCACGATGTTTTGAAGCAAAATGAAGCAAGTTGCTGAATCAAGGTTGCTCCAAGACTCACAAAGACCGTTATGGCAACTCACAACACCCGTTGCCTACACTTACCATTGTCGTGATCAAGCCGTGGCAGCATGAGTTCACTGGTAGCAACATAGAAGCAATAACGGCCTCACAATGGATGTTGTCAAGATATATAACTTCCAAAGACCATGCCAGGACGCGACTTGGAGCCCAAGAAACATCTTACGCACAACAGGCATTATAACGCCCCTGGTGAGGCAGTGGCGGAGCCGATTGCTATAAATACCCACAATGTTCTCTAAATTCAGGGAGACTCTTTTGCCGAATAACCTTGGATGACCGGACTTCTGGAAACCTAAGTGGTGGAAGACGGTGTTTCTTCAATATTCTAATGTATTCCAAAGGATTTCTTAAGAGTATGTGAATGAGCATCATCGAAGAAGATCACGTGTGATAACCATCTTCAACGATCATCATCAGAGGCGTGTGAGTGACACATGTCATCTGGATAATCTTGGGATCCTCTAATCCCCTAACCTTCAGAGAACTATTGAAGGGAGTTAGTCTAGAAATACATTAAAAGCTTATTTATTCTTTATTTGGTCTTCCGGTTCTCTTATGTTTTCATGCTTTGCTTGTTATGATCCATAAGAACCTAATTCGAGGAGAATTGTATGTCTAGGTCCCGTTAGTTATTATTTATGAATCTTGATTATATAAATATGAATTGTTCTAGTTTATGTAATTATTACGTGTTCTTAATTGATTGTTACATGTTGATGTAGATGAGGAGGATATGACCACATTTTGATGACACCAATGCCATGATAGATCTATACATGTTCTAAAGAGGTTAGGCATAGCTAGGTTTCCGAATTAGAGATTGATTGTCCCTTAGGCTTAGGGTCTGATTGGTATCTTTTCGTGGTATTCCCACAATTAAGGCAAACCTAGGATGCTGGAGTGGAAGGGATTCCATCTTAAGTTTCTAATGGTTTAGACCTAGTCACCATGTCTTATTGGGGCTAGTAGGCCTTTGAATTCCCCTTGTTCGAACCTAGAACATGATTGACACTTAACGCCTGTCATAATTAATAATGAAGATAACTATTGTACATACTCCCAACTTCTTCTAAGTTTGCTTAACGTCATCTTCAATTGTATTGTTTAATAGTGTTGTACAAGTAAACTAAAAAAAAGAGCATAAACGATTAGGCTATTAATTAAGTGAAAAGGAAGTAATAGGAGTCTCTCGCCATTCCTGGGGAAATACGACCCTCGTGTTCACCCATGAAGTATTACCTGATGACCTGTACACTTGCAGTATCGCAGACCAATTGCAGTATTAAGTACATACTTGCATGCTTATATAATTGCATAATTTACACACCCATTATCCATTGATCAGCCTTAGAGCCATTTTCTTTTTCGTCAGCAACAACATGGTTTGGATCTTGTATAATGACCATCAGCTCTATGGTGTTGGGGTTTCGGTGGGATATATATTTTTTTAACATACACTAGATGCAAACATGGGACATCATTTTCAGGAAGATGGAGTTTTTCTCCGTTTATGATTTGTTCTAAAAATCTCATTACATATATTGAACAGTCAATACTGTCCATCTTCTACTGTGGACAATCACGAACATATGACAATGGGTAGGCATTCGTCACACTAATATCAAGCTTTTCCTTGAGATACCTCTCCGTGAAAAAAATCTTTTAACCTTACCATCTCATTCACAGTGGCATTGTAAAGGGTATTTGTCACCGAGGAATAATGGAGATACTCTTTTTTATCTTTTTCTAAAAAAATAAGGTGGAAATGCTAGTTCATTATTATGGGTTTAAGTGCCACTTCCACCATGAGGTACTTATCAATACAAGGGCCATGAGGATGTCTAACCCATCCACATTATACCATTTTTGGGATAGTGCAAGTGTCATTGATCGTATAATATTGGCGGACCTTTTAAACTCACATGGAGACTTCTTCATACCTTCTTACAATAAAAGGGCATACACGTCCATCATGTCATCCGGCACATGCTCTTTCCATCAACCAATGCATACAAGTGATAACATGTTGTGTAACCCCATTTACTGGTCCACACTGGTGTGTTGTGGTTATATGAGCAATGGTGTAATATAACAAGATATGACAAAAAATTAAACATTTAACTATTTGATGTGGAATATAAAATATAGATTGTAAAGGGTCAGAATAGTTACGGAATATTTAAACAAGATATTAAACTATTACTTCTAATCTTAACCTTGAACATGAAATTGATGAACTAGAGAGTTAAATACGAAGTGAGACATGAAGTATTTAAACAAGTAAAGCACTTGCTCATCTATACAAAGGTTCAAAAACACCGAGAGTGTTAACTAATGCATGTTGTCTAGCATTGCAAAATCGGGTGGTCTTTTTTTATTGTGATAAAGTTTGTTTGAGGCTGCCAATCTTTTGCTGAGTTTTCTGATTTGTCTTGGACAATAACAACATTTTCTGGTAGTATTGGTTTTTTGTGCACTCATTAACCTCCATGTTGGTACAAAGGTATCCAGACTTTATTAATGTAAGAGGCTGTTTATATCAAATGAATTAAATATATGTCATAATTTCAATCAAAATACATAAATCTCAAGACCAGCCAAGAGCATCGATCTCGAGGCGATCTAATACTCAAGATTTGAAGACTAGCCGAGAGCACAGACCTCGAGCCGATCTAAAATACTCCAATATCAAGATCTCCCGAGAGCACAGATCTCGAGACGGTCTAAAATACTAAAATCTCAAGATCAGCCAAGAGCACATATCTCGAGGCGATCCAAAATATCCAAATCTTAATGTCAGTCGAGAGTACAAATCTCGAGGCAATTCAAAATATTCGAAATACACAAATCTCAAGATTAACCGAAAATACAAATCTTTAGCCGGTTTAAAATACTCAAATCTCAAGATCAGCTGAGAGCACAGATCTCGAAGCAATCTAATATATTCAAATATCAACATCGGCTGAGAACACAAATCCTGAGCCAATTTAAAAATATTAAAATCTCAAAATTAGATGAGAGGATAGATCTCGAGACGATCCAAGGTGTTTCAAATCTCAAGATCACTAACAAACCATGAAAATAAAATGAAATAAAAAAAAATAATATATATATATAATAAATAAAATCAAAATCAGAACCAAAATCAAATCGGATAAATATAAAATGATAATAATAATAGATATATATATATATATATACATATATATAAATTCAATTCAAAGTAAAGATAATAAAAAATGAAATCAAATAAAAGTAAAATAAAATAAAATAACAATAGTAAATAATAATGAAAAATAAATAAAATAAAAAAATCAAATCAGGTAAAAAATTATTAATAAGATAAAATTAAATTTAGATAAAGATAAAATAAACAAATAACTAAATAAAATCAATTAAAATAATAATAATCAAAATAATTGATAAAAAAGAAAAGAAAGAAAAAAAAAGAAACTGGGGCGTAGTCAGCCAACGATTAATAAAATAATAATAATAATAAATATAAAAAATATAAGAAAAATATATAATAATAACAATAATAATAATAATAAATTAGTACTAATAAAATAATAATTATTATAATAACGAACACAAAAAAGTATTATATATATACATATATCATAATATATAATATATATAATAATAAACTTAAAAAAATTAAATTAAATTAAATAATAATAATAATAATAATAATAAACGAAATAATCAAATAATAAAATAATAATTAAAAAAACAAATAAATAAATAATAAAATATAAATTTAAAAAAAAAACGTGAGGTGTGGTGCGCGTCGTGGTTCCCCACATGGAACACAATCGCGCCCACGATGATACAACCGCTATCACATTTGGAGACCAAAGATCGTCTATAAAAGTAGGGGAAACGACAAACGGAAGAGAAAATCGAAGAGGAGAGAAGAAGGCGAAAGAAGAAGAAGGAGGAACAAACAAAGGAAGATTGAAGAAGAAGAAGCGAAGGATAAAGACAAAGAAGAAGAAGGTCGTCGTTATTCTTTTCTCTCCAAACCTATATATATATATATATATATATATAAAGGAAAGTTGTTGTTGCCCGTTGCCTTGCCCCCCGTTGCTACTTTCTGGTGTCGTTGCTGTGGCTAGTGCTGCATGATGTCGTAGCCACCTGATGTCGTTGCTCCATCAGTGCATGTTGTTGTTGCTGCCTTCCACTGTTGCCGTCTGATTCTGTCTGCTGCCATCGTTGCTACGCTGCGGATGATGCCGCCGTTACTACGCTACCTGCTGACGTTACTTGCCGAGGTTTCTACCACCATTGCATGCCAATGCTGCTGTCATTGAGCAAATATTGAAGCCACTTGCTGCCGCTGCTGCCTCCCGTTGTGTGGTACTGTTTTCGTCATCATTGCCCACCTACTAATGCCGTCCTTGATATGGAATTCGTGAAGACAGAGAAGCCAAAGAAACTGCAAGATGCTGTAAGGACTGTAGAACCAAAGCATGAAGAGACAACAAAGATACAAGAGCCTGAGAAGCTGCTACCATTGCAAATGTAGCCGGCGCTGTTATCCTTACCCGCCGCCGGCGACCGCTCTTGATGCTAAACCCACAAAGACGGATGAAAAGAAATGAAAGAACCATGGCCACAACTTTCGGGTGTCTCATGGTGTACTCGAGGTGTTGTCGTCGATTGCATCGCTGTCCGTGGAGCACCTCAAGGTTCATTTTTAAGGGATGATACCTAGGAATGGGGATGGGGCGGGGCGGGCGGGAAATGGGATCCCCGTCCCCATCCCGCTCTCCTCGGGGAGGGGATTCCCGGGTAAAATTCCACTGGGGAAAAAAATCCTCCCAGCTCACTCCCAGGGGATCCCACTCACAGGGGAATCCCCGCACGCCCTAAAAACATTAATATAAAAAAATTTTTCTATAAATAACTATAATATTTCTAATGCATTTATGTTACACATGCTAAAGATGCTATATACAATTGAAAATAAAAAATATAATGTATGATGAAATAAAATAAAAAAATTCGAACCAAAGTTTTTACAACATACGTACATTATATATAAAAATAAAAAAATTCACACAAAATATTTCTCCTAACAAGTCATAATATAATGTTTGATGAAACAACAACATTAAGGTACAAATAACATAAAGTTTAAAACTAAATTAAAATTACAAATCCATTAAATAAAATTCATAATGCAAAACTAGCACAATAATTTCATGCTTCCATCGTTTTGTTTCTTCTTTGTTCTTTCTCCAAATTATTTATATTGAGAATCCAATTCCACTACCACTAGCATCTTGATATGATAACTCCCCCTTCAATAATAAACAAAATTGTAAATATATAATAAGATTATAAATAATATCAAGATTAAAGATAAAATTTTATAAAATTAAATCATATTTACCTCATCATTCTCATCTTCCTCTTCATCAAATGTAGAACAAATAGCTTGAATTGTTGACCATAAACATGAATCTTCAAAAATAAAGAAATACATAAATAAACAAGCAATTTTGTTTTTCAGAAATAACATTAACTTAATAGAAATAAATTCAAGTAATAATATTAATAATACCTTTCAACCAATCTTGTGTGCACATCAACACCTCTATTGTGTTTGGGTGAAGTCTACTACGATGTGGATTTATGAATCTCCCACTCGTGCTAAAAAGCCGATTCGAAGCCACGGTGAGACACGGGAATTGCCAAAATATCTCTTGCAATTAATTGTAAAAGTAGGATACTTCAATGCATTTTTTTCCACCAACTCAAAAATATCAAAAATCGGCTTTCATTGGCAATATAGACTCTTCCAAATAATTGTCCAACTCTGACTTCACATTCTTCATTTGACACTCACGAGTAGCAACAAACAATTGATAATTATTGATAAATTCTGCATCATCATCATTGGCCAATAGTTGTGAAGAATTATCCACAAACTCACTTGATTCATTCAAATTTGCTTTAGAAGAATATTCTCCTACCAAATCATAACAAAGAGTTTGAATTTTTTGAATTTCATCTTTTGCTTTATTCTCACCATATATAATGGGAAAAATACATTTCCAACAACATCAATTTGAATCTTGGGTCCAAAAACAATTTGCCACACCCATAATACCATGAATTTTTGTTCCAATACTTTTCAAATTTTGACTTCATTCTCAATGTCATTAATTCAATATAGTCAATCCCACAACTAACCCATTTTGCCAAAGCAATGCTAATTTGAAAAATCTTAGGAAAATATAGGTTTGCTGTAGGATACTTGGTCCCTGAAAACAATTAGGTCACACTGTGAAATATCTTCAATCTTTCACAAATCTCCTTAGCCTTTTCCCATTCTTCATCTAATGGACAACATGCATAAAGAGATTCTCATTGTTTCAAGCGTTTGAAAGCATCCTTATAGCTAATGGCAACATTAAGCATCAAAAAAGTTGAATTCCACCTTGTCTTACAATCTAAGACCAATTTTTAGTGAAATTCATTTTCAATTGGCGCACAATTTCTTCAAACTTCTCAATTCTTTTGGGTGTAGCAACCCAAAATGCAACACTATCACGAATATTTTCAATTGCATCATTAATCACATCTAGCCCATCTTTAACAACCAAATTCAAGATGTGTGCACAACAACGCATATGCAAGTATTTTCCATCCATCCAAAGATTGCTACTTGACAATTTATTCACAATCAAGCTCACAAGAAAATCATTTGTAGAACAATTATCCAAAGTCAATGTAGATAACTTGTTATCTAGATTCCAATCCATCAAACAATTCACAAGACTGAAGAAGTATGTGGACATGGCACATAAATGAACCTATTTATGAAAATCATTTAAAGATAATTAAAGAATGCAATTAACAAAGAACATATTATTTTTGAAATTATAAATGACAATGATTATTACCTTATAATTCGGTTTCTCAAAATCCACTCATCGTCTATGTAATGTGCAGTGACAGCCATGAATCCACGCCTTTGATTGGAAGTCCACATGTCTGTAGTTATTGCAAATCTACTCCGACTTTGATAAAAAAACTTCATTATTCTTGATTTCTCATGCTCAAAAATCTTCATTATATCACTTCATAATGTACTTCTAGAAATGGGCTTGAACAATGGTTGAATAGAACTAAGAAAATCTCAAAATCCAACATGCTCCACTATTTTTAGAGGATACTCATGCATGATAATCATTGTAGCCATCTTCTTCCTCGCAAGTTCTTGATCATAAACATAAGTTCCAAGTGACCGCTTGCCACCAACATCGACATTAGATTTCAACAATGATTGTCTTATATCTTGTCCTTTCCTTCGTGGGCATATAGCGTAGTGATCATGTAAATGTTTTGTTCCATTTTTTGTGTCTCCTCCAAGTTTTTCCCCACAATAATTGCATATCGCTTTCCACTTGTCATCAATCTTTTGTCTTTTGTAGTGATTCCATACTTCCGATTTTAACCCTCGTTTGCCACTCAAAATTAATTCTTCATCTTGGGTCTTTTGGCATGTAGAAGGTATTGATCCAACTGTAGTCGAGGCATTTTCTTGAATTTCTTCTCTTGATGTAGATTGTGTAGCACTATGCAATAGTGACTCATTATTTTGCATGGATTGAGTAGCATTGTCGGCCATTTTTTACCTATCAATTGAAATAAATAACATATTAATTCAAGGTTTGCATAATTAAAAGTGTTATAATATTTTTTAGCTAAACAAACAAAGGACATGAATTAAACAAACAAAAGTGTTATAACTAAATGAGGATATATTTATTTGTTTAAAGACAACATCAGTTCTGCTATGACTTAATATCACCATACTATGTCCTATACAACCCAAGAGCAGGGCATTCATCTGGTCTAAACAATTTATCGAAAAACATCATCTCTAATCTCATAGAAAAATAAGAAAGCAGCCAATCAGCATATGCCCAGCAGGTCCAACTCCAAAGGTTGTTTCTTAATTAATTCCAATCATAAGTATTGGTTGGAATGTTTACCAAGTTCCATTTTTCTTCTTACAATGAATATATTTGAGACTACATAAAATGACCATTCAATGAATACCAAAATAGAGAAAGGAGAACTACACCTCTTCTCACGAGTGGACTCTTGCAAGTGACCTTGCTTTTGGCCTCCCTTCCGACCAATCGCAACAACTAATCTCACACTTAATACCCTGCATCAACACAATCAATATAAAAACCGACAAACAAAAAGCCATGACTTAAAACACTGAACACATCACCTCTCTTGAGAATACCTTTCTTGAGAGGGAATCCAATGGCAATGGCGTCTTCGATCGTGGTTGGGATGAAGCCAAGTTTGGGCTACTACGGAGTAGCAGAGGTCCTCAGATCGAGACAACGGCAGTTTGCGGCCCAGCGTGGCGAGGGAATCCGAAGAATGGCGGTCTTTGAGTGCGAGCCCAAGGAATGATAAACCCCTAGATCCGCAAGGATGAGGCCAAGGTCGTCGATTCAGTCCTCGTCTCCGACCTCTCTAAGCCCATCCACTGCGTATTGCGGTTTGGATAATTGGATTGCTGGATTCTACTGGGCACTAGGGATAATGTTGGGCCTTTGCTTAATTGCTTATATGATTGCAAGATAAGTCCTTTTGATTTTTTAGGGCTTTTAATGAATTGAGCTATATTAATTTATTATGCTGTTATTGTTTCTTATGACTATCACTTGAATTACACTTTTATTTTGAGGTTTTTGTCCAAAAATTTTAGATTAGGCCATGTGTAATTTTTTTTAACCAAACACTATTTTTTTCATATTAAAAAGACATATTAGTGAAAACTTTATACGGATCTAATTCATTAAAAAAATATATATTTAAAAAACTTTGCACCTTAATATGTTTAAAATAATATCCATCTTTACTCAACCTCCTGATGCTATCACGGTGTTTTTGGATGAAAACATTAATGAAGTATCATTCCCCGGAGTTTGCATAATTTGAGTGTGTTTGGACTTTGTTCCCGTTTTATATATAAAAAATATGCTCTTAATATTTTAAACACCATCATTTTTGTCATTAATATTTTAAAATATTTAAAATATTATTTAGTTCCGATTAGAATAAGCTGTGATTTAAGATTTTCTTAATATAAAAATAATTAAAATTTGATTTATATGAAAAACTGTAGGTATATATCTTAAAAGTCATGTTTGTTTACAGTCAGACCATCCATTCTTTTTTCTCATTAATGTGATGTATACAAATAAAATAAAATAAAACCCAACCAAACCCGGGTTAATTTACTTTCATTAAAATGATGGGTTTTTAAGAAAGAAAAAAGAAAATAGTTTAGAAACTAATAATATTTATTTTTTTAAATAAATTATTTCAGAATTAAAATTGTATGTTTTTAATTGGTCATATTTTTTAATAATAATAATAATTTTATAAGTATCTATTCAATTGATATATTTAAATCGATTAGATGTTTTGTTGGATGATTTTGGAGAGGAGAAGGTACGTGATTTTTGGATAGGAGCTCTGATTTAATTCATTGTTGATGCAACAATCATGCTATAGGCGAATGTTTACATGGCACTCTTTCATATGAAATGACTTTTAGAAGCATGATCTTTATCTTCTTGACCGATGGATGTTTTCATTGTCATGGTTTCACAGTTAATATTATTAATTTTTACCTCACTCATTTTTTTAAAAAAATTCAAAAGGCATGGGCCCACCATGAAAGAGAGGCACGTGAAAATGAATAAAGAGTGAAAGTGAAGACTAGGTTAATAATTATGATCCAAAATATATATATATATATGCATGGCATGAACGTGGTGGCCATTTGGCCTATAGAAAACCCAATATATATATATACATATATATAAGGACACATGGCAAGTGGAATCAAAAAGTCCTTCTAATTAAATGTATGGACATGGTGGCCACTTGGCCTCTTGGCAGGCAAACCCAAATATATATAAATATATATATATATATATATATATATGGATATATATATATATATATATATATATATATATATATATATATAAAAGATGAGAAGCATGAGAATGAGAAGCATGCTATTGTGTTCATGCATATGTACGTGGACAAAAGAAAAGAATCCAAAGACGGGCTCCACCATTCAAAAGATGCACATGGGATTTGCATCACTATTGTGAAATGCATGCTTTGAAAAGAGTTTCCTTAATATATATATATATATATATATATATATATATAAACCCTTTGATTGTGAAGTAGCTAAGCCCAAATCAACCAATGATCTCTTACATGTGAAACTCTTCAGCAAGACTTGTGTGAGATATAAAGACAAAATACCCATCTTGAAGAAACTATAAAGAAAAACAAATATTCATTCCGGGGGAGCAACAAGAATACTTATCTAGAAACAACAACAAATTTTCTCGAGAAATATACAAAATATCAAGACGGCAATGAGATATATATATTTCAAAAGGCAATGAGACATGCAACGCAGTGACAAGGCACATGCAGCGGCAGCGACTATATATATATAAGTTATATGTTCCTATATAAAGGATGTAATGAGAATATATATATATATATATATATATATATATATATATATATATATATATATATATATATATATATATATATAGTATATATATATATAGTAAATAATAAAGTATATAGTTTGCAAATTTTCATGCCTTTACTTGTACTTGAGCCCTTAATCGGAGAATCCTAAGATTTCAGTCTTTGGTAATTAATAATGGAAGCTTGCCTCTATTAGGAATGGAAGAGCCTACAAAGATAAAAATAAATAAAATAAAATAACATTTGTGATTTGATATATTGCCTGGTGTTTTCTTCACAGACATGATGTCAGGCGCAGTATTTTCGATCCCACAAATTTTGGCACGCCTGGTGGGGACTACTTTTAATTCCTCCTCCCATCTTTGAGGCTCAAGTACAAGTGAAGGCATTGCTTTTTATAACTCATATATAAGAAAGTTAATATTATTGATATTTTTATTGCAGGTGAAATGGCGTTTAAGAGTTCAATTGCACCCGGATGCCTGAAGCTCACTATTTTCCTGGGAGAAGGATCGAAAGTCCAACTGCCCAACTATGTTCTCAACACTAGAGCTGCTGGAGCTGAGATGAGGTTCAGCACAATCTCTAAATCAGTACAGTTTGTGAAGAGAACTTCATCCTCTAAGGAGAACCTGATGGTCCCGCATCTGCCATCTAGGGTTCATTGCCCAAATATCATTGTTCCTGCATTTGAGAAGAATATTACTGATGAGAAACCAAAAACTTCTATCTTTCAGAGGCTATCATGTCCAAAAAAGATAGTTTCTGCATATGATGAAGATGACGAATCCACTTTTACTGTTACTGCCAAAGGGAAGAAAAATGGGATTTTTTTATCTGAAGAAGCTAAGCCAAGGAAAAGTATATTTTCAAGGCTGACGCCCAAGAAAATGAAAATGCCAAATCACAAATTAAATTTGTGTCATTCCAAAACCAAAAGGATAATCAAATGGGTTCCTTCAAAAACTCATTTGGACCACTTAATATGGTGAAAAAGAATGCAACCACCGCAGAGCTGCGTTACCAGCCATATGACAAGAAAAGCAGTAGACCCCCAAAATCTCATAAAACATCCTTCGGCAAAAATCTCTATAAGATATACACAGAATCAAAGAAATTGCAATCAGAAAAAATGAAGCTAAGGGAATTTTATCAAAAGAAGAGGCAGTTAGTGCTAAGCGCACGTAAAATGGTCTTTCATCGAATTACTTTGCCAAATGATCAAGTTTCACAACGTCAGGCTTCACAGGGTCAAGCTTTAGTTTCTGACTTAAAGTTAGACCGGAAGAAGAGGAGTGAAGATGAAGTTATGTCAGATGGAAATTTTGAAGTGCATACTGTCTAAATGATTACAGAAGCTCGAGGAGATCCGACAGTTGAACAAGAACAACCACGACCAGTCACAAGATCTTGTAGATGAGCACCAGACTCTCAAAGCATGGTTAGAGAGGAAGGTTCAAGCCATATTCCACATGATGTGCCAAAATATCACAAGGGGGCAGATCCTCCAAATGAAGATAATGAAGATGAACGAGTTTCTGGTCTTGACCAAAATATCATGAAAAAATTCCAACAAATGGAAAACCAAGAAACAGAATACAAGAAAATGAATGAAAATATGATGATGTTAATGGTTACGGTGTTACAGATGCAAAAACAAATGGCATCCTTAATGGAAAATGTCACACCCACCCCTTCTACCGAGGTAAATGTGGCACCCATCAATTAAAAATCCATTTTAACTGAAAACCTGACACCCCTCAGAAACCAAATTAGACTTACAAATCACAATTTACAACTTTACACCAACTACAGGATTCAAATGCATAAATACAACAAATATAATTACTGAAATTTGTGGGTGCAACCGCTACAAAATAACGACAACAACAAACAGAAAGAAAGGTATGTGATCCACTGCAATCTTGGACTAAACCATGACTAGCTCTATAGTCGAACATTGATCTACTAGGGTCCTACTCCTGCAACTACAGCACGTTCAGTTGGTCGATAGTGGCTCAATAATTTCAAATAATTAAGTGTAGTATACATAAAGTATATAAATATCAATTCTCAAATAATTCCCCAACTTTTACAAATACCAAAATTTTAGAAAAAAAATACAACTTTAAAGAGCTTTTTGAAACATAAATTCATCATAAATCAACATCAAATCAGATTTCTCAGAAAACACAAATTTTGTGAGGGACTGCCCTCCTAAGAGCGACAGCTGGCTTCGTCCCTCATCACAATTCAAAATAACATAAATCTCAATCAATATAAAGCAATACCCAACTCTCAACTAGCATAACATGGTCTAGAAACCTCTCTAACCTTCGCGGTGGTCACGGCTAGATTCAAAGCCGTCAAAGAACTCATATCCTTAACGTTGACCCATCGGTTCACAGGTTGGTGACCATGGCTACTCTATGAATATCCAGTTAGGGCTCCACACTCCCACCTAAACTGGCCCTTGTAGAAATCAACAATCAGGTCCACCACGCCACCTCTAAAAACTAGCCCGTGGGGACCCACTACTGTATTAGTTGGGCTTTAGCCCGCCGTCACCGTCCAAACCATCAAGTAGATATAGCAATAATACAATCTGTATAAATCATATCACAGGATCCTTATCCATGACAAGTATTCACATATCGAAATTAAACATTATTTTCCACAAAGCCAATGCCAAAAGTATAACAATGCATAATACCTGTAAAGTCCAGATCCATGATACCATTCCTATACCAGGAATGAAAACCAATTCCATAAATATTACCGGTAAAACATTTTAATATGCGCACATGGTTTCACAAATCATTCCAAATCAAATCATATGTAACCAATAAAATAAATACATTAACCGAATAATTAAATCAGATATACATGTATTTCCACTATTTGAAAATATGTATAATTATACAAAATCATGTGTATCAATACGATTGTCATGGCACAATAACGTCAAATAAATATTAGTACCTTTGAACATTATGCACAATTAAACATAATAAAATGAAATAATAAAACCATTATTTCAAAAATATTAATAATTAACCAATTATGTAAAATAATAGCCACTATCAACTCACCTGGTCTCCCTTGATTTTCTTGCTAGACCTAGAACTCCCTCCCAAGCCTAATCAATACCTAACAGGAGAACGAAATAAAAATAAATAAATACAGGGTAACTATAAAATTGAACCCAAAAAGAAAATGCAATGAACAAGTAACTGACTCTCTAATTGGCCCACTCACTCCAATCGGTTAAAACTCGACTTTGCATAAGCAAACTGGTCTCCAATTGCACTTAAACAAACTTAATTTAGGCTAAACACTGCTGAACCAACCTAAACCAACCTTAATTCCACTGAACCAAGCTCAATTTCACTGAACCAAACTCAATCTAGCCAACCAACCTTGAACCAACTCTAATTCTTATACAAAAATTTGTTGAACCAGCTTGGTTCAACTGAACCCGAATTTTTCTTGAATTGCTGGCTCAACTAAACCCAATTCTCTTCCAATTGGTTCAGCCCAAAACCATTAGCCCAACATCAAAATCAAGTCCATTCTTCACTCTCATTCAAACCCAATGAACTCAACCTACTTCAATCCATCCAAACCCAACTCAACCAATTTACTCCACCAACTTGGTTTGATCCAATCAAGTCAATCTGGCTAACCCAACCAACTCCATTGCAACCATCATCATTGTCATCTTAATCATCATAATCATCACTTAATTAACCAAACCAAACCCTAATCTCTGTGCGACAGTAATGCTACAGTAAAACCAAAAATCTCATCTCTATTTCAAGCAAAATCCATCGCAAATACAAGATTTTTCCAAAACAAATTTCAAATCTATAACAACATACCAAGTTTTTCTACTAAAATCCATCATTTTCTTCATCAAATCAACAATATATACATATATACATGCATACATACATCCATGCCAAATACAACACAAAGAAAGGTTCTTACCAAGCCAAGCCATCACTCCGGCGAGCTCTCTTCGACGATCTCCAATCCTCCACCTCAAACCTCCCATTTTTCTCCTCATTTCTTTTTTTTTTCCGGGTTACTGTAGATCTGCTGGAGAAGAAGGAGATGAAACCATCAAACTCTAGATTTTTCTCAACTCAAGTTTTCTGCCGAAATTTACTGTTAGTCCCTGAAAATACAATCTCTTACAAAACGGTCCTTGAAAAATTCACTAATGGTCCCTGAATCGTGAAATAGTATTTCCAAAAGGTCTTTTGCAAATTGTCCAACGGTCCCTGGATTATGACACAGTATTTCAAAAAGGTCCCCTCCGTCTTACCTTTCAGTTCTTGGTCTCCGGAAATATTTCAAATCAAATCCTTTTCATTTACTCTTTAACCCAAAATCTTTTAAGAACTTTCACATTTAGGTCCTTGTTCTTTCCACTTGGGGATTTCTCAACAAGATTGCTCTGTAGAAAAATCTTACTGCAACTGTAGTAATAACCTGAATACATATTCCAACAAGTATCCAAAGGTTCAAGGTATTACAAAAAATCACCCCGAATAGATACAGAGGTCGAATAATCCAATCCCTCAACCAAAAAAGACTATTCAAGCAATGGGGCCAGGGAGAACAACAAGTATCCCTATCCAAGAACAATCAGTTGTAATGACTAGGGAGGAAATACAACAGATGGTGGCTATCGAACTTAAACATGCTAAAAATAGTGAGATAAGAGTTGATAGTGACAAACCTTATCCTGGCTATCATGATTTAGTACCCTATCCCAAAGGATACAAAGTGCCCAAATTCAAACAATTTAATGGGATTGGTAACCCTGATCAGCACTTGGCTCATTTTGTAACAGCATGTGGAGACACAAGTGCAAAACCATCACTTCTTCTCAGGCAATTTCCTGCCAGTCTCACAGGGTTTGTATTTGAGTGGTATGCAAATTTGCAACCCGACTCGATTCAAAATTGGCAACAACTGAAAGATGCATTTCGAGTACGGTTTGGAGGTGTCAGTGATACGATTACAATAGCTGATCTCGCAACCACTCGCCAAAATAAAGATGAGAAAGTGGTTGACTATATCATGAGATGGAGGAACCTGAGTATTAAATGTGAACAACCCCTGGGCCAGGCTCAAGCTGTTGGATTGTAACTCAGGAACATTGATAGTTGGATGACACCTTTCTTAAGCACATCTGGCATCACGACATTTCAAGCCAAGAAATTGGAAAGGACTAGCCTAAGGGTGTTGTCTAATTTTCAAACTTCCAGAAATGATAAAGCTAAAAAAGCAGAAGGTGTCAAGTATATTCCTACAACCTTCAATGTTGATAAAGGAAAAAGCGCTATAGAATCATATAAACCAGAACAAGCTAAGCCACTCAGCTTAGGTGCTCCTTGAACTGAACCAAGGCCCATTCCCACTTTGGAAGAGTGGATGAACAAAAAGTACTCTTTTTGAAGAGATAAAGTACTAAAAATTTTGAAAGATGCCGTGAATGGAGGTCTTCAACTGCCTGAAAGTAAAAGACCGGAAGAATAGAGTAAAAAAGATCATCCTAATTATTGCCCGTACCATAGAGTGTTGGGGCATATAATTGAATACTGCTATGCCTTTAAAGATTGGCTTAAGAATCAATATCAAGAAGGCAAAATCACACTCTCTAAGAATGTTATCTTGGAATAGCCAGCTGAACAAATCCGGTATATGACTACCCCAAACTATGAGGGATCATCTCAAGGGGAAATCACAGTGGTGGGTAATAAGATAATGCTCCCGTCTGTATTTGATGGTAAGTGTCCTTCTGTTCCAGAAGAATTGTGGGAAGTATTCATATCCAAAAAGTCAAAGGAAATGTTGAAGAAGTTGGCCGAACTCCCAGGGATCAAGTGGAGAAATGTCGAGAAACCTCCTAAGGGACTTCTAGTAAAGCAAATCAAGAAGAAAAATAAGAAGAAAAAGCAAAAATGCGAACACTCAAAACATAAGAAATCCATCATAGAACAATATATTGAATCACTTGAAGAATATGAATAGAAGGAAAAGGTGTTGATCACTCTTAAAGACTATTTTCCTGAGGAGATGAAAGAGCTATTTGAGGAATTAGTTGAAGAAAATAATGAAGTAATGCAAGTGGAAACTTGTAGGGCTATTTCTGGAGTTGAACACCCTACATTTGATCAAGATGATGAGGATGATAGTTTTTCTGAGTCAGAAGAACTGTACGATCGCTATGGTCGGCCTTACATTAGTAAGAAGCAGAAAAAGAAGATGGCATTCAGAGAAAGAGTAAAGAAGACAAATGGCAAACTCTCAGAGTCACACCATTCAGAAAAGCCAAAAAATCCATACTATACTCCAAAGAAACCAAAATATAAAGTCGTGAGAAAAGTAATGCCTACTAAAGAAATCCCTTCTTTCATACAAAGAGTGATAGAGGAATTAGCTGATAGGCTAATGCAACTGCATATTGCTGATAATAAATGGGATGAATCTGGGATATATCATCCAAAGTCGACAAGCAATAATGTTGATCCAGAAATTGTGAAATCTATATTCTCAAAAGTAAATGTTAAAGACAAATCCATTTTTTCAAGCGTTGGAATCAGAAAATTCAAGAGAAGAGGGCTTTTTAATCGAGCCATGGATGAAGGGCTAGACTTACCTAAGCCCAGAAAGTCATGTTTGATGCATTTGGACAGCTACCTGAATTATTATCCATATCACTGACTCATAGGACATACTTTAGAAGATTGTTATAATTTTCAAGAATGGCTACAAAAACAAGTTTCCATGGGAAATTTAAAGTTAACCGATGATTATTTTGAAGTGAGAAATATTTGTTGTGCTATAACATGTCTGGAAGGTTCTGATGATGAGCTGAATTTTCCAGATGAAGAAGATGAAGTATCCTGCCAAGTACATCAAATGCAACTTAGAATTGGCAAGTTACTCCAATCAAGACAAGCTTCTAGCTCTAATGATAAAAATAAAGAGAAGATGATAGAAGAGGAAAATAGCTTACCAAAGAAACTTTTGAAGAAACCAGATTATAATATCCTGGCACACCTAAAGAAAGTCCTGGCTCTATATAGCATGTATGACGCAGTGATGATGTCAGTAGAAGTCAGGGATTCTTTAATACATGCCGTACAAAACCGTAGGAGTATCAGGCTTATTTTGCAAAAATAAATATGACAGAAGCTATGTACGCAACACATACACTTTCGGTATCATTCACCGATGAAGAATTACTACTTGGAACTGCAAAGCATAATAGACCATTGTATGTGACAGGGTCTTGTGATGGGATAAAAATCAATCGAATTCTTGTTGATCCAGGGTCTTCTTTAAACCTAATGACCCTCAATACTCTTCGGGCATTAGCTCTGGAAGCATGCCATTTATTTCCAGAAAGGATCATTATTCAAGGCTTTAATCAACATAGTTAGAAAGCATTGGGATCTATCACTCTCCAGATCAAGTTTGGAAAGATCATATCTGATGTGAAGTTCCATGTAATTGATGTTGATGCCTCATACAAAGCCTTGTTGGGTAGGCCATGGATCCATGAAAACCGGATGGTCCCATGAACTCTTCATCAATGTATGAAATATATGGTGGATGGAGAAGAATACTGAATTGATGGTGAAATTCAACCTTTTGGTGTCCATGAAATACATTATGAGGATGCCAAATACTACCTTGGAACTTCCAAAGGGGGCAAAACACTGAATTTGATGGAAAAGGCTTAGCCAAAACCATCTAATGTTATGTCAATATCCAAAGCCTCACTATGGCAGTGATACTGAATCTTCAGAAGATGAAAGCGACACAAGTCAAACCAGAGGGTCTGCCCAAGAAAGCACATTGCATATCACAAGGGTTCCAGATGGTCTCTGTAAATCCCTAGATGATTTGAAGGTTAATACAGTCGAGCAATTGAAGACATTCTATGTGTCAGCTCGAAATGAGGATGAAAGAGGTATCCTCTTCTACAGAGTTAAAAATAACAAAATTTCAAATAATGACATTATACACATTGAACAAGAAGAGGATAGTGAAGTCCAACCTATAAACTTCCCAAGTCAGTAACTTAATAAACTCAGGAGGATAGTTGAAGAGTTTGGTGGTAAAATAAACTAGTCAAAGAAATCATATCAAATTTTTCATCAATTATGGAGCCATTCCCATCCTGACAAGAGAGGGGTAGGTTATTCTGAATCTTCTAGGCATTCATGTTACATGCTGGAGTCTAAGGAAGAAGAAGATGTTAAGATGAAAAGTGCACCACCGGAATTAGAGGATGGTGGTCAATCAATAATTGATGAGTTAATTGAAATCAACTTGGGAAGTGATAAAGACCCGAGGTCAACATTTTTAAGTGCACAACTAACAAAAGAACAAAAAGAATCTTTCAATGCTCTTTTGAAAGAATATATTGACTGTTTTGCCTAGAATTACAATAAAATCCCAGGGTTGGAGAATGAAGTAGCTGTTCACAAATTGGCTATTGATCCCAATGTTACTCCAGTTAAGTAGGCCCCAAGAAAGATGAAATTTGATTTAGAAGAGAAAGTAATAGAAGAAACAAAGAAGTTGATAGAAACAAATTTTATCAGGGAAGAAAAATACCCAGATTGGGTTGTAGTATAGTACTCGTGAAGAAAAAGAATTGGCAGATAAGGATATGCGTTATGAGTTGATTTTAGAGATTTGAACAAAACATGTCCCAAAGATGATTTTTCCTTTACCAGCCATGGAGATCATGATCGACAACACATCGGGGTATACAATGTTCTCCTTGATGGATGGATACTCAGGGTATAATCAAATCAAGATGCACCTAGATGATGAGAAACATACTGCCTTCCGATTACCTATGGGCATATATTGTTACAGGGTAATGCCATTTGGCTTGAAAAATGCGGGGGCAACATATCAAAGAGCTATGACCAGAATATGCAATGATTTGATTCATAAAGTTGTTGAATGCTATGTAGATGATCTGGTTGTGAAAACAAATTCAAAAGACAAACATCTTGAAGATCTGAGGACCGTTTTCATACACCTTAGAGAATATAGATTGAAAATGAACCCAATGAAATGTGCCTTTGGAGTCCTATCAGGAAAGTTTTTGGGTTTCTTTGTAAGACATCGAGGGATAGAAATAGATCTTTCTAAGATAAGGGCAATTTTGGAAATGCCGGCTCCACAAACATTGAAGCGGTTGCATTCTTTTCAACGACGTTTGGAATATATCAGAAGATTCATTTCCAACTTATCAGGAAGATGTAAGCCTTTTTCTAAGTTGGTCAAGAAAAATACACCTTTTAAGTGGGATGCTAAATGTCAGAAAGATTTTGAAGATATAAAATAATATTTGCTGAATCCACCAGTATTAGCGGCCCCAATTTCGGGAAAACCACTAATCCTATATACTGCTGCCTTAGAAGGATCATTGGGATCTATGCTTGCTCAAAATAATGAAGACGGCAAGGAAAATGCATTATATTACCTCAATAGAATGTTGATAGGAGATGAGAGTAATACACCCATTGAGAAGCATTGTTTAGCCTTGGTGTTTGCAATAAAAAAATTGAGACACTACTTACTGGCACATAAAATTATTCTCATATCCAAAATTGATCCTCTAAAATATCTCATGACAAGGCCATTACTCACAGTAAGACTTGCAAAATTGGCACTAATCTTAATGGAGTTTGATATAACATACACTCCGCAGAAAGCTATCAGGGGGTAAGTACTAGCAGATTTTTTGGTGGCACATCCTCTCCCTAATGATTCACCCCTTAATTATGTTCTCCCTGATAAAGAAACACTTACAGTAAAAGAAGCATAATGGCAACTGTACTTTGATGGAGCATCATCCATAAAGCCGGCACTAAGGTATGAACTTCCACAAATTAAAGCTGGGATAGGACTTGTGTTTGTCACACCAGAAGGAGGAATCCTCAGATATGCACTTTCCTTTACAGAGTCATGCCAAACAATGAAGTAGAATATGAAGCTCTCAAAGCTGGTTTGGAATTGGCAATCAAAATGGAAATTCAAGATATCCATATATTTGGAGACTCACAACTCATCATCAAACAAGTCGAAGGGGAATACAAAGTATACAAAGCTGAGCTTCTTAAATACTATAAGAAGGTCAAAATGTTAATGAAGAAAATTCCCCAAGTGCAGTTGATCAGGATTTCAAGATCAGAAAATGGAGAAGCTGATTTTTTGGCAAGAATAGCGAAAGAGCTGGCAAATCCAGATCATGATGAAGTTCAAATAACTATAAGAAATAAAAGACCCATAAGTACAATCCTCAACGATGTTAAAGAAGAAAATATGGAAGTCTTTACCCTCGAGAGGCCAGAGGAAGATTGGAGGCAACCATTCAAGGAATATTTGAAATATGATAAATTTCCAGGGGACAAATCAGAAAGCTTTCAAATAAAGCGAAGAGCTCTAATATTTACCCTTATTAATGGCACGTTGTACCACAGATCATATGATCAGCTACTCCTGCGATGTCTTTCATATGAAGAAGCAAAATAAGTCATGTATGATGTACACTACGTGATATGTGGTGCACACCAATCCAGAGCTAAAATGCGACTTAAGATTAAGCACATGGGATATTATCGGCCAACTATGGTTAGAGATTGCATTGAATATGCCAAAAAATACCATCTATGTCAAATTCATGGGGATTTTATTCATCAACATCCAAATCCCTTGCATCCCACAGTTTCTTCATGGCCTTTCGAGGTATGGAAAACAGATGTGGTTGGTCCTATTGAGCATCCATCATCTTCAGGCCATCGATTCATATTGGCTGCAACAGACTATTTCTCCATATAGGCAGAGGCTATTCCTTTAAGAGAAGCAAAGACTGAGAATATCATGAAATTCTTCAGAGAAAATATCCTATACAGATTTGGAATTCCAAGAAGAATTATCTCAGATAATAGCTCCGCTTTCAGAAGCTTTAAAATTGGGAGATTTGCACAACATCACAAAATAGACTGGAGGTACACCTCCATCTATAATGCGAGAGCAAATGGGTTGGCAGAAGCATTTAACAAAACTCTCTCAAAATTGCTAAAGAAGGCTGTGTCCAAAAATAAAAAAGATTGGCATAAAAGACTTCCTGAAATGCTATGGGCCTATCGTACCACATATAGGACCCCAACACAGTGTACACCATACTTTTTAGTATTTTTAACTGAAGCATTCTTACCACTTGAAATTCAAATACCTTCATTAAGGATGGCGTTGCAGAATGAAATATCAAATGAAGATAATGTTCGAGTTCACCTAGATGCGTTAGACTCTCTTGATGAAAAAAGGATAGAAGTACAGCAAAATCTTGAAGTTTACAAAGCAAAGATGTCCCAATCTTACAATAAGTTGGCTAGATTCCATACATTTACAAAAGGAGAAATGGTTCTTGTCCTCAGAAGACCTATCATCACCAATAAGCCGCCCGGGGGTAAATTCAAAGTAAATTGGGAAGCTCCATATGTCGTGGAGATCGTCTACGAAGGAGGCGCATTCCAACTCATTGATGACAAAGGAGAAAGACCCATGCCACCTATTAATGGTCGTTTTCTAAAGAAGTACTATGCATAATGTAGAATGTTTGTCTATGATGGAACGTCTGGTCTTTTAAAATAATAAAAAAAGGATAGACCGGTCATGTACATTTGTGCGTACTTCCCGAGGCAGACAATGACTTTTATGTACTTTTGTCTATAATGAAATGCATGTCATGTTATCTTAAAGTTTCATTTTTATGAATCAAAAACATGTTCAGAAATAACATAAAAAAAGTTTTGAAGTTCCTACTCTCACTCAATCTCACTAAAATTTTTTTTCATGAGAGAAGTATGAAGGGGGCATTTGTTTATATTAAATTAATTAAATACATTTCCAAATTTCAATCAAAATACATAAAACTCAAGACAAGCCAAGAGCATTGATCTTGCAACGGTCTAAAATACTCAAATCAAATGATCAGCCGAGAGCACTGATCTCGAGGTAATCCAAAATATTCAAAATACTCAAATCTCAGGATCAAACAAGAGCACAGATCTCGAGGCGATCCAAAATATTCAAAATACTCAAATCTTAGGATCACCTGAGAGCACCGATCTCGAGGCGATCCAAAATATTCAAACTACACAAATCTCTAGACCAGCCGTGAGCACCGATCTCGAGATGATCTAAAACTCAAATCTGAAGATCAGCCGAGAGCACAAACCTCGAGGCAATCTAAAATACTCCAATATCAAGATCTCCCGAGAGCACAGATCTTTAGACGGTCTAAAATACTCAAATCTCAGGATCAGCCAGGAGCACATATCTCGTGGTGATCCAAAATATCCAAATCTCAACGTCAGCCGAGAGTACAGATTTCGAGGCAATCTAAATTATTCAAAGTACATGAATCTCAAGATCAACCAAGAGTATAAATCTCAAGGCGGTCTTAAATACTCAAATCCCAAGATCAGCTGAGAGCACAGATTTCGAAGCAATCTAATATATTCAAATATCTAGATCGGCTGAGAACACAAATCCCAAGCTGATTTAAAAATATTAAAATCCCAAAATTAGCCTAGACGATAGATCTTGAGACGATCTAAGGTGTTCAAATCAGTAAAATCACTAACAAACTATAAAAATAAAATGAAAGTAATTAATAAAAAATATATATATATATATAATAATAATAAATAAAATCAAAATCAGAACCAAAATCAAATAGTATAAATATAAAATAATAATAATAATATATATATATACATATAAATTCAATTCAAAGTAAAGATAATAAAAAAAGAAATCAAATAAAATTAAAATAAAACAAAATAATACTAGAAAATAATAATAAAAAATAAATAAAATAAAAAATCAAACCAGGTAAAAAATTAATAAAAAGATAAAATTAAATTTAGAAAAAGATAAAATAAACAAATAAGTAAATAAAATCAATTAAAATAATAATAATTAATATATATAAAAAAAAAAGAAAAAAAAAGAAAAGAAACTGGGGCGTAGTCACCCCACGATAAAAAAAAATAAAAAATAAAAATAAAAATAAATATAATAATAACAACAATAATAAATTAGTACTAATAAAATAATAAGTATTATAATAACGAACAGAAAAAAAGTATTTTATATATACATATATAATAATATATAATATATATAATAATAAATTTTTAAAAAATAAATTAAATTAAATCAATAATAATAAATTAAAATAATAAAAATAAAAATAATAAAAATAATAAAAAATAACAAATAAATAAATAATAAAATGTATATTAAAAAAAACGTGAGGTGTGGTGCACATCGTGGTTCCCCACGTGGAACACAATCGCTACTGAACACAATCGCTATCACGTTTGGAGACCAGAGATCGTCTATAAAAGTAGGGGAGACGACGAACGGAAGAGAAAATCGAGAAGAGAGAAGAAAGCGAAAGAAGAAGAAGAATGAACGAACAAAGGAAGATCGAAGGAGAAGAAGCGAAGGATAAAGACAAAGAAGAAGAAGAAGGTTGTCGATATTCTTTTCTCTCCAAACCCATATTTACATATATATAGAGATAAAAGAAAGTTGTTGCTGCCTGTTGCCTTGCCGCCATTGCTACTGTCTGGTGCCGTTGCTATCGCTGCTGTTGCATAATGTTGTAGCCACCTGATGCCATTGCTCCATCACTGCATGCTGTTGTTGCTGCCTGCCACTGTTGCCGTTTGATTCCATTTGCTTCCATCATTACTAAGCTGTGGACGATGCCGCCGTTACTACGCTGCCTGCTGATGTTTCCTGCTGAGGTTTCTACCACCGTTGCATGCCAATGTTGTTGTCATTGAGCATATATTGAAGCCACTTGCTGCCGCTGCTGCTTACTGTTGTGTGGTGCCATTGCCGTCATCGTTGCCCACCCACTAATGTCGTCCTTGACATGGAGCTCGTGAAGACAGAGATGCCTGAGAAACTACAAGATGTTGTGAGGACTGTGGAACCGAAGCATGAAGAGACAATAAAGATACAAGAGCCTGAGAAGCTGCTACCATCGCCGATGTAGCCGGTGCTATCATCCTTATCCACCGCCGGCGATCGCTCTTGATGCTAAACCCACAAAAACGGATGAAAAGAAACTAAAGAACCAGGGCCACAACTTTCGGGTGTCTCAGGGTGCATTCAAGGTGTTGTCGTTGATTGCATCACTGTCCGTGGAGCACCTCAAGGTTCTTTTTTATGGGATGATACCTGCCATGGTGGAGAGGTTTGGTGATGGGAAACAACCTGTGAGGGATCGTGGTCTGGCAGCAGTTCATCATTCTATGGAGATCTTTCCCCAATAATCATTGTTATGAGTAGTTATGCATAGGCTCACAAGAGTTGTAGGGTTCGTGAAGAATTTAAACGCACAATTGTCGCAACAGTTGGCCTCTTTGCTTCTATAGACTTTACACTTCAAAGAGTCTCGCTCCTCTTTCCTTGCAGTTGTTAGATGATTTGAATGATGGTGTAAAAGAATCCTGACTACATGTCTTGAGAAGATACACATGAACATTAGACCACAGCTTCATGATGAACTGCAACGCTACCATTTTCCTCCTTCTCATCTAATAATGAACGATTGGATTCGAGATCACAGTGCGTGCGATTGGATTGTGGTTTATTTCTGGTGGAGCCCTACTTGTTGATGGAGAACTCTATCAATGGACTTAGATATCAATTTTCACCGACAGTGAGCATCCATGAAAGCACTGACAATGTCGACCTAATACATGTTTGCACGAGCGTATATGGTTGTACGAAGTGAGTGTGATAGAGGAGGACTCGTACGTGTCGACACTGCTCTATGACATTGAGCTTATTCACTCCGCCGTGACGTGCTTTCCAGAAGCAGGTAGGTGACATGCATGTAGGTGGGATGGCTAAAAGCAGCGAAGTTTCTTGACATCTGAGCTTGTTCAATGCATCAGAATATGATTTGGTATAAGACAAATAATGAATGCAACTAATGAGTTACTTCTCAAAACAAAAGATGTTGCAGAAGAATTGAAGATAGATACATATGCATATTTCAAAAATACCTTATGAGACTCAATATGTGAAGAATACTAGAAAAGGTTAACATGGTACAATTACTACGCCTATCACATGCAGAACACCATCCAGGATGAGCAAGAAGAGCATACAATACTTATGCTTTATCTTTCCATAATTGGCTGGAAGAGGAAGATAAATGAAGCCAAAACCAGTGTTGTAGTCTTGAAGGCAAATAACAATCAATGAATGGAGAAACGAAGACCATTAATCACACCAAATGGTGGGTTTTCTTTCAAAATTCTCTCATGCACTATGAGGAAGTCTTTAAGAACAATGTACATGATCTACATGGAGTGGTGCCGGTGTTGCATGTTGTTCTTTCCATAACATCAATATATATATACATATATATTATTATTTCAAAATGTGACCAAGCAAATAGCATAGGAGCTCTGATTTAATTCATTGTTGATGCAACAATCATGCTATAGGCGAATGTTTACATGGCATTCTTTCATACAAAATGACTTTTAGAAGCATGATTCTTGTCTTCTTGACCAATGGATGTCTTCATTGTCATGGTTTCACAGTTAATATTATTAATTTTTACCTCACTCATTCTTTAAAAAAAAATCCAAAAGGCATGGGCCCACCATGAAAGAGAGGCATGTGGAAATGAATAAAGAGTGAAAGTGAAGACTTGGTTGATAATTATGATCCAATATATATATATATATATGCATGGCATGAACGTGGTGGCCATTTGGCCTATAGAAAACCCAATATATATATACATATATATAAGGACACATGGCAAGTGGAATCGAAAAGACCTTTTAATTAAATGTACGGACATGGTGGCCACTTGGCCTCTTGGCAGGCAAACCCAAAAATATATATATATATATATATAAGAGGACACATGGCAAGTAAAAAAATGAGAAGCATGAGAATGAGAAGCATGCTATTGTGTCCATGCATATGTACATGGACAAAAGAAAAGAATCCAAAGACGGGCTCCACCATTCAAAAGATGCACATGGGATTTGCATCACTATTGTGAAATGCATGCATTGAAAAAAGTTTCCTTAAAATATATATATATTTATATATATAAACCCTTTGATTGTGAAGTAGCTATGCCCAAATCAACCAATGATCTCTTACATGTGAAACTCTTCAGCAAGACTTGTGTGAGATATAAAGACAAAATACCCATCTTGAAGAAACTATAAAGAAAAACAAATATTCATTCCAGGGCAGCAACAAGAATACTTATCTATAAACAACAACATATTTTCTCGAGAAATATACAAAATATCAAGACGACAATGAGATATATATTTCAAAAGGCAACGAGATATGCAACGTAGTGACAAGGCACATGCAGTGGCAACGACATATATATATATAAGTTATATGTTCGCATATAAAGGATGTAATGAGAATATATATATATATATATAGTAAATAATAAAATGTATAATTCGCAAATTTTCTTGACTTTACTTGTACTTGAGCCCTTAATCTGAGATTCCTAAGATTTCTGCTTTGGTGATTAATAATTGTGGCTTGCCTCTATTAGGAATGAAAGAGCCTACAAAGATAAAAATAAATAAAATAAAATAACATTTGTGATTCGATATATTGCCTGGTGTTTTCTTCATAGACATGATGCCAGGCGTGTATTTTCGATCCCATAGAGACTCAATTGCATAGTTGTTATCATCTAATGTTTCCTTGTCGACAACTCCCATCTTTGACATGGTAGTGAAATTTTTTTTATTTCTCTTCCTTGGAGCTCTAGTCTTACCTTTAGGGGCAGGTGCAAGTCATGAGGCCACTGGTTCTTTCTTCGGTTGCAGTACAAGAAACTGGTTTCTCGTAGTTGCTCTCTTGAAAGGGAAGATCCTACCCCGATGGCTGCTAATTTCGTACCTTCACTGCAACAATTTTTATCGTTTCGGTGTAGGTGCATCAGCTTCACACTCAAATAGAGATACATCATGATCTATCTCCATTTTTGGCAGGAAATGTGTTTACTTCTCCTCAAGTGCATCTATCAACCTTTGAAGAGTAACAACTTCTGATCCGAGTGTTTTGATCTCATCCCACAGTCGATCATATTTTTCATCACCTATGTTATCTTTATCAAAGATCGAAGATGATGATTCCCTGACATGCTTTACCCTTTCAGACATTGTGGTTGGATTACTCTTCTTTGTGGATGGCCCACCTTTCTTTTTCCTCAACTCGATTCCTTCTATTACAAATTTCGATGCGTGCAATGCGAGGGATGTCTCTATAGCATCCTTCCATGTATTCTTACCATCACTCATTGTAGAACCAAGTAGATCCACTTCATACTAGTTCACAGTAGTGAAATCAACAAACTGGTTCATGGGAAATAGAAATTTGAACAAAAAAGAATAGTAATTGAGTAATATGGTAAACATTTAAACATGTTTATAAACAAGAACAACATATTATGACTTGATCGGCCTTATGTTATAGGGTTTTCCATAATACAAGTGTGTTGGACATGATTATGAACAATAAAGCATAATGTTAACAAGTAAACATTTCATCTTAAATGATAGCCAAACTCGGCTTACCTATTTTCATTCAAAGGGATCTATTAGAGTAGCAACAAACGCTTACTTTTTATGACTATGTTCATTATAGCGTATAATTCTTGGTGTTCTTCCAAAGTGGGCTTTCTTCCCTGTCTTCATTACCTCATAAATCTAAAGAATTAGTGCAACTGCACATCCCTTTAGTTACTCTATATTTACTTCTTTCCTTGAACATCTTTCCTTTACTCGACTGGCAACACTTGCCACTGCATCCATAATCCATTTATGTGATTCCTGCACCCACATATATCTATCCATCAAGTCATCAACATATACACTTAACCACAGTGTTGTTGAACACAATGTGCTAGTGAACAACAATGACCCTTAGAGATAAATCAGTAACAACTTCATAAAATTTTTCCTCACTAGCCCTTTCTTTCTTCTCCACTAAACTAAATAATATCCTGCGCAAACCATCTTTTATTTTTCGTCTATTCCCTTATGGAGGAAGATTTTCTCCAATGCAGTTTTCCCCTGTTTGCTCTCAAAGTCTATAGTATCACCGTCACATCGCAAACTGAGTAGAAGTGACATATCCTCAGGCCTGAACTGACGATAACTTTCTCCTAACTTGAATTGATTGCTTTGCTCATCCAGTAACTGCATAAGAGTGTCAAGCACAACTCTTTCTTTGATTATGGGCTCCACATCCATGAGATGGCCAAACGGTGTTAGACCCAAGATCTCCCTAATGCTGCTTGCCATCTTGTTCTTCAATTCCAGCAAGGTGGAGACAATTGGTGCTAAGTAGCATTGCCCATTTCAAGATTCCGATTGTTGTTTGCCACAGTTTGCTTTACAACATTTAGGAAGAAAAAAATTCATTACAAAACTGGATGGCGTACATCTTCATCAGAAAAATTATATAGAAAAGAACCATGTTAAAGAAATAAATGATACCTTAATGATGAAAACTAATGACTACCATACAAATAAAAGTAGAACAATACATAATTTGAATGTCACAAACACATACTGTACAAGTAATTCAGCAGTTTGAGGGAATTAAAATCGCCATAAAATATTATTTTCCATAATTTAAGAATGAATTTACACAATCTGATTACATATACTCAAATTTTCATCAATCCATGCAATACATTCAAAAGAAACGTTTTACAAATTTCATATTATTCACACTTCCAAACAAAAGTACACTATTGAAGGGAATTACAAACTCCATGAAACCCTATAATTGAAAAGGGAAAAACCAACCGACCTAGCACATAAACTATGCTTGGTTCAAGATCCTCTACTTTCATTGCGCTAGATAAGCAACTGCAAGCGGTGGCAAGATGTTGATGATGTGGACTTCTGGTTAATCCTGTAATCCTAAACGGTGATGGTCTTTCTTTGGATTGCTATGCAGCTAAAGAGTTGAAGAAGGTGGTTCCCGCTTTCCAAGGCTTCCATCGGGAGATGGAACGATGTTATGGTTATTTGTTTAAATGTTTTAAATAAAAGTCAAGGGGTATGACAATCTTTTCACCCTACTGTTAAGCCCATTAACCAGTTGTAGGGAGTTAACAGCATACACACTAAAAAGGAGGGTTATTTTGAGTATATACAATAGTAGAGGGGTATTTTATTCAAGTCACAAAGATATGGGACCTCCTGGATAATTCATTCTTAATTTAAACATAGTTATTTATTTTTGATTTTGAATAGGATTAGTTAATTTGGGATGTAGTAGGATTTGATTCATGTGGTCTTTATACATAAAATGTAATTTTATTTATTTACATACAATTCATATCATTTATTGCGATCCATTTCAAATATAAAATAGGATAAGAAAAATGCCAATAGGTAACATGTTTCTCATTTTTTTCAACATCACTTTACATTTGAATAAATATATCAAAATCCCTAAAATGATCTGATCACGAAAAAAAAAGATTGTTTATATATGTGTATTGATTTTAAAAATTTAATGTGATATTAAACCTTTGATATTTGAAAAAAATAATAATCTTGGGGCTGTTACCATAACAACAAGATTAGTCCTTTGTGTTCAATATGGTAAAATTCTATCTCTTTCTAAAAACCCTAACAAGAGTTCAGTGATAATGAGTCCTTTGCTGATGATGCCTTACTCTATGAAAAAATGAAAAGATAATCTTAGGTAGAGGAAATGAAGTAATTACATTAAAGTAAATATATATATGGAAGAAAGAAAAAGGCAATTAAGTCATTTTATATCGGTACAATTAGTATAATTGTGTAGATTAAGAGAAATATTTCTTGGGTGAAAAAAAAAATTTGGAATGAGTGTCTACATATAAATTCTTTTAATATTTTTAAATGATTTAACTATAATTTTAGATTTCTTGTCTTTGCCTTAATCTAATTTTCAAAAAGAGTAATAGTGGAGGGGACCATGAAAATTATTTTAACATTTTTTTACTAATAAAGTAAAGCAGTTGAAATTCACGTGTCTGCCATTTCTATGACAAACTAAGTTACCATTGGCAGCTCTAATTGTTAACCTTAACCTTAGAGAAAACTTAAATTTTGAAGAAAATGTGATCATTTCAACAATTATAAAATAATAACTTTTTTCAAGAATGCCAAGTAAATATAAGACACCAAAATTAGTTGCTTTTGTGATTCTTTTTTCTTTATTTTTTTCATTATTTTTTTACAATGTTTTTTTAGATTATATAACAAAAAGAAAATATAATGAAAATCCCATAATCTCATTTGCAAGAATTTTTCTTCCCAAATATTTTAATTTTGTCATTTGATTAGATAAATTTATTAAAATAATATTTTGAATACAACCACTTCAATAATCCTACTTTCTTTTCTTTGTCATGATAAATAAGTTTGCCATTTTTAAATAGTGATATTATTAATACCACATTAACATTGTATTAGAGAAACATTTATTTTAATACCAATTTTAAAATTGAATAAAGTTTAGCTTAAATAAAATTTGTTATCCCTACTTATTTTATGACTAAACAAAATAATTAGATTTCATCTAAGAAGTGTTCAAATGCATAACCTCCATATAATAGTTTGAATTCACAAATTTATAATGAGTACCAACTTTTCATATAAATAAATTTTATTAATTTGACAGTTACTTTTGTTTTTTTTATTTATGTTATACCTTGTCCATTTTTTAACATAATTAATAAGATATTGGAGAAAATTGATTGAACACTTGGGAGTATGTTTAAAAACATAAGATTATATCTGTTCGGCATGCATCAAACTAAGAAAAATATCAACTCTAAGCCAAAACTTAATATTACATATAATTCAAGATTTATGTATTAACTAAAAATAAACCTACCATATTAGAACTATTAAAAATGACCCTGTGTGACATAGGTTATACTTGAAAATACTGGGATAATTTAAATATATGTTGTTTTCTCCCCTTGTTGATGTGATGAGAATTCACAATAATATTCATCATATTATGTGGATTATATTTTGTTATCTATTGTGCCAATATAATTGTTCAAATATCATAAAAAAAATGCATTAAACTATTAAAAGTGTTTTTCAAACTAAGTGGTAGTGGCAGAGTTTAGGATTTCATTCCTTATAATAACAAATAAATATAAACAAATATTATTATGTATAAATATAAAATATAATAATGAATTTGTTCTTAAATACACATTCATTTGAAATATTTAATATGATTGGAATAATTCATCCATTTTGATGGAAATTTGTACAAATAAAATCTAGTTGAATATTATATATAAAAATTATTAATAGATATCCATGCAGCAACAAGACATAAATTTACTATAAAAAACAAATGGAAATAATCTCATCCTAAAAATATGCCCCAAACAATTCTTAAAGTTGAAGAGGAAAATTGTCTTCAACATTTTGAGGAAAATGGCTATATATATATTTATATATATATATACACACACATGTCAAGAAAATAACAATCTTCCCGATCCCCATTAAAACCTTTCACAAAAGGTGAGAGTTTGAATCACAGATGATGGTATATTTTTGAGAGTGTAAGTAGTGGTTGTGTCACTATATAATCTATTAGTATCCGGATCCCCTTGGGACTCTTCACAAGTAATGAGAGTTTGAATCACGGGTGAGTAAATATATTTAAAAGTGTGAACACAGGTTGTGTGTAGCACGGGTTGTGTGCGGGTCATCTTAGTACCCACGTGTGCGCAGGCCTACCTCCATTTGCTTTGTCAAGCCTTGTGCAGGCTGCTACCTTTCTTAGCGGCCTAACCGCTCATCTTGAAAACAACAACAACAACAACAACAACAACAATGTATACATGTATTCTAATGGTAACTGATCACTTAGATGTTTTTTCTTTTCTTAAGAAAAAAATATTTATGATATTATTATTCTCATTATGTTATTTTGATCATAAAATTTAAGTGAAAAGTTGTCGGAAAAACTGGGAGGGAAAAAAATCAATTTACTCAGGTATGTCCAGAACAAGGGGTTCTATCATTTCATCAAGTACTGGTGCTCATGATCGGAAGCTTTGGAAGTTAACTGCGGATGGTTCTTTCACTGTCAAATCCTTCTATAGATTTTTAATTGACAAGGGAAAGCAGTGTAGGGTCACACCCATTATTTCGAATTGCTTTCCCCTCACAAGATTTCTGCTTTTGTTTGGCTAGCATGGGATAAAAAAAATTCTTACTCTTGAAAACGTTTTTTCCTAGAGTTGCAATAAACTCCCTACTACAACTTGCCTCCTATGTAATTCTGACATTGAGATGGTGGACCATCTATTTTTAGATGCCTAGTTAGTTGTTAGATCAACTTGGAATCTTTGACTTCGCTTGTTCCCCAACTTCTTATCTGGATCTTTGGGACGGATGGTACAAAGGCTTACATTCTAGACATAGCCTTCCCTGCTCGCTTATTGCAAGAATGGTCCTGTGGCAAATATAGATTAATAGAAATGATTGTTTATTCAATTTAGTGTTTATCTCTTTGCTCGGTTTATTATTGAAAATTTGTTACATGTTTCTCCCCTGGATTCTAGCTTCCCTTGTTTGGGAGATGCACAGGTTAGAGGATTTGATCTCTGCTGTCAAGCCTTGTATTCAGTTTTGAGGACCAGCTCCACACCCTTCTCGTGAGGAGCACGACCCTAATGAGCAAGATGAGGCATCCGGCTAGCGCCCACTTTCTCTGTGCCTCTTCGGTAGGAGAAGTCCCTTTCTTCTTCTAGTTTCCCCAGTTTTGTTGTTTTTGCTCCACATCTAGTGGATTGTTGTTTTTCTTTTATCTTTTTGAGCAGTCTCCTGAATCTATACTTTTGTTCTTTCTAATGCATTTGTGATTTATCAACTTTATAAAAAAAAAACAATTTTCTCCCTATATATATTTTACTAAAATGACAATCATAACATCCAAAGAAAATTTACACTTATCTCTTACTAAAATTTTCTTATCTTCTATTTACTTTTCTCTGATGCATCAAAAACGAGAATAATTATAAAAAGTATACTTACAATTGCTTATCCCACAAATAAATTTATTTTATTTGAAAGATGTTTCAATTCATCCCCTCTATATGAATAACATTTTTCTAACTAATAATTAGTTTCAATTCACAAACTTAAGATGAGCACCCACACTTTCATATAAAACATATCTTTTGTCCATATTTTTGTAATTAATGTCCATGTAATATTTATGTGAACCCCGCATTCTTACGTTTGTAAAAAACTTCAATGCCTGGACTCCTGGAAGCTAGTATAGTTTATTTCTCAATCCCATGTTAACCCATGATTAAGCTTTAAATTTCTATTGTTGAGTGTTGAGCTGAGCAACCATCTTTCCCTTTTGATTATCATTTCTCCACCATGGTTCCATAGACCTGTTGCACCCTCCAAAGGTTGATTTCTTGACTAGAACTCCCAATTAACTGCTCATGTAGTCCTCATTCGACCAACTTTTAAAAGTGAGAATTGATTTCATCACCAAAACTCCCATTGGAATCTTGATGAATGTGAACTCCAGTGAATGGTCTACCATCTGAGGAATTATCCACATCTTGTGAGCTAGTTGTTGAGCTATTTTCAGTTTTTGATGATATTAGAAGAAGCACACACAGTGCAACTGATTTGATCATTGACTTCATAGGAGCAAGAGTCATAGTTTGGAATTTGAGGAATTCCTTGTTTTCTTCATTATATTGAGGAAGTGTTGAAAGTGCTTGTTTAGGGATGTTCCTTCCACAAAATGATGAACTTCCTGACAGCCTTTGTGGTTTAATCCTTGTCATACTTAGAGATCAATTTGTTTTAAGCAATTCCCAGGCTGCAATGGATTACTATGTTTGGATATTGTTGGATGGTAGGCCATCCTGTGTGTTTTTTGAAAATATCGTGCGAATAATGCAAGAAGATCTTAACATTTTGGAAAAACTTTTTGAAGGGGTCTGAAATTATTGTTCGGTTTGGATTTAGAGTTTTGTCATGTATCAGGCAAATAATCCACCAATAACTCCGTATTTTTAGTATTTGAGAAATTATTTATTCAATAAAATAATTATCTAGTATTTTGTTATTTTATTATGAATATCTGTTATTTTTATTAATATTGAAATTATTTATCTTGAATATATATTATGAGGTATTTTCATTAATTAATTGTTTTTATATATTTTTTGACTTAGTAAATCTACCTTGGGGTGATGTTAATTAATTGATTGCTATTCATTTTAACTTGGTTATTGATTTATTATTTATATTTAGTGTGTGATTTCCTTCAAATGATTGAACATTTTTAAAATTCCTATGTTTGCAAGCTTGGGTGGTGATTCTGCCATCATTTGGATTGATTTAGTTTTCCATTATTTATTTATTTACTTATAATTGTTTTACTTTTAGTTTTGAAGGAATTGGTATTTTGAATAATTTTAAATATTTTGGTTGCTTAAATCTTTATGTTTCATTTCTGGTTATCTATTTATCTTCCCTAAAGTGAGATCTTGGATTTTATCAATATTTCTGTGTATTTATGAACTTGAAAAATTCTAAACTCATATCCTTGCAAATATTTTAGTATCTGAATGGTTTGATCTTCAAATGAGCAATATGCAACCTTGTCAATGAGGGGTTAAACCCTGACCTTGTCGAGAAGAAATTCTGAAAAAATTAGGTTGCAGTTTCGCACTGTGTCCATTCGTGAAATAATTAACGGTCATTTGATATTCAGTCTCGGGTCACTGAGGGTAAATAAATGATCTTTGTTATTCTGGCTTGGGTCACCGAAGGTAAACAAATGACCTCTGGCATCTATAAGAAATTTGGAGACATACATTGCTTTGCCCTTTTGATTTGATTTTCAGCAAAGACACAAACTTTTTGTTCTTCCTTGAAGTTTCTGTATTTCTAAAATCACATTTTTGGGTTTCAAATTTTGATGAATGACATATTTAGAAATATTCTTTTAGTTAGAATGGTATACTTTGTATTTTATTTAAATTATGATTTCAAAGACTTGTATTATTCTGAAAATCCAGTATACTCGAAACATACTTCAGTAAATTTCTGATTTAGTCTAGCTATCTATGCTTTGGAGACTTATGCTCATATTTGGTTATTTTCTAAATTTTTGATTTACCACTTTAAAATATGATATTCTTTTGATTACAATATTCTTGAACAACGAAATTACTTTGTAACTATATCTCTGAAGTTTATTTATTTTGTATTTGTAAACTCTATTTAAACTTTGAATTATTCTCAATATTTGAAATTGAGATTTTTAAACCCTTTTGTTTTTAAACAATTTTTGGATTACTTATTGGGCTAGTGAGCTGATGGATTTGTTTTAAATCCTCTTAAGATGAAGGGTGGTAGACTGGTGTGGACTTTGAAAGGCTGTCTATAGGTGTTGCTTTGTTTTGTTTTAAAATTTGAGTCCTTGTAATTGTTTGTTCTTGTATCCCTGTAATTTTTGTATTTTGGACTGCATTGTATATTATGTAGAGCTTATATTCCTATAACTCAGTTGGTTTGTTTTAGTTTAGTCTTCTTTGAATCAGGCTGTGAAGTCTTGCAAGCCTATGGGATTCATATCTCGTGATTTGCGTCGATTTGTCAGCACACTATGTCCGGTTGGGCGGGTTCGGGCAATGACAATTTATTGCTTTATTTGACTTATATCCTATTAAATTTTATATAAATATAATTATGAACATTTTGGAAAACAAATGATTAAATAATATAAAATATCTTAGAAGTTAGGAGGGAAAAATTAAAAAAATTTAATCTTCGAATTTTATTTATATATTGTTATCTAATTTTTTTTTTCTTGTTTCCTATTGTGGTAGACACACATGTATTAAACATAAAAGCTATATATTAAGAATAAAAAATATGTAACTTTTGTCAAATATGAAATTAAGGATATTAAAACATTAAAGTAAAATATTATCTCATTGACACTAATGTTTTATGGGTGTGAATCAATATGTCGAATACTCTAACTCAGTTGAAGAAAAAAAAAAGTCTCCTTATGTAAATGAAAAAAAATCATTGACATTAGGAAGTCTTCACATGTAAAATTATGATTTTTGATATGGTTTTTTTCTCCATACAAAGATAACGCTTTTGTTATCACAATGTTTTTGATACGATCATTTAAGAATAATTAATAGAAAAATTTGTTACATAAAAATCCAAAACATTTATGAGAAATATGAAAAATATAGAATTAGAAATTTTTTTCAATAATGTGGAAATTAAGATATCTTTACAACAAAAATAATAATAAAAAAATAACAACAAAAAAATAATAATAATAATTTTTGAAAAATTTAATACTACCTAAAAAGAACTTGGAATTTTATAATTCACAGACAAAGACAATACATAACAATAGAGTTTTCATGAAAACATATTGTTAAAGTAGTAATTTAAAAAAGTTCAATTCATTTTGTCCATATACATGGTTGTTTTTGTACATAGGTATGTACAAATACTAATTTTATTAAAGTAGGGCTGTCATCATGACATTTTTAATTCAGTGTATATATTATATTATTTTTATTTCACAGACTTACAAAAAAATTTATTTTCTTTACATATCTTTTGCAAAAATATTAATACTTGTGTATATCAACGATTTTAGTTACACGTAATATTGCTAATTTAAGATATCTCTATTGTTCATTCTTTGAGTCTTGGATTGACAGTGATTTTTATTTTATATTTTATTTTTTGAAATTTTGTTAATAAGGTAATCCGTGTATGGAATAATTGAGTATAAGTGCTCAATCTTATTAAAACAATCAACTAAAACAAAAGATTAGAAAGATGAAGGTATTAATTTGTATTCCTCTTGTTTTAGTTAAAGTTTTCAATTGTTTGATCAATTTTATCCAATATCTTAGTAATTGTCTAGAATATAATTCAAACAAGACAACAAAAGTCGTTACTAGGATAGTCATAAGAATTTACAAGACAACAAAAGTCATTACTAAAATAGTCATAAGAATTTAAAAACAAGATTTATTTATATGAAAATATGGGTGCTCATCTTAGGATTGTGAACTCAAATGAGCCACCAAAGACTTTTCACAAAAATAGTACCAATTTATTTGGTTTAGAGACCAATTTATTTGGTTTAGAGAAACATATTTTCAAATAGTACCAATTTATTTGGTTTAGAGATGTGATAAATATATATATATATATATATAGTGCCAACAACATTTGTGTCAATTGGCATCAGGTCCCTTACGTAAGTTGTTCGTTTCGGGAAGGACCCGAAATCGAACCTCATAGCCTATACAAGGTGAGGGTACGTGGGTTGGCATTGAGTTTTGCTCCCCACACGTGCACATCCCTGGATTCTGGGACTTGTCGCCTTTCTCAAAAAAAAAATAAAAAATATATATATAATATATATATTTCTAAATTATGAGGGCATTTGATGCATTTAGTTAATTTATACTTTTCCCAAGCTTGTTAGCACTAGAATATAAAAATTAGAGCATATATTTCTTAAATAGAATATATTTAAATGAACATTACATTTGTTTAAATTTTTGCGCAAGATGCTGCTCTCTTGTTGTTGTTGCTGCTACTACTAATAATAATAAATAAGTATACTTGATTCAATTTTTTTTCGTTATTTGCTTATTTAGTATAAGTCTTATGCATTGAACATATAATTTTTTTTTAAATGTATTGAGTATTGGGATTTTGACAAGTAACATTTTTTTTAAATGAAGATAAGATTGCCCTACTTCACAATAGTTTTGTAATTTATCAATTCAAATTTCAGGTGAGTATCAAGAGATAATAATGAACGAAGGCCGGTCTTAGCAACAGTGAAAACTCATAATAAACATTGTTTTAATTGTTTTTTTATCAATAATAAATTATATAAAAAAAAAAATATTATCATAAATCAATAAAATAAAAAAATAAATTTTAGAGTTAAAAAACTAATTAAAATTTTTTAAAATTATAATTTTGTGGATATGATCATATGATATTAAATAAAAAAATTTAAATATAATTATTTTAAAAAAAGAAAAACAATAATTGCAAAAATGCCCTAGGAATTTGTCAGCGCTATTGTAGTGTTATAGTTTAAAAATAATTTAATTTTTTAAGATAATTATATGAATAGTGAGACCCTGGAAAATTGTGAAGCCCTATTGTACGCCAAATTTTTTTTGCATTGATATTTTAATAAATTAATTGTAATAATTTAAAATTTAATTTTCAAGATAATTATATAGATAGGATTATAGGATGATAGTAAATAAAATTTAAAATAAAAAAGAAATGGAAATCTTCACCCGGACCCGGGACACGACAACCGCCGCGACAACCCTAGGAGGGATACCCCACTACTCAACCCTCGAGTCACCACAAGGTTGATAAAATACCTGGAATCAACAACCCTGAACAAAGTATGAAAAATAAAAAGTTCAAAGGTACGCAAGGGAAGCATTGATGACATGACCTGATAGTAGAGTTCAAGAACTATATTGATCACAAGTGCAACAAAGTTTCCAATAAATTAGACAAAAATACAAACCATGCCTTTAGAGTTTCACACACGCTAATGGATCCATGCTTTAATACAACATATACATGCTCAAGGATAACATACATGAACTTGGTACTGAATGAAAATAGACAGTGGATGCCCAGCACACCGCTTCACTACCACACTACTGCCTACAACAGCCTGGAAAAAAGAAAGAGAGGTGAGCAACCTAAGTCACTCAATGAATGGGTTAGTGCAACACTACAAGAATACAACAAAATACACAATATAACTTACCGAAATAATGCTTTACTAATAATATAAACAGTTTAGAACATAATAGTAATTATCGATATAATATAACAAAAGATAGTCTCAAGAAAGCTTTTCACCCGAACTAAGGTTTTACAACAACAATTTATGAAATACCAAACACAAGGTTTATACTATAAAATAAGTTAAACATCAAGCTAAGCTTTTACAATAATACAAATAGATCAGAACAACTAAGTACAAATATAAATATAATAAACTATATAATACGAGTTTCAAAATCCATAAAACACAATACTCACTAGAGAGAGACAGTTGGGCATCGCCCCCTAACCACAAATTTAAACTAACACTATTAAAAAAGGCCACATGGTCTAGAAACCTCTCTGAACCTTTGTTATGACTGCAAATAGGTTCAAAGCCGTCAAAAGGTACTCATGCCCTTGACATTGACCCATCGGTCTACCGTATAGTGACCTTGGCTTCCCGATTAATATCCAGTCAGGGCTCTACACCCCCACCTGAACTGGACCAATAAATATGCCGGTCTTCCATGGCATCTCAACAAGCTGACTATGGAAACCGCCTACTGCAATAGGATATCACCAAGCAAGTAATACAACACATGCATCTCACAATGAGGAGTCCATAATAAGAACAATAATAAATAATCAAAATTTCTATCATTTCCCCATCGAAATGATGAATGGCACTACAAGAAAGTTATTTTTTTAAAACGGAATATTACAAACGGAATTTATTTCGTTTCTACTTGCAACCGATTAGCAACGGACAAGCAATCGTTTTAAATATAATCTAAATAGCAACGGCTTACAAACAACCCATTTAAAATAACATTGATTTAAATATTAGAAAATGTCCGTTTCTAATCCGTTTCAAATAGAAAGGGACCAGAAACGGAATTAAAAATTAATATTTTATTTAAATATTATTATATATTACAAAATATCCGTTTCTAATCCGTTTCTAATAGAAAGGGACCAGAAACGGATCTAAATATTTATATTTTATTTAAATATTATTAAATATTAAAAAATATCCGTTCCTAATCTGTTTCTAATAGAAAGGGCCTAGAAACGGATCTAAAAATTAATATTTTATTTAAATATTAGAAAATATTAAAAAATATCTGTTTCTAATCCGTTTCTACTAGAAAGGGACTAGAAACGGATCTAAATATTAATATTTTATTTAAATATTATTAAATATTAGAAAATATCCGTTTCTAATCCATTTCTAATAGAAAATGACTTGAAACGGATGAAAATATTAATATGTTATTTAAATATTAGAAAATATTAGATAATATCCGTTTCTAATCCGTTTCTAATAGCAAGGGACTAGAAACGGATGAAAATATTTATATTTTATTTACATATTATAATATATTAGAAAATTTCTGTTCCTAATCTGTTTCTAATGGAAACAGACTAGAAACGGATATAAAAATTAATATTTTATTTAAATATTGCAAGAAAATTTTATATGACAAGAAAATTTTATTTATTTTTAATATTTTAAAAACTTATTTTTATGTTTATTGATGATAATAAATACCATGTGTGTTAAGATAACAATAATTTATACTCAAAGACATGATATGGAAAGTGTGCAATGAATAAAAAAACAACCGTCTCATGTGAGCATTTAATTTAATTTATTTTATTTTTACTCGTTTTTCAGAAGAAATTCAAGTATTAGTACTAATAATAACAAACCCTAGCGATCCTCTCCCTTAGCCCTAACCCTAAGATCAAACCTTAACGCCTCGTGCTCCAACCCCAACGATCGTCTCCCTTAGCGCCTCCTTTCGACGTCATCGCTGTCGGGCGAAGCCACTGCCGGCACCGACGACGACATCCCTCTCGGCCTTCTTCTTGATCGAGGCTTCCCATCGCCGATCCCTTGAGCTTCCCATCACCGACAAGCTCGAAGTCCTTCGCGAAGAGAACGTCGAGCTCCGTCATCGTTAAGAATGACTTCGCCAAACTCCTCTCCAAAATCACCATCACTGGAGGTACACCTCAATTTATGCCTTTGATTTCAACTTTACCCTTATCTTGCATCTCTTTCTTTGTTCGATCTATGTATGATATCATGGAAATAACTTTGCAATTCGATATTTGTGCTTCAATTATGCTTGATTTTGCAGCGGTTTGTGTATGAATGGAATAATTTTTTTTTTTAACTTGGTTGCTTCTTTACCTGCTTTGCTATTTCGTTGCCTTATTCCAAATGCAAGATGTGGAACATAGCTATTAAGGTGATTATAAAATGGGAAACAAGATCAAATGCAATTATAGTTTAATGGGAGGATATAGAGAACCAAATTGAGATTTAGATTTATATATATTTTGGTTTTTCTTTACCCCTCGGGCTAATTTAGAGTAAGAGACTAGAGATAAGAGTTACAGAAATGTCACCTGCCAGCAAGAAATGGACCCAAAACTGAGCTTGTTTGCATGCATGGCTTAGCTCATGATCATCAGCTTCTTCTTTGTTTGGCTTCAATTAGCTTCCCTTTGCATGCATGGCTTGGCTCATGATCACTGGAGCTTTTTTTTTTAATTATTTATGGTATGAGGGGAATTTTAGATTCAGAAATAAATTAATCATGTTGTAGTTATAACGAGATAGAAGAATTATCCCGGTTATTGCAATTATTAGTGTCACAGTGTTGGGCTTTCTTACAGCCTCCTGTTAATTATAATGCAAGCTAACAATAAGAATCCCAAGAGAGCTCCACGAGGCCACATACTTGAGGCAAAGCGTAATTTGCCCTCCATTAGTTTAAGGTTTTTTTCCTGTTAAAATGGCCAAATTTGTTTTTAGGTTTTTCCTCTCTCATATCTTCGATTTATTAGTTTAAAAATAATGTCCCGATTCAAGAGCATATTTATTTCTGAATCAAAAAAATTTATTTATCATGTTACTGAGTGAATTTTTATTTTATTTTTATTATATATATATATAGATATATAATGGTTTTTTTTGGTTTTCGACATCACATTATCCATCCAAAAATCATTGGCACAAATGGTTTGTAAAAGCGTGAAATAATGAACCGTTATTTGTCTGACTTTACTTTCTTGTTTGATTTGGAAATGAAAAGAAGAGAATTTGGTAGGTGAAGAAGGTTATCTGTCAGTGTTACCAGTTCTCACCTTACGATGAATTATGCTAAGTGAAATCAAAATCTGTGGTTTGGATTGTGTGCTATTCTAGGAAGCCTTGACATTTTAAGTTGGTGATGTAATTTAGCTTTAAAAAATTTACTGTTGCAGTAGATGTCTTTGATCTCGCTATTTTTATTTTGACTTTTAATGAAGTTGTGTCATCTAAATCAAGGGGCCTTTCATTTTTCCATTTTCAGTTTCTTGGAGTTTCCCATTCAAAAATAATGTTCCATTTATTGGAGAAATTGGCTTAGGTGGCTAGCTTCGTGCGGTAAGTGATCTTGACTCTTGCCTGCTTCAATGATTTATTTCTACCACCTTCTAGTAGAGTTTGTTGTTCCATATGCATTGTCATAATGGGGGACCATTTTTGAATTGGTCGCTAATAAGTCGAGTAACTTTTATTTTTTTCACCTCTTTTTTTCTCTAGGGTTTTTAGATTGCTAATTATTTTTTTAGCAGTAATTTTTAATCAGTGATGCATACCATTCAAGTAGCTTTGGTGAAACTACTATCAGAATTTTTTGGTGACTGATACATCATATTCTTATGACAAATACAACCAAATCTTATTTCAAATTTGACCATATTGACATTGATAAAATGGAAGGTGTTCTAATTAAATATAAATACATCTCTTAATATGAGATAAGAAAACTCAGAAATATATGATAAAAAAATGTAAAATATATAAAAAAATACAACAATAATAATAACAAAGTCTAATCATAGACCAAAATCCATAAGGACTTACAGTAGTTAAACAAGGATGTAAGATTCAATCCATGCCAGTTAGTTACTAATAAAACCACAAACAAATAAAGACATGATGGAAGACGAAAATCCAAAAAACCCTTTCAGTAATTATTACTTGTAGCACTAATTTAATGTTTTCATTACAATTTTCAATGTCATTATCCCTTATCCTTTTTTTAATATATATATATATATGTATATATATTTATTTCCATAAAAATATATAAATTTAAGATATTATTTATTTGCATGTGGTGCTTGTTTAGTGGTGACTTTTCATGGAAGTTATAGCTGAATTCTCCAAAGTTGGTGTTTTTCCAATAGAATTATCATTCATATGTTAAGTTTGTACTGTGGTACTCATTGTTAATTAAGAATTTTTATTATTATAAATTTTTATTTGAAAATATAATTCTTAAAAATAGCATTTTTAAACACAATTCACTCTAAGCTACTGGTAAGCCTCTGTTTTTCTTTAACTAGAAAAGTGTAGAGATTTATAAGTGTGGTTTCAGAATGACATGACGAGCATCCTATTGTGGATGAAACAACTCTATACTATGAGGCTGTTGGGGGAGGAAAGAAAAGTCAAGTTTATGGAATAGGGTTCCAAGCGTGTATTTTTTATCCACAGTTATCTTCAAGTTATTACACAGGTTCAGTATCAAAGACACTACAGACTGAGGTTAGAGATTTGCGTTAAACTCTTATGAAAGTCTAAGATCGTGAGGAGAGGCTTCAACAGACTCTAAGTCAAGTCCGAGATCGTGAGGAAAGGCTTCAATAAAGTTTGCTTGAAATGAATGAAGAGAGGGACCAATATCGTGAGGAGATGATGTGTCAAATGAAGTACATGACGATGAGTTTTGAGCAGAGGATACTTCAGCAGTCGCTATTTACTACATAGGACTCACAACCATTGATTGATGATCATGATGTTGTCTTATAGTTGTATTTGTTGTATACTTATTATTTTGTATTGAACATATATACTTAAACATTCTTTTTGTATAAATTGAGGAATCTTTCTTATTTAATGGTATTTTAGGTTTAAAAATAAAATTCATGTACCAGGTTTTAAAAAAATCAGGAATATAATTTTTATTTTTATTTTACTTGAATGTTAGAAACGGATTAGAAACAGATTTATTTGTTTCAGTATTGTTTTTAATTTAAAAAAAAATTTAAAAACGGATTAGGAACAAAAAAATTTTGTTTCTAATGAGGAAAACAAAAATAAAACAGAAAATTTTCCGTTTGGAATCTGTTTCTAATTTTTGTAACAGTAGAAATGGAATTACAACCGAATTTAGAAACGGATTAGCAACATATATCATTTCGTTTTAATTTTTTAAAAATTAGAAACATATTGATTTCCGTTTCTAATCCATTTCTAAAAAGTTAGAACGGAACATTTCCCGTTTCTATTTAAATTTCAGAAACAAGAGGTTTTCGAAACATATAAATTCCGTTTCTAATCCGTTGCTAAACTGAAATAGCAGCGAATAGAAACGAAAATAATCTGTTCTAAACAAGTAATTTTTCTTGTAGTGT
>NC_052472.1:2566358-2623647 GCF_009730915.1 Dioscorea cayenensis subsp. rotundata | reverse complement strand
AAAGTGTCTTTTACCAACGGATTAATAATCAACACCGACGGGCAAAAATAATTTCTACTAACAGACATTTCTTCATTACCGACGGATAACACTGATATAACCATTTGAATAAATATATTTTAAAAATTCAATACCGATGGAAATATAAACATCACCGACAAATAGTATTGTCGGTAATGTTTTACTTTTACCGACAGAGTCTATTTTTCCCGACGAATTGGCATTATTGACATGGTATTTAGTGACGGATTATTCCCGACCAAGATTCCATCAGTAATTTTATATACCGATGGAATGTCTACCTTTACTGACCAAAATTTCTGTCAATATTGAACTGTTTTCTTGTAGTGTAATGTGGAAACATTTAAAGCATAAAGATCTACAACCAATGTCAAAATAAAATTAACCATAGAGTTCATCTATGCCCAAACATCGACAAAATTATCTCTCTATTAAAAGAGAACAAGCATCCAAATAATAAGACACAATGGGAAGCAAAGAAAACATGAAAACCATCTTCTCAATTGTGCTGAGAGGTGATTGCTGTAGAATGCCCAAGAACCTTCCACAAACGCCAACAAGACAATCCTTGACTGCTCCAATCCCTCTCTAATCCAAACTATGTGGGCTAATTCTCCTATGGATTTGCCTCTAAAGCTATGGAGATCCTTCTCTTTTCTTTCCCCAATGCTCGTCATTGAATATAACAAAAGGCACCCTTAAAACCTTTGTCAAAAAAATATTATACCTAGCCACTTACAAGCAACTTACAAGAGTAAGAACATTGCTATAAGAAGCTAGAGATGATGGGTTATGAGCCATACTGGCACACGTACAACCATAAGTCCCATCCATAAGATTTGTTTGGTTGATAGGGATGCAAGTGTACATACTGATCGCATAATAAAGTGTGCTCAGTGCAGAGTGTCGGTCTACAAAGAAAGAGGTCAATACAAGTAATGACTCTAGACCTAAAAAATAGCCTAAACAATTAAGTGATGTGTGTGTAAATAAAAACAAATAAACATAAGAAAATACGGGAGGTAATAGGCGAGAAATCAAGAAAGCTAAGTCAAAGCATAGCATTCCTCTAGGGTTATGAGGCACGGGCCAATGGTTGTCTAAACATACAATCCTATTTGAACCAAAAGGTTTCCATAAGTATACAAAACCTTGATTTCTCAAGTGAAGTTTAACTAAATTGGTGCAAAGCTGATACAGACATCCACACAATCGCATTAACACTCTATAAAACCTTATTGTAGACTAATGATAATCTCTTAAGTAGATAATCTCTCTCCAAAGAAAGAGATTACCCCTAATTTAAATACAAAGCAGAAATGTAATTTCTCCTAAAATCCACTCCACATGATTACAAAAAGCACAAAAATTATTATCAATCCACTCAGATGGATTGTGGGAGATAAAGTCTCCTAGATACCCTAATCAGATGTGTGCCCACCATCCTCTTGAATTGTGTTAAGTCTATGCTAGGTGTGAATTTTTTCTCATGAAGCAATACCAAGTATGATTGCTAGGGCTTTCACCTCATTAGAAATCAAGCATTTAGTTACACAATTAGACTCAAATATTTATGATTACAAATAAAAAATCAATTAAGCATCAAAGATACAACAACCAAAGTCAAGAAAATAAATCTTAGAATTCAACTATGCCCAAACATCTACAAATTAGCCCTCCATCAAGCATTCAAGGTAAAAATAATGGAGAAAAACATGAAAGCCATTAAAACCCCCTTTTTAATCCATAGGATGAAGAATCACCGGAGAAGCTTCCACGCATGTTACCAAGATAAGCTTGACGGCTATAATCTTTAATCCTTTTGAATATAGATTCGAATCCCTCTCCCAAATAGCTCCTTAAGGGCTGGAGATTTACCTCTTTTCTTCCTCAACCTCACCTCTAAGACTCACCCCCAATGAATATAAGGATAGAATAGAAAATACCCTAAAAATCCTCATAAGTTCTATTTATACCTGACTACTTATAGGTTGCTTATGGGAATAAGAGATAGGTCGTAAGGAAGCTAGAGAAGATGGTAACGAGCCTTACGGTATGGCTTACAACTATAAGCTCCGTTTGTAAGGTTTACTATTTGTATTGCGGTTCAGATTATGGCCGTAAGCTACTGGACCATAAACTTCACTATTCTGTTTCTTGCGACCGCCCTAATAGGCGTATGCTATGATCGTAAGCTCCTTTGGATAGTCCTTACAGGAATCCTTATAGGTGTAAGCCTTGCCCCTAAGGGTCCTTTAAATTTTCTCTGAATCCCCCTTACAGGCATAACCATACCCACAAGGTCTTTTGGAATTAACTTACGATCATAAGGATGACTGTAAGCTGCCCGTAAGCCATCCAGTTTACCTTATCCTTATTCTAATGATGCCGAGAGAGCACCAACTTCATTGTTTAAATAGTTCTTATGGCTCTTCCTCATCTTTAAGTACTACTCTAAGCCTATTAATGTACAACAAACTATATTAATCATTGAATAACAATATGGTTCTAATGCATGCCAATTGAGTATACAAATTGATATGAAGTATATGAACATTGTACACTCATCAAATTCCCCCACACTTAAGTTTTTTCTTGTCCTTAAGTAAAATAGAACTTTACAAACCAAGTGGATAAAGTGCAAGACATTGGGTGCTCAAGAATTTAGGAGTTTCACAAGTAATTTGAGTTTTCACAATACAAGAATGCTAAAAACTTCAAGTTCCAAAAATAGTAAACACTCCATTCAAGATTATTATTATTATTATTATTATTATTATTATTATTATTATTATTATTATTATTATGTGTGTGTTACAACTCTGTACTTCATTTCTTTCGACCTAGAGGACGTCCAATAGCCAACAATCACACAAAAATCTTCTTATGCACAAGGTGGTAGCTTCACAAATCTCTCAAGATAGCCCTTTCCCGTAAATGTTCAACGAGTGGCATTCACACTTAAAAGAGGTAGCTCTTTTCACATCTTTTACTAAAAATATACAGGAGCTTTCACTCACCTAAAGATGTAGCTCTTTCTCTTATTAGGGCATATATAGCATCCGACTTGTCAAAAGTACCTTCACACTTCTAATAGGATAGCTCTTTCTGTTTCTCAACTTTATTCTTTCTTATTTTAAAACAAATTTTTTTAAATTTGCAAAGTTCAAATCAGCCACAAGAAGTACAAAGAATAAAACTAAAAGAAGTCCAACACGGTCTAAGTTGCTAGAATATAGAAGGTGTGTGTTCTAATTAGGTGAATAGCCAAGAATAGAATGCACACTAAAAAAAAATAGAGCTCAAAATTAGAACAAACTCGCAAGTATCCATCCTAATACTATGAAACTCCTCTACATTTCAAATGCACCGTCATAAGTCATACTTGGCATGTAAGAAAATTAATAATGAAACTTAAACCCTTCCCCCAGACTTAATTCATACATTGTCCTCAATATATACATAAAGAAAACATAAAAGGCAATGTAAACAAGAATAAGAGGGGAGTGGAATACGATTACTTCCCCAATGTACATATGTGAAATCATTGAAGCTTAGAACCGGCCTAGTGTGCTCTTTGTTGTGCCCTAGCTATTTGGTGGTCACTCAAGGTCAAGAATTGACTGAGCGAGCACCTCCTTTATAATTGAAGATGGTGGCATTACACATAAGTCTTGCGAGGTATAAGTAATGAACATTAAAGCTCAATAAAATAAAAAACAAAAACGGAAAATAAAATCCAATAAAAGTAGCAAAATAAGTACAAACTAGGCTGAGCCAACCCTTGTCATAAATGATAAATACAAAGTTTGAAAATGAAATACAAAATGAAATAACAAAAAAAAATCAATGCTCAGTGGCATCCGATGGAGCTGAATCGGCTAGTGGATGCGATGATGATGAAGGAGTCGATGCAAGAGGAGCTAGAACTAGAGGATGAACTAGCCATGAGAGTAGATCCAATGTATAGCCAAGGTTGGCCTCGAGCCATGCTTAGGTCACCAGGATAGTCTGCTAGCCCTCTTGAAGCTGCCATATCTCGGTTCACAGCTCTTGAATCCCTGATCATCATCAAGGGTGAGTCGCTGCTGTTGTCAGCCAGGCTAGCTCAGTGGCTGACGCAAGGATGACTCACTACCAGACTTGTCGTCCGACTCATCATCCTCATCCTTAGCCCCTAATGGTAGCTATTATATAATCAGGGTAAGGATGAAACATCTGCCATGATACGCCACCATCCCCATCAACCATAAGATATCAAGGGAGAGCGGATATATGCCACTAGCTACCTCCTGTCACGGAGTCGATCGATCAGGGCCATACCTCGGAAGAATAGTGTGATGTATGGGCTTGCAAAGATCGCACCAAGGCATACATGCTAGTCCTTGTGTGCGATGAATTCTTCTAGCGCATAGCCAAGGTGGATGGGATGGTGTTACACAAGGCTGTAAAGAAATAGAAGCTTTTTGATAGGGATGCACGCATGTGTACATGCCGATCGTGTAATAAACTATACTTGAATTGCAAAGTTTCGGTCCACAGGGAAGGAGGTGAATACTAGTAATAACTTTGAATCCAAAAATTAGCCTAATGAGTGAAGTGGTGTGTGTAAACAAAACCAAAAGAAAACTATAAAATAACACTGGAGAGAAATCAAAGGAAAAGACGATGTCTGGGCGTAGTATCCATCTAGGGTTATAAAGTACATGACAAAGGTCATCTAGGTATGCAATCCAATTTGAACTGAGAGGTTTTAAAAATTTTACTAAACCTCAATTTCTCAGGCAAAAAGTAACTAAATAGGTGCAGAGTTGATATAGATATTCACACAATCGCATTAACACTCTATAAAACCTCACCATGAGCTAATAACAATCTCTTAAGTAGATAATCTTTCCCAAAATGAAAAAGATTACCCCAAATCTGAATACAGAGTTGAAATGTGATTTCTCCTAAAATCCACTCCACATGATTGCAAAGAGCACGGAGATTATCAACAATTCCCTTAGGAGAATTGAGGGAGACAGAGTCTCCAAAGTACCCTATACCTAAGCTTACTCATAATTCCCTCTAATCATGGTATGTCTATACTAGGTGGCTATTTTTACTCATCACGTAGCACATCAAACATGATACCTAGGGTTTTCTTCTTGTTAGCAACCAAGCATTCAAACACATAATTAGATTCGAAAAGATATGACTGTACATAAAAAATAAATAAAAGCATCAAAGATCCAACAACAAAAGTCATAAAAGTACACCCCTAGAGTTTAACTACGCTCAAACATCTACAAATTAGCTCTCCATCTTTAGAGGGCAGGCATTCAAGATACAAAAATAGGAGTAGAAATAGGATATATGAAAATCCCCTTGTTAATCCCTAGGATGGAGATTCACCGAGGTAGCTTCCACGCAAGCCACCAAGATGAGCTTACCGGCTACGATCTCCAATCACCTTGAATGCTGACCCAAATCTCTCTCCAAATCTTACCTAAGGTGCTGGAGATTCAGCCCTTTTCTTCCTCGATCTCACCTCTAAGAATCTCCCTTAAAGAATAGAGAGATAGAATAGATGATGCTCTCCTTTTAGATCTAATGATGGCGAGAAAGCTTCAACTTCATTGTTTTTGGTCTAAATTGCTTCTTTTAGATCTCCTTCACCTTCAAGCACTGCCTTAAGCCTGTTCATGCAAAGCATATGATATTTAGCATCGAATTCCACATTATGGTTTTAATGCATGCCAAATGAGTGTACAAATAGATATGAAATTTATGAATAGTGTACACTCATCAAATTCTCCCACACGTAAGTTTTTTCTTGTCCTCAAGCAAAATAGAACATTACAATCCAAGTGGAAGAAATGTGAAACCTCAGGTGCTAAAGAATTTTGGAGTTCCACAAGTACTTCAGGTTTCCACAACATAAGAATGCTAAAAATTTCAAGTTCTAGAAATAGAACACATTCTATTCAAGATTATCATTGCGTGTGTGTTACAACTTTCTACTTCACTTCTTTCAACCTAGAGGACTTCCAAAAGCAAATAACCACAAAAACAACTTCTCATGCACGAGGCGGTAGCTTCACACATCTCCCAAGGTACTCTTTTCCCTTGAACATTCAACGGGTGGCTTTCACACTTACAAGAGAGATAGCTCTTTCCACATCTTTTACCAACAAAGTTATGGTAGCTTTCACTTACCTATAAAGGCATCTCTTTCTCTTGTTACGGCATATGCAATATTCAAGTTGTTGAGAGTAGCTTTACACTTCTAATATGGGTAGTTCTTTCTATTTCTCAACTTTTTCTCGCTCTCTTTTTGAAAAAAAAAATCTTTCAAATTTGTAAAAATGTTTCTTCATAGAAGTACAATGAATAAAACTAAAGGAAGTCCAACATGGTCTAAGACACTAGAATAAAGAAGTTGTGTGCTCTAATTAGGGTAATCATTAAGAATAACATGCATACTAAAAAAAATAGAACTCAAAATAGAACAAACTCACAAGTGTCCACCCTAATATTAAGAAACTCCCCTACATTTCAAATGCACTGTCATAAGTCACAACTTGGCAAGTAATATCATTAACAATGAAACTTAAACCCCTCCCCCACACTTAAATCATACATTATCCTCAATGTGTACAAAAGAGAAACCTACAAGGTAATGCAAATAATATTAGGGAGGTAGTGGAATACGATTACTTTCCTAGTTCACATTTATGAAATTATTCAAGCTTGGAACTAGCCTAGTGTGTCCATTGTTGTGCCCTAGTAATGTGAGGGTCACTCAAGGTCAAGAATTGATCAAGAGAGCATCTCTTTTATAATTGAGGATGGTAGTTATTGTAAATAAGTCCTGCAAAGTGTAAAGGAACAACATTAAAGCTCAAAAAGGTAAAAATAACACAACAGAAGATAGAAATCCATTAAAAGTCTCAGAATAAGTACAACCTAGGAAGTGCCAACCCTTGATAATAATAAATACAAAGTCTAAAATAAAAATACAAAATACAAATAAAAACTAATGCTCGGTGGCATCTGAAGGAGAAGAATATTTTAATGAATGTGAGTACAGAGGAGGAGTCGATGTCGAGGAAACAAGAATTGAAGGAGGGATCAACCTCAAAAGAATATCCAAGGCACAACTAATGTCAGCCTCGAGCAATGCCTAGGTCATCATAATGGTATGCTGGCCTTCCTGCAGCAACAGCACAGTGATCAGCAACTCCTGTAACTCTGATCAGCGTCGGGGATGAGCTGCTGCTGAGCTAGATCGATTGCCAGCCTTCGTGGCTAACAGTAAGGATGATTCAATGGCAGACTCATCATCCTCATCCTCACCCTATACTAGCTCCTATGCTGTGGTCAGGATGAGGATAAAACACCTGCAATGACAAACCACCATCCCCATCAATAGTTGGGTGTCGAGGCCGAGGAGATAGATACAACCAACCACCTCCTACCCCTGGAGTCGATCCGCCAACCCCATCCCTCTGATAAGTCATGTGATGTAAGGACCAGCGAAGATCACGCCTAGGCATACATGCTGGCCCTAGTGTGCAATAAAGTCCGGCAACACGTAACCTAGGTAAATGGGATGGTAGTTCACAAGGTTGTAGAGAAATAGGAGCTCCTGCTGCCCCACCACTTTAGTGTTATCCGTCCTACCTGCAAATAAACATGTAATGATAGTGTGGACATACCGATGAGCTGAGTGAGTAAGGAATGAGGCCTTTGTGAGGCCTGGCTCATAGCTGCATCCTCGGCTCAGATGCTACCAAACTTCCTTGGTTGTGACGCTCAGAAGGAAGTTGATTAACAACTACTCATAGTATGGGGTGCTTTATGAAATCTGAGACATACAACCTCAATAGTAGAGAGAAATTAGTTTAGGATAGTTGTTGTTGCTCCGTAAATAACTAGAACCTAATAGAGTTGGCCCTATCTAACCCCACAAGGCCTCTATCTACCACAAAAGTAGACAGGACCTCAAGGGTGCTCTCTTTGTAGGTCTGCTCCTCTTAACAAAAAGCCGGCACCAACTACCAAACTAGAACATCCCTCACACTTCCTCCTCAAGCCCCAGCTATGTTTGTACAGGCCAATCCACCATACGTGACTTGCCAAACCACTTCATCCTTAAGTGGGTGAACTGCTCTCAAAAGTGAGCCTTTGTAAATGTGGAGGCTGAGGGAACCGAGGGAGTCAATGTCTCCTCCATGGAAGTTGTGCTTAAGGTTGAAACCTCAAGTCTATTCCTCTAGCCTGGACCTGAAACTACTCTTTTTTTCCTTAACCATACTTCACAAGAAAAAAATACTGAAGTCTATAACACAAAGATAAAAACTTTGAACACAGCAAGAGAGCTTATGGCCTACTTACGGGAAGTCTTACAACCATAAACTTCAGGGAAAGTTACATTTATAGTGACCTTATGGCCGTAAGCCATGAGCTTAGGTCATAAGAACCACTCCTGTAAAATAGAGCTTGAAAATTTACAAAGTTTAATTCTAAACTACCATTCAAGCAATGCAAAATAATATACATTCATTCTCATGCATAAAGATCAAACAATTTGCTCAAAAATAATGAAAACATGAAGTTTACCTTTGAGACAAAGAGAAAATGAGAAAACCGGCTAGTGAGGAACTCAAAAATTGGTTCAATCCAGAGTGAAAAACAATTAAAAATAGAAGAACACCAATGGAAGAGAATGGGAGTGAAGTTCAAAGGTCACCGACTTGCGTCTTATATGCATATGCAATGACCATAAGTCTCTCTAAATAAATAGTTACAAAGGCAATACGGCCGTAAGGCATATCCTGCAAGGGTGCATCTCCTTTATAACCCAGGTTATGACCATGAGAAGCTTAGCGCTATAGTTCATAAGGTTCTCTATCTTGCTCTTATAGTCAGACTTACGAGAGTAAGACACCTGTAAATAACTTTTGTTGAACTCCCTAAAGGTTTATGTGCTATAAAGGTTTAGGATGTAGTCGTAAGGCACTCTAGATGACCCTTACGGCTTGACTTACGAGCGTAGATAGCCCGTAAGTGACCTCTGAAACCCGGACTTTCAAAAATGGTCCAAACTCATTTAAAAACATTCAAAAATGAAAGAGGATAATGAGGGAAAGAGAATGGGAGGAGGAGGCGCCGGTAACCAAGATCCGGTGTAGAATAATTCAGAATAAAGATCAAAGGTCAACGACGGCGCTAAAACCCTGGGTGCTTATGGCCGGCTTACAGGTGTAGGCCTCAACCATAACACTCTCTGAATGAACAATTACGGGTTGCTTACAGCTGTAAGGCTTACCCCATAAGGGAACATCTCCTTTACAACCTCCGTTACAACCGTAAAAAACTTAATACTGTAGTCTTAAAGTTCTCTATCTTGCTCTTCTAGTCTAGCCTATGGGCCTAAGGTGCCCGTAAGGAACCTAGGCTATATTCCCCAAAAGGTTATGGGATGTAACAGTTTAAGGTATACCTGTAAGGTGCTCTGGATGACAATTTCAGCCTTGCCTACGGGTATAAGGCACCCATAAGGAACCTCTAAATTGTGCTCACCAAACTTGTGGCCTATAAATGCGCTCATAAGACACTCTGAATTTCCCTTGCGAGATGGATTACATGCATAAGATGCCCATAAAACTCTTTGTTTGAGGCTTATAGCCGTGCTTACAAGCTTAAGTAGCCCATAAGAGTCCTAAAAAATTGAACAAAATTTTTCATGCTTCCTATAGTTAAGCTCAAGTACATATAAGACCTCAAAAGCACATAATGAGTGTCCAGGGTTACAAGCATCCAACCAACCACATGAAATTCATGAAAATCTAAACAATTTATTGCAAACTCAAACAAGATTACAAAACTACAACTAAAGACTCAAACTTAGCAAAATAAGAAAAATCTTGTTTGGGTTGCCTCCCAAGAAGCATTTGTTTAATGTCAAAACGCTTGACGTATCTAAAACACATTTGTCATGGAGGCTCAAAGTAAAAAAAAACATTCCTCCTAACCAAAATCAATATCTCCAAAATAATACCCATGTGCAAGTTCAGAGAAAATAGGGAACTTACCTATGTAGTTGACTGACTCGAGGGTTACCTCCTTGGGCCAAGGTTTTGTCTTACCTTTCTTTGTAGAAGTGACAATGCTTCTTGATCTTGTTTTTCTCAGTCACAGTTGTTGTAAGCAAAAATGGTGGTCTCTTTAATGTAATGCATTCAATGACTCCTCGATAGGTTCCTTGTATAAGATTTCTTGCAAACATTCATCAATAATCGAAATCAGTCTTATCAAGAAGTATCATCAAAAGTAGAAGGATGTTTCATTGCATCGGATAAAGCAAAAGTGATTTCCTCATCCCCAATCTTAAGTATCATTCTACCATTGCTAATGTTAATAAGGTCTTGGGAGATGCCTAGGAATTGCCTACCAAGACTGAGGGGCACTTCAACATCCTCATCTACATCTAGAATCACAAAATCTACCGAGAAAATAAATTTGCTAATCTTAACTAAAACATCTTCTATAATTCCCCTAGGATGTCTAGTGGAATAGCCCGCTAGTTGCAATGTCATCCTAGTTGGTTTAAGGTCACAAAGTCCAAGTCTCCTAAACATAGTGTAAGGCATCACATTAATATTATTACCTAGATTTGCTAGGGCTTTTTACATTAATCAATTCACCAATTTTACAAAGGATAGTAAAACTCCCTGGATCTTCCTGTTTCCTCGGTAGTCGGTTCTGAAGCAATGTCGAGCACCCTTCACTCAATGTGACTATTAATACCTCTTCAAACTTTCTCTTGTTTATTAGTAGGTCCTTGACAAACTTTGCGTACTTTAAAATTTGGGATAAGGCTTCAAAAAAATGGTACATTAATGTGCAATTGCTTCAACAAGTCCAGAAATCTCTTGAATTGTTTGGTTGTGCGATCATTCTTCAATCTTGATGGGTAAGGAAGGCGAGGGAACATACTCCATCACCAATGGTGGTATTCTCTTCTCATCATTTGTAGTAGGCTCTCTTTTCCCTTACTGAACTTTCAATAACATCAATTTATGGCATTTTTCCTTCTCCATCACTTTTCCACTTCCAGTCCCCACTTATTTACCACTCCGAAGAGTAATTGCCTTGAGATGCTCATTGGGACTGGCTTTAGTGTTACTTGATAAACTTCTTTAAAGGTTGTTCAGACAATAATTTGGCAATCTTCCCCACATGGTTATCCAAATTCTGAAGAAAAGCCTGCTGGTTTCTCATCAACACTTTTATGTTTTGGAATCGGTTGTCTGACTGCTAAAACTTGATTACTGTATTCTAAATAAACCGAGTGAGCACTTCTTCCAATGTAGATCTCTTGTCATTTTGTTGGTGAGGAAGAAATCCTTGTGAAAGCTTCTTATGTTGTCCTCAATTTCCCCAAAAAGAAATTAGGGTGATTTCTGCCATCATGGGTTATATGAGCTACTGTAGAGGTTCCCTTATTGTCGAAAGGCACTACTAACGAAATGTATTTGTTCTATAGGTCCATACACCACTCCGACAATGGAACAATCTGTTGAGGCATGTCCTACCCCACATGTGTTACACGCCATAATGGTAGCTACCTTCTCGAGTAAACAAATGATCAATCTTTCTGCTCAAAGCTTCCACCTATGCTACTAGTGCTGTGACTTCACTAAACTTCAATCATCTCGGCTAGATTTACTATTGATTTTCCTCTTGAATTCTGTTGATAATTGTTCGTGGCTATTTCTTCAATCAACTACTTGGCCACCTTTGGGGTCTTACTGCCAAGTCATCCTCTTGCTACCTAATTAATGAGCTACCTGGTATTCTAATTGAGATCTTGATGGAAAATCTAAATTTCTATCCATTCAGGGAGGTTATGATGTGTGCATTTCCTTAACAATTCTTTAAATCTCTCCTATACCTCAAATAATGATTTAATGTCTAACTGTGCATTAGTTGTAATCTCCTAGCATAGCCGGTTATTCTTCATGGAGGGAAATAACGGACCAAGAATGCTTTGATAAGCTATTCCCAAGTCATGATAGATGTTCTAGGAAGAGCCTGAAGCCACTATTTAGCTCTTCATTTCAGTGAAAATGTGAATAAGCGAAGTCTGATGGCATCGTCAAAAATGTTGTTAATCTTAAGCATGTCGCATACTTTGAGGAATCCCCTAATATGACTGTTAGGATCCTAGTTCTGTAATCCATGGAACTGCATTGAATTCTAAACCATCTGTACAAATGCAAGCTTAAGCTGAACATTATTTGCTGTAACTGGAGGATACACTATACTTGATGAGAACACTCAACAGTGGGGCGAGCATAATCTGAAAGGGTCCTATGCCAATTCCCTTGATCTGCTATGGTGTCCAACTACTCTCCCTCAACACTCACTATCAAAGATCCTGTTCCATTCAGTAAAGCTATTCTTAATTTGTTTCCAACCACTCTTTCTACACTGCTCTCACCTTCTAACAATCTTGGTACTTTGCCCTTTTATGGCATACATTAAAATCAAATAAAAGAGAAAGAATCAAAAACCACTAAAGAAAAACAAAAGAATAACAAAGAAGAAAGAAAGAAATGGTTGAAGTGAAGGTTAATCAAGTGTTCCTAATATCATTATTCTTCCCCAGCAATGGCGCAAAAAACTTGATAGGGATGGAAGTGTACATGTCGATTGCATAATAAAGTGTGTGTAAGTGAAGAGTGTCGGTCCACAGGGAAGAAGGTGAATAATAGTAATGACTCTAGGCCCAAACAATAGCCTAAACGATCAAGTGATGTGTCTGTGAAATAAAAGCAAATAAACATAATAAAATAAAGGACGTAATTGGAAAAAAAATTAAGGAAAAAAGTGATATCCGGGCATAGCATTCCTCTAGGGTTATGAGGGCACAGGACAATGGTTTTCTAAACATACAATCCTATTTGAACTAAAAGGTTTCCAGAAGTATACAAAATCCTAATTTCCAAGACGAAGTGTGACCGAATAGATACAAAGCTGATACAGAAATTCACACAATCGCATTAACACTCTATGAAAGCTTATTGTGGATTAATCATAATTTTTTAAGTTGATAATCTTTCCCCAAAAAGAGAGATTACCCATAATTTGAATATAGAACAAAAATGCGAGGTAAATATCTTGCATGGGTACCATACTATGGTCATTTTTCATTTTGAGCATTAAACTTCAATTTTATATCATTTTTATCACTCAACTTTAATTTGTGTTCATTTAGAGAGTATTAAGAGGATTCCAGGAAGAATTTGATGACATATATCATGACTTTACCATGTTAATATCAATTCATTGTGGTATCTACATACATGAACATGGCATGTCATGAACAAAGGTTATATAGCCACTCTTATTGAAATAATACATGCCATGTCAGCCCAACAACCTAGTCAATAAGAATGGACACGTGCTTTTTTTGATGATGTGACATATCTACATATGTAGATGACGTTTGAACTAGTGTTGATGTAGCAAATCCAACATATATGTCATCAAATTCTTCTTAGAATTTTCTTGGTACCCTACCGGTGAGCACAAATTAAATTTAGATGACGAAAATGACACAAATTGAAGTGCAATGCTCAAAATGATAAAATGACCACAAACGGTAACCCCTCCCTTTAAAACATTTACCCCATAAATGCAATTTCTCCTAAAATCCACTTCACATGATTATAAAGAGCACGAAAATTATCATCAATCCACTTGGAAGGATTGTGGGAGACAAAGTCTCCTAGGTATCCTAACCAAAGGTGTACCCATTATCCTTTAGAATTATAGTAAGTCTATGCTAGGTGAAAATTTCTTCTCATCATGTAGTAATACCAAGTATGATTACTAGGGCTTTCACCTAGTTAACAATCAAGTCAAATAGATATGATTGCAAATAAGTTTGGTGCTAAACATGTAAAATCTCATGCTAAATACAGTGTAAATGATATGTAAAATACGCATTTTCAGACACTTATCACCTATAATTATAGATTTACTTTTTTTTCATTTGCCTTTGTAGACGTCACTAGTACTGCATATAGATTTTTACTTGCCTTTGTACACATTACTACTACTATATGTTATCTTTTGTTTGTGCATGTTACTGTTACTACTTTTATTATTATGCTATATTTTGTTAAATATATTAGAATTTCTATGTGTGCTATATTTTATTAAGATGATAATATTATAATTCATTGATGTACAAGAGAATAGGGTATTAGTGAATTTTTATTGAATTTGTCATAGAATTAAAATTCTGTTGCAAATCTCTTACAAATTTGCATCTGATTTGCAAGTGACTTGTTAAGGATCCATTGCAAATCTGTTACAAATGCGTGACCGATTTGCAAGAGACATGTTATGGATCCATTGCAAATCTATTACAAATTTGCAACTGATTTGAAAGGGACTTGTTGATTTTGTTGCAAATTTGCAACCGATTTACAATGGAAGTGTCACTTATTTGGAGTTACAAATCCATCATAAATTTGCAATGTATATGTAACAGATTTGTTATAGTTTTGGGAAATCCATCACAAATCCATTGCCAATTTGTAATATATTTGCAATACATTTGCAATGGATTTGTCATTGGCTCAAAAGATCTATTGCAAATCCTTTGCAAATTTGAAACCCAATTGTAACAGAGTTTGTAATGAAATGGTTGCAAGTTTCGTTACTACTCCATTAACAATTTATAATCTATTTGCAACTGATGCAAAGAGGTTGCCAATCTAATGTGAATGTTTGTAATGGATTATTTTTCATCACAAAAAATTACGATGACCAACGGCATTAATTATTGCGAAGCCATTACAAATGTCTAGTTGAAACAAAGTTGCAATGGATTTGGCTATTGCAAATCTGTAAAAATTTTTTAATCATGAGTAACCCTTGAAATATGGTGCTTTGAAGTAGAGAGTTCCTCTCCCTCAATCCTCATGAGTGATTTAGAAAGTAATTCTATACTTTTTGCAATCATAGATAGTAGAGGTTAGGAGAAATTGTATTTCTACTTTGTTTGAGATTAAGGGCAATCACTTCGCAAGAAGGATTGTCTACTTATTGAAATCTTGTTAAGTCACATAGAAATTTCATAGAGTGCAATGCAATCGTAGAGTGTCTATATCAACACTATACTGGATTAGTTACTATTTACCTTGCAAGAGGGGATACTATGTTTTAGGATTTCTTTTGATTCAAATAGGATTGCTAACTTACAAACTCTGTCCTAGACTTTTAAAGCCCTAATGGGAGTCCATGCCCCAGCATTCCATTTCCCCTTGCTTATTCGACCACCTTTGTTTTTTGTTTTCTCAATTTCTAATTTTGTTCTTCTAATTTGTTTTCAAACATCACAAACTTTGGATATGCTAGTTTTTGGGAGTTAAAATTAGTACTAGTACTCTCTATTTTCCTTGTCGATCGATACCCTACTCTTTATCACTTTATTACAAGATCGGCTCATACACTTGCGTTCCTATCAAAACATGTATGTTGAAATTATTACTCCACATCTAAGCCAAGGGCATAACTAATCTACATTCGTCAATATATATATACACCCATGGATATAAATAAATAAATAAATAAATATACATACATATGTAAAATATATACACATATACATGTCTATATATAAAATGAATTATTAATAGTTATATGTTTAAATTTTATTAATTAATGTTCATGATTTTATATAATTAGCAAAAAAAAATAGAAAAAAGTTTAAAATTTATAAATATGAATGGAGGTATAATTATAATATTCAATTACTTTACCCTTTAAAGAGCTTAATCCCCTATGGTTTTTCCACTTCTGGATAAATCAATGTACATCTCAAGAAATCTTGTTGTAAAATCATTCTCATAAAAATTGTTACCTAGAAAGAACAAAAAAACAAAAACAAAATTTACCTAAGTTTCTCTTTCTATTGATTTTGATTTAACTAATTGCCTATCACAGAATGAAATTGTTCATCTCTACACTGAAATTCTGTAGAAACACAAATCAAGGATTCTAACAAAGTTTAGCAAAATCATTCTTACCAATTCTATGAAATGTTAATTCAATTGATGATCAAACACTAAACTTAGTTGGACACCATCTCATCAAGTACCATGCTTGAAAATTATAGAACAATATATACTCTCAATATAATCAAAGCACAGGTTGCCGCACCTACTTCTAATAGTCCTACAAACTTAAACATCAAAGCCGATTACAAATAAAAAACTATCACCTAATAACATGACTATATAAGGGACAAATTTTGGACTCAACCGCCATCTAAGTATTTTTTTATTTAATATTTTCAATTTTAAATTTTATGTAACCCTTGATCTTATCATTATCATTTTTGATCTTTTCTATTTCATAACCTCTGGGCCCTCGATCATCACGTTCTCATTCTTGTTAGAACAAAAAAAGTAGAGATCTGTGCCTAGCCTATCCGTCTTTTCTCCATCTCATTACACTCTGATCATGGATTCTAATCATGGACGAAATCACTTCTCCATTAGGGCTTGTTAGAGGTAAGGCTTTGTCTTCTTGTTCTTCTTTTCTTATTGTTTAGGTTTTAATTCTAGTTAGGTTTAGAGTTTTCTTTGTATCTTGATAATGGAACTTTTAAATCTTGTGATTTTAATTAGAAGTTGAAGTTAAATTCTTATGTTTCCATCCATGCTTCTTATATGAAAGATTGGAGTTATTTAAGGATAATCATTTCAGTATTTTGACATAGAAATCTAGTCTTCAATTAACTATGCACTAACCCTATCACTGGGGGTTAAACACTCACCGTGTTGACATATACTCTGATAAGAGATTATACTTTCACATTGTTCCATTGGTGAAGAATAACGGCCTCTGATATTCTTGCTCAAGTCATCTAGGGTAGATAAATGACCTCTAAAATTCTAACTCGGGTCACCGAGTATAAACACATGACCTCTGATATTCTATTTTGTTCATGGTTTATTAGGAGAGATATATTTTTGAAAATATGCTAAGCTCTAACTATATTTATGTTAATTTGCACTGATTTCAAGGTTTGAAATTTTTGTCAATATTATATTATGTATACAATATATATTATGATTCTCAGGATACTATTTTGATACATCCTATATGGATTTCTAATTGATATTTGAATATGTATTGCTGAAAAACTGTATGATCCCAAAAGGTTTTTAGTGAGTTAGTTACTAGGCTGGAAAGCTCATTATCTTGTTGTTATTTTTTTTTTCTTTCAGATTAGGGATATGGTTAATAGGTGGAGAGCTTAGTAGCAATTGTCGAGTAGCACGGGTATCTTTGGTGTAGTTTAGGTTACTATTTTTTGTAAACCTGTATTTTGTTTTTCGACCTTCATTGTATTTTGATTTTCGATATCTTAAATTCTATAGAATGTTTGTTCTATTTTGGATCAGGTTTTGAGGTCTTCTATGTCTACTTGGTTTCGCCTTGTAGGTATATGGCCGTTGTCAGCATCCTGGGTCCATTGAACCAGGTTGCAGTTTTAACACTAATGCACAAGCGAAAAGAGCAATTCAATTTTATGGAATAGCTTAAAGCTTTCACTGAAAATGTCAAACCATTTTATTAGCCTGTTTTGCCTGGTAAAGCAGAAATTATATGTTGTATGTTGTCCATGTGGATGGAAACCGTGGTGAGGTTAATGGAGGCATGTCCCAGACGTTTACATCAAGTGGGAGCATTCGAAACTCTATTTGGATTTTCTTTAAGACTTTGATCATTTCGTGAAACACCATCTCTCTCCTCACCTATCTCAATCCCATGTCCTGATAATTAATACGATGTCCCAACCAAATCAATATCCTCATCTTATTCATGTCATCCACATCTCTGAATATTACAGAGTTGGATACCATTGGTTCCTTCTTGCTATCGATATAACTATGAAATCAAACTTGTTGAATGGTACTCGTTAGTTTAACCATCCACTCAGATAAATCCTAGAGGAGACTTAGATAAGTTTTTTATTCTTTAATTTGTATTGATAATTGAAAATATGTGATTTTTTAATAAGTACTATTAATTTTTTTTTATTTTTTTATTCGCAAATACTCATGCGACTAGGGGCAGCTCTTTGAATTCTTGTGATTTTGATTGTGATGAAGTTGGTCTTTCTTCATATTGGTTTTGTTTATTTGAGAAATATGTATAAGAGTTGCCCCTAGTCGCACGAGTATTTGTTAAGAGTCACACGGGGTATTTGTTAAGCATTCCATTATAAATGGTAATGAATGAAAGCGAAGTTATCTTGCCTGGTTCCAGAATCAGGGTATTCTCTTGTCTTCCCTATCGCATCCTGACATGTGTCCTCATTTGATGTTATTATTTTTTTATGTTATGTTAAGCATTAATCTGGAGGCACATGTCAAGTTGTGATAGGAGAAAACTAGGAATACCCAGATTCTAGAACCAGGAGAGATGACTTCAGTGAAAGCAGACCGTGTGTTTGTTAGAGTAACGCGTGGTGTTTGTTAGACGTTCCGTTTATATAAATGGTAATGGATGAAAGCATACTTTGTGTCCTTCTTCCTCTCCTTTCTCCTTCTTCTTCCCTTTCATCCTTCTTTGAAGGGGTGCACCTCTTTCTTGAACCATGAATCACTTTCAAGTGTTCCTGCTCTCATTATCTTGGTAAGCACCACGTCCATTATGGCTTGTGGCATGAATAAGACGCTCGTGGAGTATGAGGAGCCGGCCTTGGAAGGGGAGAGTAAGCCGTGTGCTACGTCATTAGAATCCATGGTGGAGTTTTGTATGATGAGTTTAATAATGAGAGATGTGCAGGTAAGCTCAACAATAGTGAAAAAGAATAGTGTTGATGTTGAGGTGAAAAAGACCTACAGTATTGCTCCGGCTGGTGTGTGCATTAGGCAGAGATAAACTGGTGGTGACGTGCCACTCGCAACGTTACCCATACACAATGTTTTACTGCCACTCAACGTGGAAGGGGAAAAGCAAGGCATACACGATGGCGTCAAAGGGGAATAATGGGACGAAGGTGGAGGCCCATAGTTGTATGCCATCTTGACACATCTAAGTGGAAACCAAAGCACTTGGCTTTCTAGGTGCTCAAGGTGAAGCCTAGGAGTGTGCCAATTTGCCACTTCATTCCAAAGGACAATGTTATGCAGACTATTAGGAAATAGTAGGTGGAAATAATAGTAAGATTGTGTCTAGTTCTTGAGATTGTAATAAGATTGTGCCTCTAAGTCTGTTTATGAGTTCTTGTAGTAATATTTAGCAATGTTGTAATAAAACATTTCTTAACATTAGCTTGGAATAAAAAGAATGTTTTTTAATTATTTTTATCAAATAATAAATCATATAATAATATATATAGATCTATCGATATATATATATATATATATATATATATTATAATAAATTCAAGGTAGAATACCTTATTTAGTCCCTCTAATATAGTCAGTCTGTCCCTTTGGTCCCTCTAATATTATTTGTCCCTAGAAAGTCCCTGTATTTTAATTTTTGAGAAATACAAATCCCTACCTATAATATAATTTATCCCTAGAGTTCCTCATGAGGACTTATATTTCAGAAAAATTAAAATACAGGGACCTCCTAGGGACAAATCATATTAGAGGGACCAAAGTGACAGACTGACTATATTATAGGGACTAAATAGGATATTTTACCTAAATTCAATAAGATAAATTGAACTAGGGCCCATTCACAGTAAGAATCTGGTTTCTATCTTCGATAACCGGTATTTGAAAATTTATGTATTAGAGATAGATTTTTGTTATTTTATTAACTTTTAAAATGATTAAAATGAATACAATGTGGGGTTTCAAAAGTTTCCATTATTATTTGTTGTAAAGTAAGAAATTTGATATATACAATACTAAGAAAATTTTTTTAATTCAAAAGAAACCTTTTTTTTTAAGATCTCTGAAATAGCAATTGAAACTAGCTAGTTTCTCGCTCAAAATTATTCTTTTTATATTTTTTTATAGAATAAAAGATTGTTATATTTGAGTGATTCTGGTATATAAAAACTTTGAAACAAAACTAAGAAAATATGTTTGGCATCTTGTTTTTTTATTTCAAAAAGCATGGCAACAATTCTCATGTTTCCAAAAAAAACAAGAAACAAGATTTTTATGTTTTCAACTTTTTTTTTTTCAAATGTTTTTAAAACTCTTCCTCCAACTATGAAACTCTTCGTCTTCTACTCCTCTCTCTCTCTCTCTCTCTCTCTCTCTCTCTCTTCCCTTTTAATTTTTAATTCCATTTATTTTTTATTTTATTTATTTTATTACTTATTTTTTTAAAAAATATCGATACAAATCACTACTAATTATTTTAAAAAACAAATATTTTAAGAAAAATATTTATAAAAATTTATTATTTGGGCTTGATATTTTACAAATTAGTTTATATAATATAAAAAATTACATTTTTATAATGTATTTATGAAAATTATTGTTTTACCCTTGATTTTTAAAAACTAGGATAAAACATTTAAGATATATATATATACATGTATTTTTTTATAAATCGAATGAATCCAATTTTAATATATATATATATATATATATTAAATTTTTTAAGGAAAACCCCAAAATATTTGTTAGCTTCAAATGGTACAATTTTTATGAGATATTTTTTACCCATATTATTAATTTTATTTAATAGTACAACCAAGTAAACTAATATAAAAAATAAAGTTTTATTAAAAAAAAAATATGAATTTGAAAATAATAATAAAAAAGCATCATAATATTATAATAACTTTGTGCTAACAAAACATATTTTTGTTATCATTTTTTAAAATACACAACAATTCGTGGAGGTGTTAAGTATAATTTATTGCTTTTCTACTCCCTTTAACAACGGGAATCCTTGGTACTAATGTTCTTGCTACCGTTTTCTGGTAGTTCACAGATTATGTTAAACATTTGCTTGTTTCTCAGGGCTGACCCACTGAATCATTGGAATTGAAAGGTTAGGAAACTAGTTTAAATTCCATGCAGCACTCAGACTTTTACCTAGTTCATCCCTGGAGAAGTTTTAAAGGAAAACTTCCATTAATCTATAATTACCTTAGAAGTAATTAAATCTGTGAGGATCATCCTTGGAGATGTTGTGTGTATCCCTGTCTTAGACAGCTTGTACTCTTTTATAAGCGTACAAAGAAGGGACATGATCAAAATATTGATCACCAAATATGCAGTAAGGTTTAAACTCCAGCCTGTTTTAATGCACTAAAAACATATTTCTGATACAACTCATGACTAAAATTCAGCATCATAACATCAGCACTTATAATTGCAAATGTAATTACAAATTTGAGCTTTAATCACATGGAATAGTATGTAAGAAAGAAAAGCTTGAAGAACCTAGAGAGAAGCCTTTGGAACTCATGAGCAAGAGCTTTACCTGAGCCTCTTGTGCTGTAAAACAACACATCACTCATAAAGTTGGCTTCTAAGGTAATATACAAAAAAACAATGGAAATCATGGAACAATTGTCACTAGAAGTCTGATATAGAATGAGAAATTTGACGAGAGAAAATAAAGATAAAAGCTTATGTTTTGTTTTCAAAAATCAGAATGCACAAGAAGAAATCAGCATGCGCATGTTGAGCATTTGAAAATAACTCTCAGATGCATTAACTGAAGTTGAGGTCTTATGGGAGAGAATGAAATGCTTATGAACAATAATAAATAGAACAGACCTTGTCTGTCACGTCCCGAACTTGGTGCGCTGACAAACGGCCGCAGACCCACAGGGCAGGGCCCAGTGAATCTGCAAGGCCTCAAAACCTAAACACAGACTGGGAGTAGAAAATAAACTGATAGATATACCAAATAAGAGTACAACTTAAGGTTTACAACCAAGCTCGAATACAAAGCAAATGAATTACAGAGTGACCTACAAGGATGTTCTTAAACAACCATACAACTGATACAACAACAACAACAATTCAACTTCAAAGGAAGACATCTACTGGAAGCCTTCTAAGATCCCTGGGTCTATTGCTCCTGATCTGAAAAGGATTTAAAATAAATCCATGAGCTCACTAGCCTAGTAAGTAATCCAAAAACAAACTGAAAGCAAAAGTTTGAGTTTGAATCTTGCACAAAAATTAATAACACAAAATAGTATAAACAAAACCAAAGGGTAAAGCAATAAATAACATATTCCAGAGTATGTCTCCAAATTCACTATAAGTGCCAAAGGTCATTTGTTTATCCTCGGTGACAAATCTGAACCAAAATAACAGAAATCATTTATTTACCCTCGGTGACCCGAGACTGAATATCAGGTGGCCATTGATTATTTCACCGAACGGACACGGTGCGAAACTGCAGTCTCATTTTCCCAAAATTACTTGTCGTCAAGGTCAGGGTTTAACCCCCACTGACAAGGTTGCATATCGCTCATTTGGAGACCAAAATAATCAGACACATTTTCAAGCCAAGAATACAGAATATCCACAAGTATTTTCCAAAAATTAATCTAACAAAATAAAGTAAATAAATAAATAGATAAATAAATAAATGTAAAAGAATATACTCATTTTTCCAAGCCTTAGCCTGGTTCCCACTTTGAAGAAATAATAACAACATTTCACAAATATTTCCCAAAATTCAAGATAATAAATGATTTACCAATAAAATAAAATATGACAAGTACAATTAATAGTGAAACCAATAAATAATTATTCAACCAATCTCAAGAGGTGGAATGCATAATTATTAATACAGTAAAATACCAAAATTTGAAAATTTACAAGGTCTAATGTGTTTCATCAATTGAAGAAAGATGGCCCACCTATTTCCAAAATAGCTAGATAAATAAATTCAAAGGAAACAATGGTAGAACAAGGATGGTAACAATTTAGAAAAGAGATAGGCAAGGACCTAAAGGCAAGTGGATATTTAAGGAATAAAAATATAACCAAATAATAAATAGATAATCCAAGATGATGGCAGGTGGACCAAAGATTCAAGCACTTATTAAATCTTAAGTTTTTTTTTGTTAGTGGAAATAAATAGGATTACAAAAAGGATTACTACTTTGTCCAATAATTGAAAGTAATAAAGGGAAATAACCTATATAAGTTTTGGTAAAGTAATAACAATATGTTTCCAACTAAGCATATATAGAAATTCTCTTCATCTAAAAACATAAGTCATGAACAAGATGACATTCCCACAATAATTTTCAAAGAATAATTGCAAATAATTTTCAAAAATTTTACATGAAAATAAACCAAAACAACAAATTTTAAATACAAGAGTTCAAGGGATTACTTACTTGGTGATCTCCTAAATTCAAAAGAAATCCAAGATGATGCTCAACGTGGTCCTATAATCCAAGGGAAAACCAACCAAATAGACATGAATACTTGATAGAGTTCAAGTACAAAAGCTAATGATAAGCTAGTCTAAAATACCAACACTCTACAACAAGGCATGGCCTTTCTAAACACAAATTAGAACTCAAGGATTCAAAGAAAGCAACAAGAAGAAAACATCAAATCCTATAATTAAATGAACACCACTCATGCTCTACCAACATAGTGGTTTACTATGCCAATACATATATATCTCACATTAACACAACCAGGATGCAAAACATTCAAGGGTGTATGCATATAAGGGCAGGTGTATGCATGTAAAACTCATACATCAATGCATGGATTATGCAAGCTAATATTCAAGGGTGTAAACCTAAGGTTTCATGCAAGGGAGAACATGGTTTCTTTCACATGTATGGGTGGTTTCAAACATATATGTATATACATATGGAGGTGGTTTCATGTGAGTAAATATAAATATATATATAAATATACATCATTGGGTGCCATGAACCAGAGGTATTTCAAGGGGCACAAGAGTGTTCTACAATTTATAGGTAGAAGTGGTTTCAAGTATGACCAACTATTTAGTCTCTTGCATGAGTATGAAAGCATGCATATATATAATTTCCTACACATTCAGTAGCCATGGTCTCATGCATGCAAATATATCTATATAGCTCCATGCAAGGACAAGCCAAACACTAATAAAAAGGGTGAAGCTCTACAAGAAAACATCATCATCAAAGGCAACCATAGACACATGAGACTATAAATCACCCACTAATCACATACAACTAGACCAAGGTGGCATAAAAAATTTTCAAGTTCCATGGAGTAGGAGAAAGATAGCAAGCTACAAGGATCACAAGGGTTGCATGAGTATAAGCACAAGCAACTAGGAGTTTCAAAACATGCATAAATATTAGAAAATAATCTACCACCAAGCTTAAGATTCACATACACAAGCCTCTCCCAAAACTCTATTATCAAGCTCTACCATCACCAAGAGAGTGAGAGAGCCTACCTAGCATTTTGGGAAAGCTGACGGCTCCTTGTTCTTCTTCTCCTCACCTTCGGGTGCCAAGAAAACCAGTGAACTCCGGCGATGGATGACACTCTTCTTCAACTTCCAAAGGGAGCAAGATGAAGTGGGAGAATGGAGAGGAAGAAGAAAGATGGAGGAATGGAGGAGGAAGATGATCATGGGGTGTATAGGGTCGGACAAGAAGGAGACAATCATGAGATGGGCGTCCGGGAATCTCTCCGTGATTTCCTCTCTCTACAAAGTTCTCCCAGCAAGGTGACAAGAAGAAGGAGAAAGGATTAAGGCAGTAATGAAGGCTTAGCAACTAATTAGGCTTTAAGGAGAAAAAAATATAAAATGGGTAGGTCCCCATTGCTAGCAAGGTCCACATTGTCAATTTCGTAATGATCCGACGACTTAAATGAAAACACATACATATATGGCCTTACAGGTTCAAACATGAAAGATGGATTCATTTTAAGGAATTTGAATAGTATTAAAATTTTAAAATCAAAATTTTTGGTTTAATAAGAAATAAAAAAAAAAGAGATTGATTATCCAGGAACAACTATTAATCTAAATAAAAGTTTAAATCTACATTATCATTTTCATTTATATCACTTTCAAATATAACCTTAATTTAGTAAGATCTTAAATTTAAATAGTTTATAAAAATTAAAATTTTAAAATTTATTGAAATAAATTTAGAGAAATTATTATACTTTACATAAACCAACCCATAAATTTAGTCAAATGAAAATTTTGTAATTAAAATGCTGTTTATATTTCTATAGTTATAATTATAAGAAATCTAAATTTGGACAAAAATATTTATTTAAAAAAATGATAAATTACAATTATTTCTTTAATTTTTTATTGATCGGAGAAATATTTGTAAAAATTGATGAAGAAATAGTTTTATAATGTTGTCAAAACATACAAAATCAAACGATATAGTTTCCCCTCGTAGTCATTACTATTTTTATTTTGTAGTTTAAAGAATTGTGATTATTGTATAATTTTTAATTTTTAATTTTTAAATAAAAATTATTTTTTTAAAAATTTTAGTTTGTAGTTTTCCCCCTTTCTCCATAAATTTTTTATCAGCCTCTGTTTTATCCACAATGAAATTGATAAGTTGTCCATCGAATCTTTGCATATCGCAATGTCACTACAAGAAAAAATACTATTTGCGACACATATATTTGCGACACATAAATGTGTCACAGATTTACGACACATAAATGTGTCACAGATTTACGACACAAATTGCAACCATTTGAGACAAAAAACCAAAAACGTTGCAAATTTAACCTAATTGCGTCACAAAAAAATAACCATCCAAGAATGTCGCCAATTTTGTCTCAAAAGTTTTTGCACCTACCATATAATGGTTTGCGACACAGGTTGTGACACATTATTTGTAACGATCTATTGGCGTCGCAAACTTTGTCGCAAATGTTGGCACCTAGCATGCAATTGGTTTGCGACACAGATTGCAACACATTATTTGCAACGATTTTTTGGCGTCACAAACTGTGTCGCAAAATTTGGGCATATATATAGTGTAGCATCATTTGATGAATTATTATAGTTTTCAAGATGAACAATTTTTTTGGGTTAAATTATATACAATTTGACTCATCATTTTGGGAGTTCACTAGAATGACATTAAAATTTTACCCAATTTATATCATAAATACACAAAACTTCCATATTATTTTTGGCATGATCATAAGAAAGAAGATAAAACACATGCACAATTATAAACCATAGTTTTGAAGTTCTTACTCATAACTTCATGCACACAAACCCACCTACTCTTCATTATATAATATATATATATATATATACATATTAGAATGACAAATATGTTACATATATGGTAGTATATGGTTTTAATTAATTAGTCAATCCATCTAATAGTCAATCAAAACAAATATGGTATTTTTTTCCTTTTGGGTGGTTGTCATAGTGTTCCATATATCAATATTTCAATTGGATGCCATACGAGTAATTATTAGCATTTTATTTTAATGGTGATTGAACCCTAATATCATCCTTGGCAGAGGATTTATATTTTTAGTTTAAGATTTAAGAGAGAACATTGAATTGTAAACTGCACACTCTCATTCATCAATTGTGTTTGTAATTTTCAAAAGATTCCTGATTGGTGTACAAGTTATTATTGATCCACTTTTATATGTCTTTATAATCTCTTTCATTTTCATCAAATTGTTCAGCTATGACATTAAATAAATAAATAAATATATATATACTAAAAAAATTATCTATTTCTTCATAATTAATTCAAACCTCTGTGGTCTTTCTAATAATAAAGCCAAAATCCCTAGGCCTCGCTTTCCTCGGTTCCGGCCACCAGCACAAAAAAAGTTCAGTTGAAGCCACACCTAGCAATTATTAAAAATTACAATATAAATATAAATTATTATATATATTAATCAGATTAGTTAATTAATGGATATGTATATAAGTTAGTCCTTTGCAGGACAAACATCATCTATTCAATAAAGCAAAAGAAAAAAAAAAGATTAGTTCATTCCTTCACAAATACTTATCTACACAGCCGGTTTAACAAAACCCTTCTAGAAAGATAATAAATCAAACACACTCTCTCTCTTCTTCCAATCCATCCATCCATCCATCACTGCCCTTGAAACCCTAGCAGAGAAGAGCCGTCCCTTTTCCATCAATCCATTTCTTCTCTTGAAACCCTATCTGAGAAGAGCATCCCATTTTCCTGGCAATGAAACCCTATCTGAGAAGAGTCGTCCTTTTTCCTGGCATTGGGGATCGATCGCTATGGCTGCTTTAAGGTCGGCGAAAAGATCGAGGTGAGCTGCGACGATGAGGGTTTCCATGGCACCTGGTACGAGGCCACGGTTGCTCGCCTTCTGAACAGAAGCCTCTGCTTGTCGATCATATACACCTCGCTTCTCTCCAACACCAACACACAGCTACTCCAAGAGTTCGTGGACCTTGCCCATGTCCGCTCTCGCTTGCCTTGGTCAATCTCTTGTCGATCTTCTCCAAATCTGTGAGGTTTTCCTTTTACTATTACTCCTCTCAATAGATTTAGTTGTTGTTTTGATTCTGGTTTTGAAACAATGGTTTTCCACCTCTCAAAATCAACCAACCAGATAGATACAATATATTTTATCAATAGTAGTAAGTAAATGAAGGAAGTTTTAGTGAACACAAGTTTAAATATGAACTGATTAATACCACAATTTTCTAACACTGGTCAAATCCCCAATAAATCTAACTTGAGCTTCTCATTCTACTGAACATGCCTCCAATTTTCTACACCATGCCGGATTTAGGGCCTTGGGAAGTTTCTAAAAGGATCCAAGACCTAACTTTTTCTTTTTTCTTTGTTACTCTTGTGAGTGAGTCAGTGGAGGCCGAGATATCTTCTTCCTTGCAAATTTGAGAGTTAGGAGAAACTTAAAGGCTCGGTGATTCTTGTTTTTGCTTTGTTAAAATAAGTAAGCCTCTTACTTTGTAATTCTTGATGATCTTTGTATTCTAGGATGCCAAAGATGATGATATTGTGGATGTCGTATTATAGATGCTTAGGATTCCTGATCTTTGTTAGATTTCTTTTTCCCCTATGTTTTTTGCTGTTGGAATGCTTGTTATATTTTTAGCATTGAATCATGGATTTTTTTGGTAAGTTGTGTAAATTTCTTTGTCTTTAGTTATCATCTTTAAGGTGTTTGTTAAAATACCAAGCTGACTTCTAGTTTGTTAGTAATGCCCTTGAACTTTGTTTTATGCATATTAAATGGCTGCGTAGTTTAGTGATTGGATGTGTAGTTTTGACGCTTTGCAAGAGTGGCAATACTTAGTGATGGTTGCTTTTCTTTGTGGTGGTTCTTCCTTAATGTGTTCAAGGCTTAGTTTATGCTTGAACTGTAAGCTTTTGCTGCTTAAATTCAGCCTATATATTACCATGTTCAATATTAGTTAATTGTGTAGGTTTGCAGAATATATACTCCATCTTTAATTTGTTTATTAACTTGTTTGTCTTGTTTTAATGTAAATTCCAGGTCTTAATTAGTTAAGAATGGCTTAGTGCTTATAAGTTTATCTAGTTTGTTTTGGGGTTGTTTTGCTAATCCATGCTTTTTTATTTGTATATCCATAGTTCTAAAGCTCCAAATCAGCAGGTGTAATGTTATGGACAATTGTTTGAATAATTACTTGAAAATTGGTTTTGTGCAAATTTTTGTTTCTTGTTTCTTATTATGTGTTGTTGTTCCCCATTAGTGAATGTAGTTTTACTCCATTGTGCATTAACTGAAATTAATAAATTTCATCAATAAACATTACTTCTGCGTCAATTATTAAATTATGCTTCTTTGAAATGCTTTCATGGAAAAAGATCCTTTCATGTGTGATGTTGCAGTCTTAGCAGAGCTTTATAGGCTTTTAGTATGGCTGATAGTTTCAGCCTGTATTAGAGATTCAACTAGAACAGTCTCTGCACATCCTTTAAATGGAATATTAATAAAGCATAGAGGGTAAATGGACAAAGTTGAAAGGAAAATACTTACTCTATTATGGTCACCATTTAGTCTTTATTATGAAATATATGTTCTTGCCTTAATATAAAAAAAAATCAAATCAATGAATGGACTAATAATTTAAGCCAAGTTTCAAAGATCCGCAATTTGCTTTTTACCAATATTTTAAGTTATTCATTAGCTTTAAATATATATATATATATATATATATAATGTGGTTACATTTGTGTTAGTGGGTTCCACATTAGAAATTAAAGGATTAAAAGACGGTATAACCATAATTAAAGGATAAAAAGATGGTATAACCATAAGAAATTATTATGGTTATGTAGAGAAAAATAGAGGGATTGAATAGACGCATTTCATAATTAAAGGATAAAAAGATGGTATAACCATAATAAAGAAACTATTTTGAGTATTAAAACCTCTGATAGAAGGCTGTCAATTATGTCAACTTATTTAATTAAGTTTCATGCCAATAGACGTATTTGCAATTTAGTTTACAAGTTATATTAATAAATATAGTTTGGTGAGTAGAGCCATATCATGATTTCATATGTAACCCCACATATAAGATATGACTTATTTGCTGTATAAGTCAAAAGAAGCTACAACCATCTTCTGAAATGTGTCACAAATACTCTCGTTTCCTCAAATAAATGTGTCACGAATACTCTTGTTTCATCTTATTGTTATTGGTGTCAATATGTTGTAAATGTTCTCTCAGGCTTCTAGAACTGATTTAGGAGTTATTTGGGGATTTTATATGTCATCTATACTTTAGATTAATATGCTATGGTTTGGCTGCTTGTATTTAGAACATTAACAATGTATTAAGAATGATAAATTTGTTGAATATTCATGTCTTAATTTGTAGGATGAGAGTGATGCAGGCTCAATTAGTTCCAGTGCATGAAGGGTTTTTTTTTTCTGTATCTCATGCTCAAACCAAGTAAGATTATTTGAAGATATTCTTTACTTTTCTTTTTTGTTTTCATGTTCAATCTGCAACTTATAAGATTGAGAAATCATGTCATCTATTGACAGGTCCATAATATTTTGTGTTTTGCATCTACAAACGCTTCTCAGAATCCCAAATTCGCAATTAATCAGCGATCTACTAAATTTACTATGCAATTATGCTTTGGATTGCTCCGGTGTTGTTTATGGTTTCCTTCTCAAATTTGAACATTTTGATTGGTTTCCTATTTATGCCGCTGTGAAAGACATGATTTGGTTTTCATGTTGGAGGTCTCTTTATCATTATTATCTTGTGTATTTTTAAATCAAGTTTGGCTTGGAAGTTCATCAATTGAAGATATTAATTGTTGGATTTTGCATCTTAATTTCATGCGAACTATTTTTCAAGCAAGTTGTGCTAACTATACATGTTGAATTTATATGGAAGCGTATATACTTAAGATATTGCTTATCTAGTTAATTATATCACTTACACTACTAAAGATTACTTGAGGATTTGGTCCTGCTTATATGCATAATGGTCTACAATGAGGGGGTCTTTCAAACTGGGACCTGACTCTGTATTTGGTACCATTGTTGTGATGCATTTTTTATTTTTATCTTTTTCTTCTCTTTCTTTTTCGTCTTTTGGCAGGTGAAAGAAGAAAACAAAGGCAAAAGCAGGAGTAGATGGAAGTGCTGCTAGTAAAACTATTTATATGATAGGGGAGGTGTTGGCACTTTGGGAACGAATTTTTATTTGTATTAGAGGATACATGGAGGTTCTCTTCTTCCAATCCACGGCCACCTCCCTTTCTCGCCATTTGTTTCTCTGTTTCTCTATTTCTCTCTTCTTCTTGTGATCCTCTTCTTATTCTTCTTCTTCTTGTTGTTGTTGTTATTGTCTTCTTGTTCTATAAAGAGTTTGAATTGGGGTGATTTAGAAGAGGTTTAATCGAGAAAGGAGTTACATGGAATCTTGATTTTGAAATTTAGGGTTTTGATTCGGTTGTGATGGGCAATGTGGAGCTCAAGGGACGAAATGGGGGTGGAGGTTGGGGTCAGAGATGGGTTTGTGCTATGGGGGCGCTGATTGCGGTGCTTCTAGCCACGGCGGTGACTTCTAGGACATCACCCAAGATCCCTCTTTTTAGGTTTAATAGCAAGCCCTGTTTTATTTTGTTTTGTTTGTTTTTGTTTTGATGCGGAGAAATGTTTAGGGTTCGAGTAAGTACACGGGGATCGTGGAGGATTGTTGTTGTGATTATAAGACTGTTGATTCTATCAATGAGGAAGTGTTGCACCCCATACTACAAAAGCTTGTGCCGACACCGTTCTTTCGGTATTTCAAGGTGATCATCTTATGGTTTTGATGATTTTTTTCAATGGTTTTATCTTTTATTATTGTAGTTGAGTAATGCTTATATATGTTGAATTTCTTTTCATTTTTTTTTTTGGGTTCATGCTCTTCAAGGCTGTTTTGTTCTTAATTGGTTGATTTGGTTGATGATTTGATTTTGAGATTGGATGACTGATAAAGATCATTATTTGCTAGAGTTGGTATTTTTTCTGTGTTTAATTTGTTTACTGGTTTCAAATATGCAACTAAAATGTATGATTTTTGTTTGTTTATGTAAGTTGGAAATCAAGTGCAAAATTGGCTAGATCTTAGTGGTTTTCATTTCGTGTTCCATGGCTATATGACCTTATTTTCCACTTCAATTCTATACAAATTTCTGCTCTTTCTTCAACTTTCCCTCTCTATACAAGCTGTGTTGATTGCTTATTTATTTATTTATTTTCATTAATTGAAGAGATCAAATGACTATCTCAAGGCATCCCAACTAACATATGCTTATTATCTTGTGTTTAATATATAAATGACTATCTCGAGGCATCCCAATTAACATATGCTTGTTTTCCAACTGTTTGATTTAATGTATGACTCTTGTCCCATGTTGCTCACATTGAGACTGTACAAAAAAACAACATGTTCTATGATTATTTAACTCTCTCAAAATCCCAAAAACAACAAGAGTTGTTGCCTAATGCTTGCCATTCCTGTTTCTTTTTATTTATTTATTTATTTATTTTTATTTTTGGGATAGTTAATTATGTGAAAGATATTTTTGATTCTGAAAGACAATGTGAGCTTAAAGTTGATGCATGGTGAGTGGGATATGAGTTATAAGTGTGGCCCTTTTTTGATATTTTGTTTTCTCTTGGTAGGACCATATGAGCTCATTGTGCATCTCCTCCTAGTCTTTCTAAAGCACAAGTAAGAGCACATAAGATTAAAACTAGTGGCTGGAGGGAATTGTCCCTGAGCTATAATTCCTATAAATGAAACTCTAAAACTAAAAATTAAAAGATATATAACACTATTCATTTATTGCATTCAGTTAGTTCTTCTCTAATATTTTTACTACCCCTTTTTAATGTTGTCTCTAACAACTATTTATATATATATATATATATGAACTCCTGCATAATGTAAATATATATATTATCAATTTTCCTTTGTTTTAGATTGGTTACAATATCTACTCTTGCTAAGTTAGCATTATACGTAATAGCGTATGCAAGGACTTTAATTATTTTATTTCAAAAAAACTAATTTTATTATATATATATATATTGTTTGATAGAAAAATTGAAAGGGTGCAAATGATAATGAATTTAAATTTTTCCATTTAGATGGAACCACCAGGGTGCCCTTGGTTTCACAATTTTGCTTAGTAAATTTTCATTTTTTTCTTAATATATACATTTAAAATTTTTCTACTAGCTAACTATTTACACATGTGTATATATATATATTATAAAGCCAAATTAGGCTGCAAGGTATCCATGGTGGAGGCTTTTAAAGAAGTTAATCAAAAGGATGATTGGAGTTGGAATGAGCAGGGGGCCAATTAGCACATGTATGTGTAAAATTAAATTTATTCTTAATTACTTAATACTTTGTTTATCATAACTTATAAATAATGATTAACTTTATATTATGTAGGAGAAATTTGCCAAAGCTCGCCAAGATGTACTAGCTAGAGAAGGACAGGAGGTACAAATTGATGATGATAAACTATGGTGGGACATATTCGGGGTTGCAAAAAATCGATGTTATGTCATGGGAAACCTTGTTGAGGATATAGCTTCTGATTATTCTCATTCGCAATCGCAGCGGTCTACATTGAGAACTCAACAATCTATTCCTTCTATGCCTCCAGAGGTTATGAGTAAGTTGGAATTTTTAGAAAAAGCATACGAGGAGCTGAAGCAGCAAAACTAGTACATCATTTCTCTATTAGAATCTCAAGGTATTGAGGTAAACTTTGAAACAACTCCTCGTACTTCCCATGCTCCTGCCAGGACTGGAGAGTCTGCTTCTCATGCTCCTCACACTTCAGAGGATGTTGAACAGCCTCAGCCTGTCGATGATATTGCAACAAAATGAATGTGGTGTTTTGGATTATTACATTAAATACTTGGACTATTACATTTTGTATTTGTTTGTTATATTAGATGCTTGAACTATTATATTTTGTAATGCATTGTTATTCTAGATATTTATCGATCGGAATGTTTATTTTGAAAAATATTATAAAAGTTATTGTTCAGGATTGTAAATTAGGCTTTAAAACAGGTTTGTGAAAATAATTAAAAAATTATTATAAATAATCATGGTTATGAATAATTAATTTGCGACATAATTTGTGACAATAAAATTGTGTCGCATAATATCTCACCAAGATGCAACACAATTTGCGACACAATTTGCAACAATCGAAAGGTGTCTCAAATTTTGTTGCAAAACATCGCACACATTTGCAACACAATTTGCGACACAAAAAGTTTTGCGACAAACAAAATGAGTCACAAAATTTGTTGTAAAAAGACTCAATATTTGCAACACAATTTGCGACGCGTAAAGTTTTGCGACAATTAAAATAAGTAGCAAAGAATGTTGCAAAAAATCTCAAATAGTTGCAACATTTATTGTGACACAAAAAAATTGTGTCACAATAAATTGTTGCATATCGTTGCAAATTGAATGGCAAATATTAGTTTTAGAAGATTCATGAATTGTGATGAAATTTGCAACGTTTTCATTGTGTGTCGCAAATACACAGTCTTCAAAAGTGTCACAAATATTTGTGACATCTGAAACGCGACACATTTTATTGTGTCACAGATTATGTTGCAAATTGCGATTTGCAACACATTTATTTTGTGTCGCAAAAATGTGTCGCAAATTGCATTTTTTGTTGTAGTGTGTAGGTGTTGATCAAAAACAGGCAGTTATGAAACTGTCACATACGCGTGCATGGTCATCAGATCTATGCCAGTGGCATACACTTGATCTTGGAGATGATTGCGTGTTCCAAGAATCAGAAAACATCGCAAAGTGCATGTGGCAGTTTCTCTTAAATACGTATTGGAGTCTAACTAGATCACCTTCTAGCAATAACAACATTGAGCACCTGCATACAATGTTCTAGAACTGTGTTTGTGCTTGTCATGGTTCCAATGATGATTCCACCAAGATAACTATACCAAATCAGAGTATTCATCTGATTGTCACCACTAATGAAATAAGAAACAAAAGTCTCAAAATTCAAATTTCATTCAATTAAATTCAGAATGAAGTACAAAAGCATAGCACACAAAAGACATGATAACTGAAATCCAACTGCAAGTATAACACCAGTGCTCATCACGGTTAACAAAAATCTTCTGAACTGTGTCATAACATGTCTCAACATCATATAAAAGTTGCAATTTAACACAGAGAAAACAAATGAGTATATTAATACCAAGACAAGCATATAATAAACAACAATTCTTCTAATACTAGAAGAATATTCAAGCATGCACCTAGATAGAAGACAAAGTATCACTTAGCTACTCCAAATGATATTGGTTCCACTAACCACAAGAAACAGTTACAATCCTAAATCGAATACCATGAAGAAAGATGTGAGAGTTGGTATCACTAGCCATTGGAAACTAGCAAACCACAAAAACTCAAAAAAACATGAAAACAAATGGTTGGTTTAGAGTAATAACTAGAAATTAGTAAAAAGCTTCACCTTTTTCTACTCACAAAACGTCATCATCTATTCTAGAAGTAGGAAAGCTCTGCAAATCAATTCCCCACCAAAAAAGACAATCTCTTCAGCCTTCCCTACGGCAGCCTTTCTATACTCTCCACCACTGGACTAAGAAGGCTGTTGAAGATGTGATTGAAGACATCCTACTGGAAATAGGTATGGAGATGCAAAGCTAGCAAGGGTCATGGTATGGGTGGCGCAGCGGAAGCATGGTGGAGCTCAGGATGATATGAAGAAGGTGTTGTACAAGCATGGCTTTGTACTGAATCGCTATGGAGAAGCTTGCGGTGTTTAAGGAGTTAGGCTTCCTTATGATAAGGTTAAGTTGATTATGTTAGTTGTACCTTTTGTGAGAAAAAGAGTTTTTAATTAAACTCAATCTCTAGTATATAGCATCTAACCAATGAATGATTATTATTTTGTCTGGCTGTCTGTAATACTTTAATATATATAATAGAAGATAGTGGAGGTGCTGGATTGGATGAGAACCAATTTTTGAAAAGCCTTCTTTTTGCTTCTCTGTGTGTGTTACTCAAGGAGAGCATTTTCACAAACACCTTGCTTCTTTCCAGGCATTTGATCAAACACCCGCATTTTTTCTCCGGTGTTCAATGCTCCGGTTATCTACAAACTGGTATTAGAGCTAGATGGCGACCAATGGCGCAACAACAACAACAGAAGGTGCTCCGGTGACCCTCTCTCAGCCTTCGGTCCCGGTGTTCACTGGGCCAGAGTATGGCCGGTGGAATCTTCGGATGAAGATAGTCTTTAGGTCCCTAGGGTTGTGGGATCTCGTGGAGAATGGAGTGACGGAGTCGAAGGATGAGGCTGTGGAGAGAGAGAAAGAGCAAGAAGCAGGACGCCAGAGCGTTGAGCATAATCCAAGAAGCAGTTGATGGTCCAAACTTGGATCGGATATCAGAAGCTAAATCTGCTCATGAAGCATGGGAGACCCTAAGGAAGCAGTGTTAGGGGACTCCCAAGGTGATGGCGGTGAGGATACAGGCTATCCGACAAGACTTTGAAACCCTCCAGATGAGAGATGATGAAGGGGTTCAAGAGTACATCTCGCGGGTGGTCACCGTTACAAATCAGATAAAGGCTCTCTGTTACAAGCTTAAAGAACCGGAGAAGGTGTCTAAAGTGTTTCGAAGTTTAGCTTCGAAGTTTGACTGGGTAGCTATGGCGATTGAAGAGTCAAAGGAGATCTTAAAACTTAACATTGATGATCTCTGCGGCACTCTTCAAGCCCATGAAGTGAGAGTTAACCGTTCAGCAATGAAGACTGGTGAGAAGGCACTAATGGCAAGAGGTGAGCCCTCAAGCACAGGACAGAACAAAGGATGTAGCTCTGGTGTCTCTTGGGGTGAAAGTAAAGGTCGAGGGAGATCTTACTTGCGAGGGAGAGGAAGAAGCAGTCATGGCCGAGGAAGAGGAGGAGAGAGGAACTGAGGAAGAGGAGGTGAGAATAAAAACCATATTCAATGCTTTTATTGCAAGAAATACGGGCACATGAAAGCTGAGTGCAAGCTATGGGAGAAACAAGCTGAGAGTGGTGCTGGCCTAGTTGCAGAAGAGAGTGGGGATGGAAATCTCTTCATGGCAAGCAGTTGTATTGAACTCCAACCATGTTCAGTATGTCTAATAGACTCAGGATGCTCTAATCACATGACGGGAAACAAAGTGTTGTTTAGCAACCTGGATGAATCAATGAAGGTCAGTGTGAGGTTGGGAGACAATAAGGAGATGAAGGCGCAAGGTGTAGGGACTGTGACAGTTAAAACTCAATCAGGAGCTCAGAAGATGTTGCATGATGTGCAATATGTGCCGGGTCTTACACACAATCTCCTCATAGGAGTTTGATTGGGAAGCTCTTGTATCTCACCCACACTCGACCCGACATTTGTTTTGCTGTAAGTTATCTATCACGGTTCATGAATTGTCCTAGCTGTGATCACTTCTCTGCAGCAAAGAGAGTGTTGAGGTATTTAGCAGGGACAAGGGACCTGGGACTCTGGTATCCTAGAGGGGGTCAAGATGCATTGGAAACATTCTCGGACAGTGATTAGGGAGGCTCACTGTCTGATCGGAAGAGTACCTCCGGGATGTTTCTTCGTCTGGGCTTAAGTGCAATATCATGGAGCACGAAGAAGCAAGAGATTGTTGCTCTCTCAACAACGGAGGCCAAGTACATTGTTGCTACTTCAACGGCATGTCAAGTGGTCTGGTTCAGAAGAATTCTGCAAGAATGTGGGGTTAAACTCAGGAATGCAACCCGTCTATGGTGCGATAATCAGTCTGCAATTGCTGTTGCAAAGAACCCTGCACATCATGGGAGAACTAAGCAGATTGATGTGCATTATCATTTCATCCGAGGATTAGTTACTGATGAGGTAATTTCGCTGCACCATTGCTTGACAGACACACAGCTCACAAACATGTCCACTAAACCGCTTACTCATGAGAAACATGCTACTATGATGAGTCTGTTTGGAATGAAAATGATTCAATCAAGAGGGGGTGTTGAAGATGTGATTGAAGACATCCTGCTGGCGAAAGGTATGGAGATGCAGAGTTAGCAAGGATCATGGTATGGGTGGCGCAGCGAAAGCATGGTGGAGCTCAGGATGATATGAAGAAGGTGTTGTACAAGCATGGCTTTGTACTGAATCGCTATGGAGAAGCCTGCAGTGTTTAAGAAGTTGGGCTTCCTTATGATAAGGTTAAGTTGATTATGTTAGTTGTAACTTTTGTGAGAAAAAGAGTTTTAATTAAACTCAATCTCTAGTATTTAGCATCTAACTAATGAATGATTATTATTTTTTCTAGCTATCTATAATAATTTAATATATATAATAGAAGATAGTGGAGGTGCCGGATTGGTTGAGAACCAATCTAGGAATGGAAGTGGAGCACGGGGTTTCCCCGTGCCCCACGGGGGTTCCTCGCGGGGAGCGGGGCGAGGATCCCCGTGGGGCGGGGAGACCATTCCCCGCCCCCGCCCCGTCCCTCTCGGCGGGGAGGAATTTTTCCCCGCTCCCCGCCCCGTGGAGGGGAAGTTTCGGGTAATCCCCGCCCCGTCGGGGCTGGGCCCCGCGGGATACAGGGATTTCCCGCCCCACTTACATCCCTAAACCAATCTTTAAAAAGTCTTCTTTTTGCTTCTTTGTGTGTGTTACTTAAGGAGAGCATTTTCACAAACACCTTGCTTCTTTCCAGGCATTTGATCAAACACTTGCATTTTTTCTCCGGTGTTCAGTGCTCTGGTCATCTACAAAGGCATCCTGGAAACATTGAGAATCAGGGATTTCAAATATAAATTAATTGTAATTTGATAAAATCAAGCCTCCAAACCCTGAGATTTGGAGGAACCACACCTCCTGTTCAAATTTCAAGGACCCCCCCACACACACACACACATATATATATATATATATATATGTTTATACATATGCGTAAATAATCTTTCATAAATGTGGATAAGCTATAAACTCGTGACTGTTGAGTTAGGAGATATTTGAATCCTAGATCTGAAAGGAATAACTGCCACTATTCTAATACATAGGTGGTTAATATATATATTTATATATATAATTTGTTTTTAAAAAAATAAGGAGAAATATAGAAAATGCATTAGCTTCAGACAAAGTTCAAGAGAAGGAGGTGGAATGTAATGCCACTAGCGAAGCATAAGCTCCATTACGCAACTCTATAAGCTCCTCATGCTTCCCTTGTTCAACAATCACTCCATTTTTAATGACCGCAATGACATCAGCTCCCTTAATTGTTGACAACCGGTGAGCCACCACAATACAAGTCCTCCCAACCATGACTCTCTGCAATGCTTCTTGAACCACATGCTCAGACTCGGCATCTAAAGCACTAGTTGCCTCATCGAGCAATAAGATCTTGGGGTCCTTAATAATGGCTCTCGCTATCGCAATCCTTTGTTTCTGACCACCAGACAACTGAGCTCCTCTCTCGCCAACATTAGTGTCATACCCTTGAGGCAATCCAGACATGAACCTGTGTGCATTGGCCGCCTCAGCTACCGTTATAATCTCCTCTTCAGATACTTCTCCTTGCTTGCCGTAGGCAATGTTAGCACGTATTGTGTCATTGAATAGCACTGGTTCTTGGCTCACCAACCCCATTTGTTGTCTTAACCAACTAATCTTTAGGTCTTGAAGTTTAACTCCATCGAGTAAGATCATGCCAGAATCTGGATCATAGAATCGCTCTAGCATGGCAATAATTGTAGATTTCCCACTGCCACTCTCACCAACTAGTGCGACAGTCTAAACAGAGAAAATGAAACTTGAAACTTGGATTAATGTATTATAACATAATATAAAAAGAACTCATATGTATGTACCTTTCCAAAGGAAATAGTCAAGCAAAGGTCTTTGAAGATTTGAACTTCAGGTCTAGTTGGGTACTTAATGTTAAACTGAAGATGCTATTTGATTCAACACACACACAATTTAGGTGGACACACTGAAGCTTAGCTTGAACTTCCTTAGCTTGCTTAACAAAAGAGATACAAAAACATGAGAATATAAAGGCATAAGATAACTCGCATGCCGAGTAAAGGGCGACAGAACAAACATTAAAGCATAGAAAAGTAAACATCCTATCAAGCGGCGCCATTTTGGATGTAACTCTCCAATCAACGCTGCTTTTCATAATTGCATCTTGCTGTAGCCCAATCTCATCGCTAGTCAACTATGTTAGCTCTGACCAGCCACATGAAGCTCTGATCAACAGCTTTGACATCCTCCCCTTGATTAGAGCTTCCTTACACCAAGTTCATCTCGAAAGTAATTGAACTTATGAGTTGGCAATGCCTTTGTAAACACATCAGCGATCTGTTCATTGGTTTTGCAATACTGAACATTTAGTGCCCCACTACTAACAAGATCGCGAATGAAATGGAATCGGGTGTCAATGTGTTTTGTTCGCCCGTGCATGGTTGGATTCTTCGTAATAGAAATGGCAGAACTATTGTCACAGTAAATGACACTTGCACCTTCTTGTCTCACCTCCAAGTCCTCCATCAAACGCCGCAGCCAGACAGCCTCGCATGCCGCTGATGTTGCAGAAATATATTCTGCTTCTGTACTTGACAGTGCTGTGATTTGCTGTTTTTTTGAACACCATGCTATCGCAGCTGAGCCAAGGAAGAAACACCAGCCTGTAGTGCTCTTTCTATCATCTTGCGAGCCACCAAAATCACTGTCTGAATACCCTACAAGCTTGAATTGATTGTTATGAATAAAGTGCAATCCATAATTAGTGGTTCCGGCCACATAATGCAATACTCGTTTCACTGCCCCAAGGTGGTGCATTGTTGGGTTCTGCATGAAACGAGATACCATACTTACTGCATACATGAGGTCTGGCATTGTGCGAGTGAGATATAGGAGCCCTCGAACAAATCTTCTGTATCGAGTTTGATCTGCATTTCCTGAACTGTCTGTTGATTTTAACTTTTCATTGGAATTCATGTGAGTGGCAATGAACTTACAATGAAGCATTCCTGAATTTCTTAACATGTCCTCTGCATATCTTTTTTGTGATACAAACAGTGAACCCTCAGCCTGTTTTACCTCTAATCCCAGAAAATATTTTAACTCTCCAAGGTCTGTCATCTCAAAGGTCTTCATCATGTTGCACTTGAACTCCATTAATATATCAATCGAGGACTCCATATAGATGATGTCGTCCACATACAAACACAGTAATATCACACCAGAACTCCCTTGATGCTTTGTATACACTGTGGGCTCATTGAGGCTTCTCTTGAAACCAATTTGATGGAAGTAATCATCTATTCGACTGTACCATGCTCTCGGTGCTTGCCGGAGACCATACAGGGCCTTTTGGAGCTTGTATACACATTCTTCCTTTCCTTTGATGATGAACCCCTCAGGCTGAGAAACATACACCTCCTCCTTTAATTCACCATTCAAGAAGGCTGTCTTCACGTCAAGCTGGTATATGCGCCAGTGCTTCTGAGCTCCGATAGCAAAGAACAGCCGAATTGTCTCTATACGAGCTACAGGGGAATAAACTTCATCGACATCAATTCCATCAAGTTGGGAATACCCTTTTGCTACTATTCGTGCCTTCTTCTTCAATAATGAACCATCTGGGTTAAACTTGGATTTAAAAATCCATTTTAAACCAATGGCCTTCTTCCCGTCTGGCAACTGGGTTAGCTTCCATGTTTTATTCTTGTCGATCGCCATCATCTCTTCCTCCATTGCCGAGATCCACATGTTGTCTTGCATTGCATCTTCTACTAGCACTGGATCTGCAACAGTTAATGCACACGAGGAGCTATTATAGATATCGGTTATATATCTGTACCTTATCGGAGAATCATCCTCACCCGTGCTTTCTGTTTGAATGTTTGGAGACCAGTTGGTTTGAGGTTGACTGATTTCAAGCCGTTCATCAACTTCATCAGACGGCTGAGGAATTGCAGCTTGATTCCCAACAACCTTGTCTACCACGTCAGCATTTGTCGCACAAACTCTTGCAGTTGAGTCATAAGAGTTTACCCAATCCTAGCCTTTATTTTCGACGAACTGAACGTCTCTGCTGACTCTGAATTTCTTTGACTCGGGATCAAAGACTTTGTAAGCCTTGGAGTTCTCACAATAGCCGATGAACACCATCCTCTGTGATCTATCATCCAATTTTCTTCTTGCTTGAGGGTCCACAATCGCATATGCCAAGCATCCGAACACACGAAGGTGATCCACCTTGGGTTTAGACCCAGTTAGTGCTTCGTGCGGTGTCAACCGGTCAAGAGCACTCGTCGGTGATCTATTCAAAATATAAACTGCAGTGGCGACCGCCTCAGCCCAGAATTCCAGTGGTGTATTTAGTTGCTTCAATATTGTTCTCGCCATCTCCATGACTGTACGATTCTTCCGTTCTGCGACACTGTTTTGCTGGGGTGAATATGGTGCCGTGAATTGTTGCTTGACGCCGGTGAGTTCACAGAATGCTTTGAATTCATGTGACATGAATTCCCCACCGCGATCTGTTCTGAGCACCTTTACTGGCAACGAGCATTGCTTCTCTACTGATGTCTTGAATACCTTGAACTTTTGCAGAGCCTCGGCCTTTCGTGGGAGAAAATACACCCAGCTGTGCCTGGTGAAGTCGTCAGTTAATAGAAAGAAGTAAAGGTTACCTCCAATTGACGGTGTTTGCATAGGACCTACTAAGTCCCCATGGATGAGTTGTAATGGGCCAGACGCTCTTTGTGCTTGCCCTTTGGGGAACATTTCTCTTGTCTGCTTCCCAAGCATACAAGCTTCACACTGTTGTATTGTTGATATAGTAGGAAGTCCTTCCACCAGTTGGTTCTCTGATAGACTTTGTAGGCTTCTAACATTCAAGTGTCCATACCTGTTGTGCCATAGATTCCTTGTCTCGTCAATTCCTTGTACCACATGAGCTCCACCAAGGTTACATCCACCAAGAGGGAAGAGCCTATGTGGTGTCATATGCACTCTTGCTAGTAGAGTGTTTGAATGATCATCTTTGATCTCACAGTCACCATTTAAAATTCAACCTTATATCCGGTTGACATGAGCTGCCCTACGCTTAGTAAGTTATGGGCCAGATTCGGGACGAATTGAACATTCGTCAACAGCTTTGTTTGCCCTGAGCTTGTTCTCAATGCAAGCTGCACTCGATCCCCGCAACCTCTAGTGTGTTCCCATCTCCAAGTCGAATGACTTGAGATGAGGATTTCTTCAATGCTTTTGAATAGGTTTTCGATCCACGACATGTGGTTGGAACAACCACTATCAATGAGCCATGTGCCTCCATCTTCAAGCTTAGTTGTACTGCTAGCCATGAAAAGCATTCCTTCATCTTCTTTCTGCTTTGCTTCTTCAACTGTTACATTTGCTTCTTTAGTCTTATACCAAACGATTGTGCTTTTTACATGCCCGTATTTTTTTGCATGTAAAGCCTTTGTACTCCCTCTTCGTGATCCATTGGTGTCATTGGGTTGATCGACACGCACTTCTTCCTCGACCGTGACCGCGTCCTCTCCCCATGAACCCGCGGCCACGTCCTCTTCCTCCCACGGTGCTTTGCTCGCTAATATGCAACGCCTTGACGTATACGCCACTTGTTCTTCTTGACCGAGAGCTGAGTTTAGGAATTGATTCATGACTCTTTAGAGACCCACTTAACTCTTCCACTGTGAGTGTGCTCATATTTTTCGCTTCTAAGATGGAAGATATCACATTTACAAATCTAGGAGAGAGACTCCTTAGAATTTTTACAATCACTGTTTTTTTCAAGGACTTCTTCACCGAGCATCTTAATTTGATACACGATGTTTAGGATTTTACTCACATAATCCTGCACCTTTTCACCGGCCTCATCTTTCTGACATCTAGCTCACGATGCAACGCATGCAAGCTGAACAGTGATTGTATTCTCATTCCCTTGAAACTCTGTCTTCAAGATCTCCCATGCTTCTTTAGCTGTTTTAGCACCAGAAATTCTGATTAGCACTTTCTTAGTAAGAGCTTGTTGAATCAAAAACAAGGCCTTCGCATCTTTCTTCATGCTTTCATTGATGCGGTTTTCATCTCCTTCTTCGCTGAAGCCTTTCTCCACGAGCGAAACATGGTTTTCATCATCATGCTCCACAGGTTATAATCTTCTCCATCGAAATATGGAACGTTGGCGTTGGAGGTATTTGATGATGAGGAACATCCGGCCATCAGGTCGCTGTTCTCTGATACCACTGTTAAACTGAAGATGCTATTTGATTCAACACACACACAATTTAGGTGGACACACTGAAGCTTAGCTTGAACTTCCTTAGCTTGCTTAACAAAAGAGATACAAAACATGAGAATATAAAGGCATAAGATAACTCGCATGCCAGTAAGGCAGCAGACAAACATTAAAGCATAGAAAAGTAAACATCCTATCAAGCGGCGCCATTTGGACAGAACTCTCCAATCAACGCATGCTTTTCATAATTCGTACTGTTGTAGCCCAATCTACTGCTTAGTCAACTATGTTAGCTCTGACCAGCCACATGAAGCTCTGATCAACAGCTTTGACACTTAAAACTAACATGCTGAAACACAATGTCGCCTCGAACATATGCCAATGTGACACCCTCATCGGTGCTAGAGTCAATCTTGGACTTGTTGTCAAGAATCTCAAAGATTGAAGCTGCTGAGTCCTTAGCTTTGTTGGTTTTTGTACCGGAAGCGCTGGATTGTAATACACCTGAAGCTGCCATTGTTAACGCATAAAACACCTGCCATCATGAATTATTACATTAAACTCTCAGATATTTCTTTCAAAATGTAAGGAAAATATTGGAATATATGGAATATATAGATGGCCATTCACTTTGAAGACTTGGTTGAAAGTCGCACTTCCATTATGCATGAAACGAGCTCCAGCATAGAAGCAAATGGCGTAACCAACGTATAACACTGCGAATGAGAAGCCAAACCCCAACCCGCTAATGATCCCTTGCCGAACTCCATTTCTCAAGGGACCTTCGCATTTCTTCTGATACTCTTTTATCACTCTCATCTCCGCACAAAATGATGCCACGGTTCTAATATTTCCAACTGCATCATTTGCCACCTGACTGGCTTCTTCATACTTGACCTGCAAACTCAAATTTCTCACCATCCCAATCAAGCTCTCATGTAGAATACAATTGTTAAATTCTCAAGAGAAGTTACCTTTGCATCTGCACTAAAACCCTGGGAAAACTTCATCTTAGCGTACCCTTGTAGACAGATTAAAGGAAGCAAGGCTATAACTGTAAATGCCAACTTCCAGTTAGCAATCATGGCTATCACAAGCCCAGCAATAACCATAGACAAGATTTGAACCATTTGTGATAAGCATTCACCCACAATTTCGCTCACTGTCGTAGCATCAGCATACAACCTCTCACATATGGCCCCGCTACAATGTGAAGGAAATTTAATATGTACATAACATTCAATCTAACTCATAGAAAGAAATTATCAAAATAATAGGGACCTGGAATGTGAGGGCTCATCAAACCAACTGATCTCTTGGTACACCACCCTCTCAAATGAAAGAGAACGAATCCGCTCGACCAGCTTTCCACCAGCCATGCCAAAGAGGAAGCTTACCACAGGTGATACCACGAAACATATAAATCCCATGGCCAAAAACCTTAATGCCCAAAGACTGGAATGCTTGCGAAGCTCATGTGGAGGGTTCATAGAATGTTTGTATGGCACTTGATAACAAGAACCCAAACAACGGCATTGTCGGGTCCATTAATGGCACCTATAATAGATGCCGATTGCAAGAATTGGTGCCTACGGCTTGTTCGAGAGATACAAAGCCGTTTGATTGAGACTTGTTCACGAATCCCATTGTTATCTTTTTCTAGAGGTTTCTGAGAATCATCTTCTCTGTTGTTATTACGAGAAATTAATGTGAAAACCTCTACTTGTTGACCTCCTTGTAGATCTATGGCTCTCTGATCTAACTATGGGTGTTACTGTATCATTACTTAAAACCATATTTTGTGAATGTTTACTGGGTTCTTTCTTATCCTGTTTTTTATTTTCTTGTAATCTAATAAGCTGGGAATAGGTTCCTTCAGAATGGCTGATCAAATTTGCATGTGAACCTGCCCAACATGCATGCAACTCATTAAAATAAAAGAAAATAGAGCATTAATTTCAAACTACGGAGTTAAGAAAATTAAATGTTAACCTTGTTCAACTATTTTTCCTCGGTAAACAACTACTATTGTATTAGCATTTTTCACTGTACCCAGACGATGAGCTACGATAATGGTGGTTCTCTCTACCAAGACTCTAACCAATGCTTCTTGAACTATTCACTCTGATTCTGCATCTAGCGCACTAGTAGCTTCATCCAGTAACAAAATTTTTGGGTTTTTCAAGATTGACCTGGCAATCGCAATCCTCTGTTTTTGCCCACCAGAAAGTTGTGTTCCATGCTCACCCACCATGGTGTCCAGACCCTGTGGAAGAAAAAAAAAGAGTCACTAATAACAACAAATGGCATGAAAGCAACTAGATGAAAATAGGAAGATTATATTTACATTGGGCATGTTGTCAATGAAATTTGCAGCATTGGCAAGCTCAACAGCTGTCCAGATTTCATCAGAGGTTGCACCTTCCTTTCCATATGCAATATTTTCTCTTATTGTCATCGTAAATAACACAGGCTCTTGGCTTACAAGTCCAATCTTTTCTCTAATCCATTTGAGATTCAAGTTCTTCAGGTTTACACCATCAATTAGGACTTCACCACCCTGTGGATCATAAAACCTCTCCAACAGACTAATCACAGTGGATTTTCCACTGCCACTCTCCCCAACCAGAGCCATGGTTTTGCCACTATGTACATGCACTGAGAAACCATCAAATATAAGATGGTCTGGCCTTGATGGGTAGCTAAAAGTTACATCTTTCATAACAATAACACCCTTTATATCTTCCAACACTATACCATTTGTATCATAAACATCAATTGCAGGTTTTCTCTTAATTGTCTCAAACATTTTATATGCTGAAGCTTGCCCTTTACCAAATGACGTCACATAGGGTAATACCTGACCAAGTGACCTGCCATTATAATGTGTAAGAATCAAGCCTAGAAAGTATTGTCACATAAAGAATTTCATTATCATTTCTTCAGAACACTATAATATGTATATAAAAAAAATGTACTTACATTCCACTTGTCAAAACTGCCATCACTACACCAAAAAAATGTTTTTGAGGCGGTTTTAAAGCCCTATAGAGGCGGTTATAACCGCCTCTGTAGGTATAGTGTTGGTTTTTTTACCCGCCTCTAAACCGCCTCGTATCAAGCCGGCCCTACATTTTAGAGCCGGTTTGTACCAACCGTTGGGGTAAGTTTTATTTACGGAAGCGGTTTTTAATAACAAGAGTAGAGGCGGTTATAACCGCCTCTATAGCTACTAAGTTTTCATTACCTTTCACTAGTTTTTGAGACGGTTATAACCGCCTCTATAACTACTAAGTTTTCATTGCCTTCTTATAAGTGGTAGAGCGGTTATAACCGCCTCTATAGCTAATAATTTTTCATTAATCATCAATAGTTTTAGAGGTGGTTATAACCATCTCTCTAAAAATTAAAGTGCTAGAGGCGGTTATAACCGCCTCTATGAGTTAATAATATCTTGCATGTTCATACTTTTTAAAGGTGGTTATAATCACCTCTAGATTTGTTCATTGAATTGAATTAAATTTTTAATTTTTCCTATTAATAATAAATAAATTTGTTAACTCTGTAAATTAAAAAAATAAAAATTTTTCATTACATAGAAAAAAATATACTAAATTCAATTTCATTGACCTTTATTGACATATTCACGAGTTAAAAGTATAATGTATTTTGAGTAATTACAAAATATAAGTGTTTTACACTATTTGTGTACTTTCATTACAAAATATTTTTTGAGTTAATTACACAAAGTAAAAAAAGCTTCATGTATCCTCATCTTCAACCCTCTTGATCTTTAACCATAAATTCTCCAAAAATCGCAAAAAACATTAAACAAAAATCCAATCTTAATCAAAAATCCAATCTTGTATTTAGATTGACCAAATAAAACCTACACACAATACACTAATTTTAAAAAAACTTAATTGGAAATCTGATATTTTCAAAGGGCAGAAAGGTAAAAACAGGCAGGCAAAGAAACAAACAATCTAATAATGTCAAACAATGCACTTATTGAACCCACAATACCCTAATTTTATATGGCATTCACATTCAAAAGATAGTATCCTCCATTGGTAGCTTCTGAAATGACAAGCTAGTTTTATATTCCTTGAAAATATTATAAACAATTAAAAAAAAAATAACTAATCTTATATTAGAATAACCTCAACCAGAGAAGTCAGCTAGAAGTCATAACATTAAAAAAATTATTGGCTTTTAGAAACATGATAAACCAGTGATCACTTCAAGAATTGCAAGCAATCAGTATCTCTTATGGCATGGAAGATATGCAGCATAAAAACCATATCGAGCCATATGATGAAAATTGTAAATTTTGAGCCCAAAAATAAAAACTCTACTTCGAAGCTAATATCCAACAAACCTTTTGAGCCACATGATGATTTGTAGAGGAGATTCCTTAAAAAAAAAACCATAACACAGTAATTACAAGAAAAGGCTATATGGAACTAGGAAACAAAAAAAAGTTAAACAACAAAAAGCAATGAGAAAGCTCACCGGTGGAACGTTATCAAGTGAATTAGGCTGGAAAACCTTAGTGTGGTGATTCTTTTGGGCAACAATGACTTGGGAGACCATTTCTCATAAAGAAATTTGCATGTCTGGAACAAATGACAACTTGCACACTCAATTCCCTTGCAACATTAGATAACCCTTAACCATTTATGGATACTAGCATAATTTTCTAGGAAAATCAACAAGAAAAGAACCTCAATGATTTGATCCAACTCAATGTTTAGGACCCGATTGATCTGTGACTCATTAACTCCATCCCTAGAAAAAAGATGTAGGGTTATTTTTTTAACCTTGGTGATTGGCTTCTCAAACTAAATTCACTTAAGTTTAATTAAAATATTATATGCACCTCCTTTTAACATAAGCTAGTGGCTAGTATAACTAGTATAACTAGTTTAATGTAGACATTTAAAGTATTACAAAATAAACTAGTAAGTTTACTGCATGTGATAGGTTTATCTGCAGAAAAGAAAATAAAGTGAGAGACACATTGTAGGGCTAACTGATAACTATTTGAGGGTCAAAAGATGCATGCATATAATGGGATCCAAATTTGAGGTTGATGGGCATGTGTCACATGTTAAAACTAATGCCCGTGCATTGTATTTTTGGTTTCAGAATCTTAACCTGTGAATGTGATCAAGTGTGGACCCTATTCATTTTCATTATATACCTTCATTGGCAATGACAATGGATGAACTGAAACTGGAAAGTAAGGAAACTGAAACAATACTCCTTTTATAAGCTGATGACCTGAATCAGATGCAACAATTAATGATTCAGTTGGTGCACTTGGGTTTTAAGTTTTCATATCACATATATTATTTTCTTTAATTTGAGAATAATGAAGAAGATTTTCAAAGAGCTAACAGCATTAATAATAAAAAAAAAAAAGAAAACCATAAATTAGAATAATTCACCTTCTTTGGAAATGAGTAGTGCTATCAGTGAAATAAACCATGCCATTCTGTTGATCAACATCCAAACCATTAGTGAGCCCAAATGGTTGATCATCAGCAGCCATAGCAGCCACAACAACTTGTGCTACCTCTCCTCCCTCAAGTCCAACAGTTAATAATCCAAAATAAGCATCAGTGATGTAAAGATCACCGGTGCCTTTATTAAACTGCAACCCCAATGGCCTCCCATATTTACTCTCTAAACTTACATGAAAATATTTTATGCTATCATAGTTACTTGTCTTGAAAATATAGTAATTAAAACCATAGTAAAAAACTCATAAGATATTATCTTATGTAGTTATATATGTATCTGTATTATATATATATATATATATATATATATATATATACCTGATGTTTGAAGTGGTGGCAAACTCTTGCCAACCAAGACTACAGCCTATCCATTTGAGTATATGGGCATTAGAGAAGCCAATGTAGGGGCCTTTGCCGTTGGTGTCGAAGGTGATGCTTTCAGGGCCAAAAGCTGATGAGAGAAGGAGCTTGTCTTGGACATGGAGGTTGGCAATATCCCTTTCAAGCAATGCATAGGTTAATGAGTTGAAGAAGATGATGAGAAAGATGGTCAAATTTTTCATTGCTGGTGTTTATACTTCAAAAGGCAAAAAAGATGACACAGTTTAGTAGTTAGAATAAATTTTGCCAATTATTTTTTCTCATGCCTAAGATTATATACCCTCATTGACAATGGCAATGGATGAACTGAAACTGGAAAGTAAGGAATCAAACATAATGTGTTCCATGTTAATGGAGCTGCTCATGCCATTGGTTTGGTATATGTCTTTGGTGTAGTTGAACAGATTTGGATACTCTCGTATCAGATTCTTGTTGCATTTGAAATGAACAACATAAACCTGCATGAAATATGAAGAATGAGGTGAGTTAACAACTAAAGCATTGTCAACAAAATTATGCAAGGAAACTGGTTCAGTAAATTGAGTTTTGTCAAAGTAAAATAGTTAAGACTTAAGAGGAGTAATTCTGAATGCCAATTCTGGAAATTGACTGAAAAAAATTATTATCAAATTCGACTTGGCCGTGCTTTTATTTTGTCGAGAATTAAACAAAGGAAAAAGCGAGTGCATCAAATATGCTACAGTTGATTTGAATACTAGTTTCTAGGATATACTTGCTTAATGTAAAGCTACAATTAATAAGACGCTTCTAATTTAAATACTAGAAATTGCATCTGGTTTTAGAATTAAAAAAGTTTTTGCTTCCAGTTACAAAAACTAAATATTGTACAAGGCCTGAAATACCATTACAAAATGTGGTTAAAGTCATCAGGACCAAAAAGAATATATTCTTCACTTAAGAGATGAACTGTACCTCATCAAATCTTATAAGAGTGACAAACAAGCTCACATCAGCTTCAGTCAACACATTCCCACAAATTTACCGCTGCTTGCCAAGTATCTCTTCACACTTGTCCAAGGCTTCATATAACTTTGTACAACTTTTTTTATTGATAGCATAATCAACCAATACATGTCTAGCACACTCCTAAGAAACATGTAAAAGGATTCAATACAGACTGAAACAAAGTTGATTTTCTTGTACATCAAACAAAAACAATTTTATTAAATCCCTAAAACAAAATGCATATCCTACTATTTTAATGATCACATGAGTCAAACCACAATAAGTAGGCATGGTTAAAAAGATACTATAGAGATTTCTTAACAAAATTTTATCATATTATAATACACACACACAATGTGAAAAAACAATTATGAAAAATCAGGCATATTTCTAAGGTTCCTGATAAAATCAGATCAGTAGATTTGCAAACTCGTACCAAAAAAACTATATGGTAATCAAGAGAATAGTTCCACCAAAATCTGCAATAAACATCAAAAAAAAAAATCAAAGAGGTCTAAATAATGACAACAAGAAATCATTCGAAGATCAGCGTCCTGCGTGGCCACAAAGAAATGCTCGGGATTCGACTTTCAGATGATCGATTCTATGCACGCAGTGGCGCTCACCCTCTTCTCATGGTCGCATCTGGAACAACAAAACCAGCACAACATAAGCCCTAATCATATCAAAACAATAAAAAAGGCATGAACAGAGAGAAATCCAATGAAGAGGGCAACCTCGTGGTGACAAGCTGGCGAGCGGCATTAAGAGCTTCAGAGTGGGATTCACCAAGCACTTGGAGCTCACCAACGACTTGGCGAGAGGAGAAGAGTAGCACATGGGCTCTGAGGAGACGTTGGAGAGCGTTGTCCGTAGGAACGAGGCCGTGGAGAAGGAGGTGGTGAACGAAGGTACCATCGCAGAGGACCTTGTAGGGTTCACAGAATCCAAAGCGCGCTGAGTAGAACCTCACTGCCTTGCGGTGCCTCTTCTGCTTCTTCACCCTCATTGATGGAGCTCACCGGAACCCTAACCCTTTCTCACGCCGGAGGTGAGGCAGAAGATTAAAGGGTTTTTCCGTTTGGATCAGAGGTGGGGTGGTCTTCGAGTGCGCGGACTTTCTCATCATCGGTGAGGGATTCCGGGAGGGTCTCGGACTGAGAGATGGGGGCGGTGGCGAGAGATGGCTTGAGAGGGCGGCCGAGGAGGGCAGCTAGGGAGAGAGCAGTTGCCGCGGTGGCGGAGGGGATGAGGGTTCTGAGAGAGTTGTCATGGGGCCGGAGTTTGAGGGTGGCCCTAAGAGGGGTAGAGGGTTTGGGGAGGCGGGCACGAAGAGGCGAGGGCGGAGGAATTAGGGCGCGAGAGAGAGAGAGAGAGAGAGAGAGAGAGAGGATGGTTTTTTTAATTATTTTTTAAAACCAAAATTAATGCAGAGGGGTTTAACTAAACCGACTCTAAAAATGTTTTTTAAAAAAATCCTATTTATTATAGAGGTGGTTTTTTAAAACCCCTCTATTTAATTGCCTCTAAAGCCCATAAATGACGTAGTGCATTACAATGTTAATAACTGTACCACCATTGTATTCTTTTTGAAGAATCAACTTAGCACCATACCATATTGCCAGTGAGTAGGTGCTAAGAATAATTAACCATACGGCACCACCTCCTACGCCAGAAAAAATCCATTGATGAACGGTAGATTTGTATGCTACTTTAATAAACTGGTTGTACTTTGAAATGGCTAGCTTCTCGCCAGTAAATGAAGCAACCTTACATATGTTGAAGAGAGGAAATAATTATCTATTTAGACCACTAGTAATTGAACCATTGATGAAAAATGCACAAAGGCTTGAACTTACTGTTCTCATTGCTCCAATTGTTTGTTCAACAACATTTCCTGCATCAGCATATGCATCTTGCTCCGTGGATGACAATGATGATGTAATTATTGAAATGATGCTACCAGATATTACAAGTGAGAGATGCCATCCTCTTATAAATGCTATTATGAAGCCTCCAAAAAATGTGGTCACAAGTTGCATGAACATTCCCACCTAAAATATCAAGAAAGTTTAAAAAAAATGACGAGTAAGATGATAGGATTTTATGTCCAATGGTTTTTTTCACAACCTTATATCAAACATAACATGGACATTCAAATAAAAATGAAACAAAAATATGTTGAGCTTTGAGACATTTATCAAGGAATCACCTTCTCACCAATAGCTTCTTGAATAAGAATTGTGTCCCTCGACATTCTTCCAATCACTTCTCCCGTTGTTGTTTCATTATCAAAGAATGCTATGTCTTGTCTCAGTATAGTTTTCAAGTACAAACCGCGAATCCGTGTTGCTTGCCTTTCTCCAGTAACCATCCAACATGATAACTCTAGATTAATTTTTTCAAACATTAGCCTCTTGTTAGAATCTATTATACACCATAACACTGATAAAAAACACCAAATAATTTCTTTTAAATAACAGTTAACATCATTACAAATAATTGTTCCACTGATAAACACATTAGTAATTTACATTAGTAATGAAAATGTTAACAACACCTTTGCAATAGGTCAGTGGTGTTTCATTCCCATCTCAAGTCAACAGTCAAAGATACCGTAGCCTACCCACATTTCTTAACGAAAAATTTAAAAAAAAAAAAAGAAGAAGAAGAAAGAAAGAAAGAAAAAAGATACAGAATCAATGGCAACATTCAACATTGTGCTATGAATAATTTTCGTTTTTGTATACTAAATTATATTTACTTTAGAAGAATTTATCCACTTTATTCACCCGAAGAGAAGAATATAGTAAATTCTCAATCAACAAAAACTAAAACCCTACACAACAACTCTACAATCAAGAGATCTACATTAAAAATATCAAAGGGCAAATGATATATTGATAATTACCAGGTTGTCGTTCAAACTATTCATAAATAGTAAAAGTTTGATTCACTAGTGAGGGCATATACCTGGGAGTGTGAGTAGCGTTTATGTGCAGGTGATCCCAGTGCTCATGTGTATGTAGACCCCGACCCCCCACATGCTGTACTGAGGTTTATGCAAGCCCTTATTTTTATTAGCAGCGTAATTGCTAATCTTCAAAATAAAAAAAATCTATATTAAAAATAAACCAAAACAAGGTAAATAGGAAGCATCCACTGCCAAAACACCTTTTAAAATGCCAGAATCAATGGATCTACAAGAGCACTATAAAGGCAATATTATGAAATTCCAATTCAAAATGTAAGCCAAGTCTTGTTACAATTGAACTTTCTTTATATCAAGGTAAATGAAATGCATTTAACGCATTCTTTATATCAATTTTTTATTTTATTAAAAAAAAATTATTTGCAAGAAATTTTCTCCTTACTGACATAGACAATTGAACTTAATGATAAGTGATACTCCTATCATTGAATGGATTACGCATATTTAAGATAAGATTTCTTAGTACATGTTTGACAATCATATATTTTTAGTTAATAAAAATAAGAAAGATATCAATTTAAAGTTAAAGATATTGAGAAGTACTTGACAAGTTAAGGGCTTCTAAGTAGGATAAATATAAAATCTCTGAAATATAATTTTAGTAATAAAACAAGTGGACATGAAAGAGGAGTTAAAATGAATGATACTAAAATTAGTAGAAGCAAAACATTTGATATTTAGGCTCTATAATCAAAGATGACTAGGAACATGCAGAAAATGTCACAAATGGCTAAAATAGAAGAGAGCTTTTGGAGTTTTTTTGATAATAGAATGCTTCTTAAATGGGAAGGCTAGTTTTATAAAATGGTTGTTGAGCTAGCTATAATATATTTAACTCCAACGCAACAATGGCAAAGGCAATAAGCACTTGTTAATATCTCTATTACATGTGAGTTATTGTCTTAAACGCGCCTTCACATCATCGGCGAGCAAGTTAGGCAATAACACCCGTGAGTTAATTTCTCCAGCAAAAAATTCAAACCATCACCACTCCACATGCTACATAAGGGACCCATGTTAATACTTCTAACCACTTGAACTAAATGGCTTTGGCAAACAACATATTTAAAGAATAAGCGTTACTACGATGAGAACGTTGAAATGAATGTCAAGTATTATTATATATAACTAATTAAATAATAAATTTATTCAAAATATATTAAGAGTAGCAGATGTTATTGATAAGTTAACATAGAACCATTCAAGATGGTATGGTCATGTTCTCCAACAACCGATAGAAATCTCCATCTAAAAAATGGATTTCTTTTATATGAAGGGTTGTAAAAGAAGAGGTGGACCTAGAAAGTTTTTAATATAATTTTACATTATGATATGTCTGAGCTTAATTAATTTAGTCTTTTGGTTTTTGACAGAGCAATGTGCAAATGTAGAATTTATATAGTAGACATCAAAATAGTTGGGACTATTAGATTTTATTATTATTGTTGAAAATTTTTCTTTTTGTCAGAGTATAAAAGCTAGTGTAGAAACCATAAGACATACCAACCCATGAAATTAATCCACATCCAATTATAAGCCAAATGTTTAAAAGTATAACAAAAAACCCACCAAAGGCATCATAAGCTTATTTAAAGGACATGGATAAGATAAAGAGTTGAAATTTTCATAGATAAAAAAGGAGAAAAAAAAAAGAGTAGTTTCACACTTACGTAGGAATGAAGCAACTCCAGACCCAATAGCCAAATAGACATATTTGATAATTACCTGAATGGAAGAGTCATTTGAAAGTGCTTAAAATAATTTTATTGTGCAACAATGAATATTAATTGCAAGCAGCAATGGAATAAAAATGAAATGTGATTATCAGCAAATATGATTATTGAAAGTATACTTTCAGCTTTTTCCATAAACATTTGTGTCTTGTTCATTATTTTATTTATTTATGTTTGGCAGAACCAATGAAATCAAACCAGCGTAATTCAGATGAAATATCAATGACGATTTAATAAAGAACTTCTAAAAACTGGAATGACGAACATTCGGAAACTAAACAGTCATACATGCATGCATGTCATCTGTTTCCACTCGTCATAGTTGGATATCAAAACCAATATCAAGAAGAAAAAAACAAATAGGCAGTCATTACATCAATCACTTATTAAATTGAGAATCAAAATACTTTCTTATCACATATCTAGTTCAATCAAATCAAAATGGTACAGCAATACAAATTCCTCAATGCAAAACCAAATCTAAAACTTGGAAATCAAATGGAATGATGTCCGCAAACCTTGGATACCAAGTGAACCACATTGTTCTTATTAGCAACTCCGAAGGAGTTTATTAGATCTCCGGAGATGAAGATCATGAGGGGGCTGGAGAATCCATTGGCCATGGCGGCAATCGTGCCAACAGCCATGAGCGCCACATCCTTGGGATCAGCAAAGGAGAACAACTTAAAGAATGACACCCTCTCTCCTCCCTTCTTCCCTTCTTGCTTCTTCTTCTTATCATCGATCCCCATATCGAGAAACTTCATCAAAATCGCAACAAAAACATGAAAAACAATCACAAGGAAGCGATATGCAAACTAAATTAATTGGAAAGCATGCATAATGCAATTTCTTTACGCTTTGTTGATGAATCTTGAAGGCTAGTTCTTGCTGTCACGACTGAGTTTACTGCAAGGGATGGGGATCAATTCTAATGGAAAGAAACTAGATATTTTTCTTTTCCTTTTTATTTTCATGAGTTCTCCATGCCACATATATACTACGATCTAAAGAGAAAGATCTCCATGCCACATACTATGGCGTACAACTGGTTAGCGAATAATTCAAAGTTGAATTATTATAATTTTGTTAAAGACGAATAATAATTCGTTTTGTTGGGATATGAACCGGTAAAGCTTTATTCATAAAAGACCCTATGTTTTTTTATTATTATTTTGTTATTTTTTTTCTCCAAATTCTAACAATTTTTTTGAGTTTTATACCCCCTGCAACTCTGGAAAATTAAAATATATCCTATAATATATGCATTTACATCTATAACCTTTCGATTGACATTAAATTGAATTTAAATAAGTGTGATTTTTTTTTGGTAATTTAAGTTTATTTTTCATTGAAGAGATTTTTTTTTGTGGGAGTAATATGGGCAAGCACTACAATTCCAGAGATTATAAGGTATTTTTAATTTGTCTTTGCAAGCAGGTGAACATTTAAATTTGCATGGATATATGTGTATTCTTATTAATTACAGTGGTAGAGCTACAATTCTAGAGATTATAAAGTATTTTTAATTTGTCTTTGCAAGTTGGTGAAAATTTAATTTTGCATGAATATATGTGTATTCTTATTAATTACAGTGGTAGAGCTTAATTAGACATTATTCTTCACAAAAAATTTAAAAAATTTTATTAGTGGCTGAGTATATTATCTAGCAAGCAAGATATATGGCTCATCAGTCTCATCCGTATCATATATATTGATCTCCCCACTTAATAGTATATATTATCAAACAGGAAAGATGGCTCCCTCCCATACACAAGCCCGTCTTAGAGAAAATAGGCATGAGGCAAAATCATAATAAATGCTTTTTTTA
>NC_052472.1:2519463-2559463 GCF_009730915.1 Dioscorea cayenensis subsp. rotundata | reverse complement strand
AGGTTTCTTCTGTGGCCAAGTCAAGGATCCCCAATCTAGTGAAAAATTGCGGATGGAGGAAGACTCCAAGGCCTAGTCCCATCCTCATCCTCCCTTTGATATATTAAAGGCATATACATACATATAACTAAAAAATACATAGAAATAACTATTATTCTTAATTTTTTATATGTTTATGTTTAGATTAATAGTAAAATGAAGAGAATGCATAGGGATGCCCCTCTCTATGAGGAATCTAGAAGGGATGAAGATCCCAGAGCAAACAAAGGACCGTCGAGATTGGGGTGGGTTAGGAAGATGGGTCAGGGATTCATGGACAGGTCAGGATAGCAGTCCCCGCTTGCATCCCTGGTTGTCAGGTTTGATTTGCATCTATCATATTAGAATAACTTACAATACCATATCAATTATGTTCATAAATCCAGATCTGAATACATAAGCATGGGTCTGTCTTCTTATGAGATCAAGCAACTAGACAAAATTGGACCGACATAATACGTATATTACTTGAACCAGCACTTCTTACTGCTTCCCTTTACAAATTAGGACAATACAAATAACAACACTCAATGTAAATAAACATAAGAAGGAAAACTAGTTCAAACTTTTAATGATGCTTTAAGTTTGTAGAAGTACAAATCTAAAGGTCTACCACATAGTACCAAATGCACTGTTCTACAACCCAGCATGTCTACATGGTCCTCCGAACGTATAACACACATGTATAATACATATCTATCTATCTAACTATAAATCATTCTTTTGTACAAAGCTATAGAAAATTAATATTAATTAGAAGTGCTATAATCTTCAATAACAAAAAAAAACTTAAGGAAATGTGAAGAAATACTTGAATATTCACTAAAAGATTAAAGAATATCTTGTTGAGATATCTAAATTAATTGGTGAGTATCAGATCTATGCCCCTTAAATGAAGGACAAATGGCATCATTTATAACATTCAACCAATTTGGCAGGTGGCTCATTGTTTGTAATTATCATCTTTTTGAGTAACTCCTAAAGAAAGATAAGATCTCAATATTTCTAGTAGTTAAGCCTAAAATCAACTAGTAGTCTTTTTAAATTGAAATCTACATGACTGCCATTCATTCATGCGTCACTGGTAACTGGCAAGGAAATGATTGGGCAAGCATGGCTTTGCATTTTTTTTTTCAAAGTGGCCCTACAGAGATGATGACGTCCCCAGTGAAAGACGCAGTTAGAAACCGATAACAAAAGGATAATATGCAAAGCAATATGAAATTCAAGATGTACAACAAGACCAAGATTCAAATCATCAACCTTATATGAAATAGCATATAAATACATGTACTTTAATCTAACATAGTAAAAACTAAATGACTGAATACATATTCAGCTGCCTGAATAGAAGATAAATACAAGAGTGTGCAGACCAAACCAGGTCAATTCAATGAGTTTGATACTTTGATTTTGCTTACCATTTTATTTGGTTCAACCTGGGGATCTATCCATAATAAAATTTGATTATTTCTTTCATGAAGGTTTTGAAAAAAAAAAACCATGCCTCACTAATTAACCAATCCATTGTTAATAATTATGGATGTAAATAATACCCACCATTACTGATTGATTATTTAAAATCCTTCTGTATTTTGACATTCAATAGTAAAGCCACTTTGTAGAACCCGTTGGTATTAACAAAAGTAAAATTTGACTTCTGGCTAGGGATTGAAAGACGGTAAGAAAGTGAAATTTTAGAAAGACAATTAAGGGAAGTCTTGTCTACACAATTAAGAGAGGATGGTTAAGATAGATAGCGGCCGTGATTATGGCATAGGTGATGAGCGGACAATTTTGTCAAGAGCATATAATAATTTGATTAAAATATGAATAAAAACTTATAATCAAAGAATGTTCACATGAATATTCCTTATGAAGCATTTCTCATAAAGAAAGGTGTGAAAGGGAATGTTTCATCTAAATAGTCATAACAAAAGAAAGACTTCATCATAAACCCATAGCAGATGACATTCAAAATCCTTTCTCAATATTAAAGAAATACACTAAGTTAAATATGCTCACAATATAGCTAAATACTTGCTACGTCATTATATCTGTTGTGTTCAAATTATTTATAACATAGAATGTTGTTAGTCTAATACTTCTACCTTAAATTTTGATGTTGTACATAAATCAACTAAAATAACTTAAGTCTATTAGATAATCAGCTGATAAGATCAGTCAGTTTGGTAATTAAACATAAACAACCATAACATTGTGATTATGTAAATTTCATAAGGGAATTCGCCAAACCAACCAAAAGCAAAACCCTGCATAAATATGCCAGTCAAACAACATAGTCATCATTATCTATGTCGATTTGATAGTGCAATAAGTGATACTGACAGAATAAAAGCTTCCAACTATAAAAAATATTATGCAAATTTTCAACTCTACTAGAAACATAAAGATATTTATATAAAAATTCTGATTTCAAAAGATTCTTCTGTCTTCATTGGATTTAGTACACACAAGGATATGCAAATAACATGTGCCACTTGAATATTGAGAATGTAAAAAATATCCAAGAAAGTAAGAAATTGTACTCACAGGACATGTGGGGTTGTGAAAATCATTCGAATATATAGTATCAAGTCCATTAAAAAGTGTATGCTTCGGGGTATCATAGCGGCCATCACAAAGGTCAAGTCCTCCAATAAAAGCAGTAATTTTTCTCCTATTTTCATTAGCCTTTGTATCAACTAAAACACATTTCTGATGGTGTGAAAAAGACATTCCCACGACCCGGTCATAATAAATTTTGATCAAAGAGTATGTTCAATCATTTATTAAGAGTGAAAAACTACTGTAAAAGATCATGGTTTTTAATTCACTCACAAAATTCACATGGAACTTTTAAATCATTTCAATCATCCATAAAAATAAGTAAAATGATTTTTCTCATTGGACATTTTTTGAAAGGCACCATGTTAACTAGTTAATTAAACTGAAAAACATCTCCATGATAGCTTGTCTATAATCACAGAATCCAACAAACTCCATAGTTTACTTTATGACAGTTTCCACAATTTAAAAAAAAAAAAAGTTAAAGCGCTAAATCATGAGCTATGCAAGTTCTCTCGAACACATGCATCAGAGGTAAAAATTTTAGCTTTTTGATCAATAAATTCATCAGTCCATTACATCTTTTCCTTCTGATATTAACAAGTCCACCAAAGACACGTGGCACGACTATCGTCGATTTGGCAGCCCAACTTCCACAGTAGAATTGGGCTATTTAATAAACCTTGGAAATTGATATTTATGGAAAAATAAAATAAAAACTGAGCAAAAGTTGCTATAGCAGACTAGCTGTTTGATCATCAAAGCCATGAAGTTGTCTGACTATGAGATCACCTTGTTGATGAACGAATTCATGCATCAACTATCCAGATTTAACATCCTCTCTGCCTATAATAGTCAAGATGGAACATTAAAACACTTTGATGACCTTGTGCAATTCTCACGAAATGCATCCTAGAAATTACTGAAGAATGGGTAACTTAGGGTCAGACTCCAGATACATTGCTGAGTGCTAGAATTTCAGGACAATTAAGTTCTTGGATCAAAAGATAATTAAAGAAATAATTGACAACATTAGGCAACAATTATTCTTATGATAATTAAAAGCAGTCATGGAATTATGTGATTCTCTTCTTCACTTCATATATATTTTTGCTTGCCCTTACTTTCAACTTCCTTCTATACTTTCATGGTTTTATTTCTTATCATACATGATGAAATATTAAGTTGAGTTATCCGCAAAAATTTAGAAAGTGAAGTAAAAGAACATCCATTTGAATCTTTCAATTAATGCAATTGGAGACTTGATTATTCAGAAACAGCCCTTGAAGCCCACCAATTCGATGTGGCAAATTTGAACTGTTATTTCAATGGCATCACTTGGCAAAAGTGCCGCGTCTACTCATTCTCAGATTCCAGCACAGTTCATTACATGAACATGGTTTTTCCAAGTCAAATAAAAGGCATCCTGGCCAGAACCTCAAAAGCAGAATTATTTGAACTCCAAATATGCCTCCGTGGCACCCCTACCACCACTACCACACTCATTCCTTGTTTATGCACAAAATCTTTAGTTGCCAATTTTTCCCCAAGTATTATTCCACAGAGATCTTAATAAGAGAGTCAACCAGATTTTATAGGTACAATGAACTGATACTCAAGGCACCAAAAGCATCTAAACATAATGATTAAAACTTAGCTCCTAATATTCAGAAATATAATGATTGGCAGCACAATTGTGACAATAGAATCAAACTATCATGGATTAGCTTCCAGATTTTGTTACTCACAAGGTGTAATAATTGGTTCAACTGGCCTTAGTAATGACAATTTAATCAATGCATATAAGATATTTTCAGCTAATCTTATTGCATCAAAAAGAAATTAGTTTAACAAAAAAACTCAAGATTGGAAAGAAGCATGCCTGTTGCCTGAAAAGGCTGAGCTTGCCACTAGCACAACGGGGTGACAACACACAAACCACAGATGTGTTCTTGAAAAATTTCCTTGTCTCCTCATCATGAGTTTCCATCACTCCTTTCTGTAGAAAATACTTAAATATCAAAACTAAGCACAATTGTAGATTATGTAGATGTCATTTGGGAGAAAAGAAAAGATAGCATCATGTACCAACCAGTATGAATCCTTGCATGCCATGCCTCAATTAACAAAACATAACTCACCATATCCCACTAATTTGAAAAAGAAGATAAAAAACCTAAAACAATACTTTGTTTACATTCCAAACTTCACCATGGTATAATTCAGCTTCCATTCAATACATACATTACTAGAAAGGAATAGTCCATTGAACAGATTCCACTAAACAATACAGTTTTATTCTGTTTCGGGACAAAACAGCATATTAAACATTCACTGAAACAATGACATAATTCAACAGAAAAATACAGCATGAAATCGGCATAAGAAAGATAAATTAGTAGAACATAACTCCATGGCGTCATTGGAAATCATCCAACTTGAGTCCAACCCCATGAGGGTGTCTCGTGAGCGAGTTATCTCCAGACTCCAACCAGAAACTCAAAAATTGTCCTACTAACCCATTTTTAAAAGATTTAGTCCTCCAAATATTTATTTAATAATAAATTTACAAATATATTCATTAATATGAATAAACATATTATCAATTTTAAAAATACAATTTAAAAGTTTAATCTTAAACAGAAATTCTCAATAACCAAAGACCAACTATGGGATGTTTGGGCTAAGGTTAAAATAAGTTGGATTCCAAACTTTAAAGTTTTAATTTGGTTTGAAGATAAAGCATCAAAGTTTTATCCAAATAAAATTTTGATAGTAGTTAATGAGCATATATGTCTAATTAATTAAATTGGGTAAAACGGGTCATTATTATCCTAAGTTATTCTGTAGTTATTGTTTGGTTGAAAAGGTCTTGATAACATCATATGAGGTTATCTAACATTACTCCCCAATCAAACACACTCTATGCGTAAAAATTGTCAGCACAAGCAAGGCAAGCAAACAAGCTAGCTGCTAGCAAGTTACTCGAGTCCAGTCTGGTTTAAGCAAAGGTTTGGATCGAATAAATGCTAAATGAGTCAAGCTCGAGAAAGAATTTTTGACCCAAATCTAATTTCAAGTCAACCTTGAGCATTCATTGGCTTGTTAGAGCTAAGCTAGTAATGACTTAATTTACAGTGCATTATAATATTAAATGCCCGTCCTACAATAAAAGGCAAAAGTGCTTGTGGTGGTGTTAACTTTCTTTTAGTAGCAAGGATCGGAATCTAGATAAAGCACATCTAACTTTTAATTTATTCTATTTTAAGTTTTGAAAAAATAGCAGGCTGATCTTTACCAGAGCATAAGCTCATCACAAGTTTAGACAACTTAAGCTTAAGCCAAGCCAAATAGGATTTAGACCAAAGCATGAGCAAGATTTGTTGACTTGTTTAAACCCCTAGGCGCAAGATTTTCCAATTTGGTTTCAAGCAAACCTCGCACATCAGCAACCCTATATTTTTGTACATTTAAATGTCAATTCTCAAACTAATGCTCCTTCCTCAAACTAATACTTCCATAATATCATGCAATTATTCTTGAGCTAATATTATCAAACCTTTTATTGCTATTCATAACAAAAAATTTGAATGTACAAATTCAGCTTTGTTTGTGATGTGCCAAAAATGTAGATGACCATGCGATTCACAAGTATTTAAAATGTCCAAAATACTCACTTTGCAGATGACTCATAGAATATGAACAAAACAAAGCAATGTTTAGTAACAAGAAGATGAAGGCCACATGATGAATAACAAAATGCAAAAGTAGATGGTTTCCTCTCTTATAAATCTAGGGGTATGCTATAAGGTAGCTACGGGGACAAATTGAGAAATGAATTTCAAGACTGTTATGAGACTTCCAAGTCAAAGCCATGAAAGATTCAGACTATAGATCATATATTATCCCCTCTACGAATAACTAAGAGATTAATACTAGCAATAACTTGAGGATATCATGCATCATATATTCATACTCCAAAAATAGAAAATGAATATTTTTGCATTCAAAAGAAAAACAAGAAAGATGAGTAAACCAGGCAGAAGGACTAGAAAGGCATCAACTTGAAAATATTAATGTGAATTTCTACATAAAAACTTACGCATGCCTTAAAAACAGCAGATATAATATAATAAAGCAACCAAATAAAACCAAAATCCACTTACCGTCTTGAAACAGCCAACCTCACGGGAAGTCCTCTCATCCCAAACCAGCAAGCACACACGAACCTTGTCCTTTGCCTTGCGTTTAAGAAGCTCACCCAATGTGAGCTTCTCAACCTCAGGCAAAGACTCAAGGGGCTCCCTCCTCACAAGTCTCACCTCTGTAAATATGGACCAACCCATGATATAAATCAAGTGTTTCGCCTCCGAGATAGCTTGAAATATATCTTGCCAGCATTTCCCATGCTCAAAATCCATTCCATCCTCGATCCTAATCTTCTCCAGATCCCCATCGTTCACATGAGCATCCTGGTAGAGTGTCACTCTGCAATTTGTTCTAAGAGGAAGTACGCATTCCTAACTCCCTTCTCCTCGGATCTCCAGCGATCCCATTCTGGTACAACGGATTCAATTCCACGGGGAAAAATTGCATTTTTGAGACGGAGCGCCGATTCATGCTTGCGTAACTTCTTAGTAGAGTCTTCAACCTGGAACCAACCATCCACCTTCTCGGACGCGACAGTGGAGGTGGGGATTCGGACAGTCCCAATGAGCTGGGAGCCAAAGACATCGTTGTCCTTAATCTGGAACTCGATGAAATCCGCACAGTGAGCGAGAGGAATCTCAAAGTCCTCGTCCCAGTAGGGGTCCTGGGAGTTGGAGATCACGCGGGTGCGAGCAACGGTGGCGCCAGCGATGGACACGGTGACATAGGGATCACTAGTAATGATCGTGCCATGGCGATGGCGAGGGCGGGGATCAGGGTCAGTGTTAGTGTCGGTGGTGACTTCGCCACTGCGTTTCTGGGACAAAAAGAAGATTGGGGCAAGGAGTGACAAAGCATCGACGGAGGCTCTCGAGAAGTAGTCCATGTTGGGAAGGTCACAGGCTTCGATGATCCAGAGATGGAGATCGCCATGGAGGAGCACGGGGGTTTGTGTTTGGGTTTGGGAGGCCATTGGAGGATGCGAGAGGAGGAGGAGGAGGAGAGACATTAGGGTTTTGTATAGAAGGTGTTAGGGTTCTTTGCTTGGAGATGGAGGTAGAGAGAAGGTGGGAAAGCTTGGAGTTGGAGTTCTCGGCCATGGCGTCCTTTCATGGAAAGGAATCCGTTTTTTTAATTTCGTTTTTCATTCTCTCTGTTTTCTGTTTTTCTGTTTTCTGTAATGAGACTTCAAAGTCAAAAGCCCCAAACTCTACTTGTTTTATTTTAGATTTTTTTTTTTCTTTTGATTATTTTTACTTGCCTATTTAAAAAATTTATAAGATATTTAAAAAAATTTCGAATTTATTTTTTATACTTGATATACTCATGTATCTTCCAATAAATTATATTCAATTACATATTTTATTAAATTATATAGGTATTGTATACCTCTTTATTGTTCGTGTTATTGTGTGCCACTGCTGAACACGTTTTGAACAGTTCATGATGATTGTAGCCGTCAAAGATTATCATCCGACGGATACTATAGACGTCCCTAGATTACTCATCCTCTTTAAAAAATAGGGAAAAGATAATCTAGATAAATCCTAGATTACTGTCCTCTAGGGAATGTTTAATCACAGCCATTAGATCATCATTGAACGGTTTGTTTATTTATATAGGCAATGTATACCTTTTTTTACTGTTTATGTTATTGTGCACCCACGTTTTGAACTATTTATGATGATCGTAGTCATCAGATTACCATCCGAAGGCTACTATAGATGTCCCTAGATTTGAAATCTAGTGACGTTTCTAGATTACTCATCATCTTTTAAGTAAGGATAATATTAAAAAGTTAATATAATTTTTTATAAATTTTAAATTATAAATTAACTTTAATCACTTTTTTTAGTCTATGTAAATTAATTAAAATGGACAAATAAAAATGATTGGGGGAGTACTTTCATTTTAATATCAATTTATAAATTATTTATAATTATGTTCACTCATTTTGTATTTCACCAAAATATTTTTTTCGTTCATATATTTTTGTATGTTTAAATGAAATTATTTGTTATTGTTAATAATCAGAAAGTTTATTAAAATATAGATTTTCATATATCTTGGTGGGGATTAAGATCACATTTTTTTTTTAAAACGCAACAAGACTATATATATCAGGGGTGTACACATGGACTAGGAATTAATTATCCAAACCACGCACTCTCACCTTGTGACACCGGGTTTTAGACAGATGAACTATATCCCACAAGCTAGGGGACTCTTATTAACACAGTGAAACTCAAACTCAAGATCTTTTAAATGTTGCATGCTTGCTTTTCGCAAATGGGGGACAATACTGTTGGCTATGAACCCCAGTGGTGATATTGTATTTTGTGTTATGTGTGTTTTCCTTTGTTTTTAAGATTTTTTTTTTAATTGATCATATTGCATATTTGCTTATTCCCATTAGCGTATTCTCTGCAAACATTACTTTTTTTCATAATGTGGATAAATCATCCAACACATACATCCCAAATCCTTAATTATGTTTTGGAAATGAGTCAAACTCTCATATCTTATCTATTGTTTGATGTGTACCGGATAAGCCATTGGATAGTATTTTGTTATCTTATTTTACGTTTGAAATGGACCAAATAATGATAGTATATGATATGAATTATAAGTAAATAGACGGAATTACCCCTTATAATATACTCATTTGAAAACTCGATAAAAGAAAAATCAAAAATAAATAGATTCTAGGTCACTTCCCCATCATAATCAATTAGAAAAGAAAAAGAAATGTTATGTACGATGACGTAGGGATTGGCATTATATGACATGCCAAGTGGTGACTATGGCAAGAGAGATGATGACGTGGCATGTGGTGACTCATCAAAGGAAAAAGATGACTAGGATGATGATGTGCAAAAAGATGTTATCATGACATTTAATGGAGATCAAGGTGGAGATTTGATTAAGATCTATATTGAAGATTTTATAGATATTTCTCTCAATACAATCATGTGATGATAAACTATTTTTGGAAAGTGCATCTAGACTATATGATCTTTTCTAGAAAGGCAAGTTTTATTTTTGATGTGATTATCTATCCTCGGTAAGATCCGGGGATGATTATTCATATCTTTGATAGAGACTCATTTTTAAAAAAATCTATTTGAAAGAGAGAATATTCTATTATTGCGAGAGTTCAAGATCATAAAGAAGCTATTAGAAGACACTAAGTTAAACTTGGTATGAAGCTATTTGAAGACACAAAAGATTTAGTTTGGTGTGAAGCTATTTGAAGACACAAACTAAATAAGGTAAAAGACATACCAAGGAGATCATCAAGACCATATTTAGCATTACTATGTTGAAGGAAGATTCAAGAGCTATCTATGGTGCGGAACTATTCATGGAGACTAGTCATACGAGGAGATTGATCAAGATTGCATAAGATATGATTAGAGATTTGAAGATCCAAGCATGGATGATTAAATGATCATGCTTAAAAGATATTGAAGGCTAAACTTGGATGAAGACAAGATCAAGTTTAGTAACAATATTTCCATGAGTCAAACGAAGATCATTTTGGAAGACCAAACTTGGGCCAGTTTGGAAAAGGAAGATCGGGAGATCTTCGTGGCTATCTTTTCGTGAGATGGTCACGTGTGCCTCATGGGGCACGTCCCCTCGGGAGAGGGAGACCTTCCCAAGTGACATGAGAAAGGGAAGCAACCGCAGGAGGTGAGGAGCTCGGGTCGAGTCAACCGTTACAAGGCGGATCGAAGGAACCGGAGGTTGAAGGTCGCAGATCCGGTGCATCCGGCTAGAACTCACCATGTTCAAGAGGTGGGCCATGTTGCAATCTGGGTGTTGCAACATCTAACTTTGAAGGTGTCCGAGTTAGGGAAGTCCGCGGAGAATTCTAAAAAGAGGTAACTTTGTAGGACGCTCGATGCGTCTATATAAGACATCCCCGCTCGAAGATTTAGGAGGAGCCAAAGCAGTGAGAGACTTTTCGGTGAGAGTTGAGTGTGTGGCAGTCAGGCAATCTTGAGAGGATATTCTTTGTATTGAGTGAGTAAGTGAGTGTTGTACTCCCTTGCTCTTATACCTTTTTAGTGGAATGTTTCTCGAGCTCAGCCCCCCGTGATATAAGCAGGTTGTGCTGAACCCTGGGTTACCAATTTGCTTTGTCTCCTTTATCTTGTTTTGATTGTGTGTGAGTGTTTATGCTTTGAGTGAGTTTTTAAGTGAACTTAACACTTCACACCCCCACCGGAACTAATATATATATATATATATAATTGTTTGTATATTATATCATTAATTATTTTTTTATTAAATTTAATAAATAATACTAGTATTTGATTATTTTTAAGTAATTGTTTATTAAACAATTTGCATTATTAGTTGAAGTCTATGGCATAAGCACATGAATCTATGCTAAAATATATATAAATTTATCGATTTATTCAATGGTATCTAGTTAATATATAATTTCATAACATATGACATGGCCATGTGTGTCAGCATGTTTGATCACATCAAATGTTACATCATTTATAACTGCCGCATAATAGAGAATAAATTATAATTTTAAAATATATATATATATATATATAGTGCATACTTATCTTTTATACTTTTTAATAAAAAAATTTCATGTAAAAATACAAAAATTCCTATAAAAATTTGGGAATTCTCATAACATTCTAGCAATATCAAACATGTCCTAATTGGAAAAAATTAATTTTGAGGCCCAAATAAACATATATATAATTATGTAAAAACATCTCCTTATGTTTCTTTCACAAAGAAAGATATTATATTGGTTTATGAAGAATGGGGTTAGATATTAGATCATAAAAAGTATGATATCAATAATAACAATTTATTATTAATAAAAAAAATATGTATCAAGTGAAATTCCATAATAATACAATTTGATATATTATGTTAGCCCATCATATATATATATATATATATTTATATGTCATATTATTGAGAAAGAATAGATACTATTTCAGTTAAGAACACATCACAACAAATATTATCATAACAGTCATGAATTTCATTTTTTTTATAAATTTGAAACAACTTGTTGAGAATTACATATTGATGAATATATTATCTAAGAAAACCTTTTAAAAAGCAAATCCTAACCTTTCTAAAATACACTAAGCACTGCTGAATATACATCAATTAATAATATATATAAGTAATTTATACAACAAGGATGATAAAGTTCTATCTATATATTTTCATTTTTCTAGTGCATAACAGTCAAGAAACACAATTAGTGAATTGGCATATTCTTCAGATATTTAGACTTGTGCATGGATAGTATCAACATCAACATGTTTGCTGTACAAAATTGGTTCAGTCATGTCCCTCATCATGATGCTCAATGTAAATGCTGCAAGCTGCATTAAAAATGAAATTAAGTGATAACTATAATAATATTATTATAATGATGTTAAGATGATATCGATACTTACTGTTGAGAATCCGCTGCACATTATACTGAATCCTTTAAAATTGAAAGGTGGATTGTCCGATAAAAATAATACTAAAGAAAGAATAAGATAAAAGATACAGAAAATGCTTAGTTAAAAATAAGAAGAAATAGAGATAAAAAGATTTATTTAAGTTAACTATTAGTAAATTACCGGTTAAAGGAGTGAACACTAATGGGGATAAAAATGCTAGCAACTGATGCAATCCCTGTAATGCACCCTTGAGCCATTCCCTGTAATTGATTAAAGAAGTGTAAGAGAAGGTCAAATCTTTATCATAAAATTGGTTTGCTTTAATTTGTAAATTACATAATACAAGTGTGGCATGAATGTGAGTCAATCAATAAATAAATAAATCATGTATGGTAACTGATATGCATTCAAGGTCTTGCCTCTTGTATCATTAATTTAAGTTCTTGTTCAATCTAATTTATCTCAAGTTTTACAAGACTATGATTGGTATGAGCTTGTAAATAGATTCAAATCAAGGTGAACAAAGACTATAAGAAAAATCACTATAAGATGTCATATAATTTGATAATAGAAAAACAAGTTTAGAAATCACAAATTTGTGGTAATAAACCTCATGTAGTTCATAATTTTTTTAATCATTACCTGCTCATCGGATCCAACCTTTTTTGATACAATACTCCTTATCTATAAAAGAAAGAAATTATTTAAGGGAATAAGACATATACATTAACAAAAAAAATAAATTTCATTTTAACTAATAAATGTATACTCACACAAGGATGTGTAAAAACAGACAAAACTACAAAAGATGAAGCAAGATAAGGAACCTGCAAATAGCATGATGAAAAATTAAACTTCATTAAAAAAATGTTTAGAAAAAAATTTGTTCAATTCAAGCCACAGTTTTATATATGCTTGAATTATAAATGAACTTATAATAACTATAACAAAGTTATTGCTTGCAATTCTAATATATATAATCTTTTATTGCAAGAGAACTAGCAAAATTACAAACACAAACAATTCTAAAGTCTTTCATATAAATAGGTAATAAATATTTATAGAATTTAAAAGCATAGACAAGATATCTTTACCCACTCTTCATCTAAATTAACATGTTTTGAAGTATGATAGTCATGAAAAGCAAGTTCAAGTGAATAATTACCCATGAAGACCATGCAACACTGTAAAGGAAGATCTGAAACAATAAAAAATAAAAAAACATAATTCAAAAAAACTTTGAGGATGAAAAAGGATTAAATTAAAAGTGATAATATAATATAAAAATAAAAAGTTAAAAATGTAATTACATTCGCACATCCTGCTAAGAGACCAATATTTAGTAGCTTTTCCTCTCCTAATGGTGCTAACAGTGGCATTAGAATCAACTGCAGTAAATAAAAATTTCAACTTAAAAAAAGTTTAGTAAAACAAATGATTGTAAATGTAAATGTGAATATTATGATTTCAATGAACTATAAGTATGAAACAAAGTCAATTATCATAAAAATCAAACAACACCTGTGAGATGGCCCCTGCGATCCCGACAATTAACAATAAATCGGCAAATTGATCTTTGTTAAAGTGAAACAGTGCTTTAAGATAGTACTGCAAAAACATTAAGAAGAATTTACAATCAATAATTTTTGTAGGCACAATGTGATACATATCATAAAGATTGATATAAATAACCTCATAAGGGAATGAAATACCTACTCTTCTATATACGGTGAAGATCAATAAGATGTGATAAATATACTGAAGATCGATCACATACTAATTAATATTATATTTCATTCGAAACTTTGGAGAACATCTTATAAAATTCAAATGATTGATCCTATAGCGTGAGACAGTAAAGATTTTATAAGAACAAGTAAGAAACAATAAGCATTTTAGTGAACAAAGTAAGTGAAAAGTTACCAATAGAGAAGCTTTGAATGCCGGGTCTCACCAAGACCGTTAAAGAACACTATAACTGCCGCTCTTGACATGGTTGAGCTACATGGCCATTTACAACCATGTCAGATATATTTCTCAAAAATCCCTAATTTCAAAACAAAGTTCATAAAAACATCAACCTCAGAGAAACATCAAGAAGATTAGTCCTATTCTAATTAATAATGTTTAAAAAAAGATACTAGAAGGAGAAGATTTGAGAGTATTATCAATTCATTTCTCTTTCATTCACTCTACTAAAACCAGAGAAAAAAATTAAGGGGAAAAAACAGGGGAAAAGCAAAAAGAAAAGAAGATGAAATTGAAACCAAATTACTTAATCCTGAAAGTCATTGTCACTTTCAACATCAATGAGTGAATTAATGAAATCTCAATCAATTCAAGGATATAAGAAAACCCACTCAAGATAATATTTAACAATGAGAAATTCATCATTCCTCCATAAATGAATAAATTGATATAATCCCTTGCAATTAAGAGCATAACAAAACCAAAACTAATTAATCCCAACATATCACTAAATCTAACAAAGAAAATGTCGGTCACTGTCAAGAAATTAAATCTTCACCAATTCAAGATTACAAGAGAAACCAAAAACTAGACAGAACACAAAAAAAAAAAGTTTCATCATATCATCAAATGAAACAATGAGAAAATCATCATTTCCACCATGAATGAATGATTTGATGAAATATTTACCAATTCAAGATTACAACAAAACTGAAACTAAACAACTCTAATCTTCTATTAAATCTTTACCATGCATGAATGAACCCTGTACTCAATGAAATCACAAGAAATTTAAAGACACAAGGTTAAAGGTCGAGGGTTCGAATCCTTCTCAACTCAGAGCTTGAGGGTTCATAGCTTATCCACATTTATTACACATATCGTAAAAACTAAATCAAACAATGAGAAATCAAACACTCCATCATTAAAGAATATTAAATGAAAAAAAAAACCGCAAATTCAAGAACACAAGGAAAACCAAAAAATTTAAAAACTCGAACCTGCTCTTGAGAAGATAAATCATATCATTGAGAGAAGGCACATTCCGAAGAGGAGAAAGCTTCGGCGGAGAGCTTGCATCGGCATTAGCCGGACAAGAAGGACAAAGAGGTTGCGAAGACCCATTAATGCTAGTTCCCCTTCGTTTAGTTTCGGTAAGGAAAAACTCTCATGTAGAGAGCTCCAACAATGGCAACAATGGTGGAAAGTTGGAAGGTGGAAGAGGAGGGAGGTGAGGAAGCGAGCGGTGATGGTTCCGGAGACAAAGCCGGCCATTGATACACCAGAGAGCACACCAAATGCTGAAGCTCTACTGCGCTCACTCACTGTGTCTGCCTGTTTTGGCGGGAAAGCTAACTGTTATAACGGTCATGAAACCCTACTAAATATATATGGCAATGTGTAATTACTATTATACCCTTATACAATGTGTAATTACTACAATACCCTTCGTAGGTTGTTTAAAATTTAGTTTCAATTAAAAATGTCAATTAAATTTTATCTTGTAAAATGAGTAATTGTCATTATACCGGCCCTTTGTAAATTAAGTTCTTCATATGTTGCTAGAGATTGGTTTACTAGCTTGAGTCAAGGTCAATTAAGCTTAATTTTTTACATTAATAATATATATAATATATTGTTGATGTATTAAAATATCATATAATTTGTATCATTTATTATATACAACCAACATCGATTTGTAAATAAGCTTTTCATTTTAAACTAAATCAAACTGGATTTGATTTCTCAAAAATATAATGATTTTAAATTTTTTTTTTTGCTTGTTTATAGCTTTATAACGTTATTGCCATATACATCTTTCTATAAGAAATTAAATCATCTAAAAAATATTAAAAAATAAAAATAAAACCAAAGCACCCTAGCTTCATTCACTTGGGAAGGAACAAAAACAAATAAATGAGTAAAGAAAAATATAAAATTTTGAAGTAATTTTTACCTAAAAAAAGTAAATATGCAAACAAAATAAGAAATTTTTCTAAGATTTATAAGCAAATATAATTTTCTAAAAATATATTAACAATTACTCATTTTCTAGAGAGAATACAAGTAATTTTTTATTTAGTTTTGAAGGTTGAAATTCTCATGTTCTCAGTTCTCCCATCATACTTAATTTTTAATTACCCTAATTTTTATGAAGCCATATATATATACATGCAAAATAAATAAATATAAATAAATAAATAAATAAAGTAAATAGAGAGTGAAGTACCGTGTAAGCAAGTGAAAGGGCATTGCATGCTGCCTTCACAGAAAATACCAGTAAACATCTTGACAGCAAAAATATGCATAAAAAGAATATTCTTGATCTATCATAAGCTAATATTGCTGCAACACATGAACAAACACATTAGAAAATTAAATGTTACCCTCTTTTCGTATACTTTGTTTTAAGTGCATCATCAATATATCTTTAATAAAAATGAGTACTAGTAAATTCTATAAATTAATTATAACATATTTATAATATATTTTATAAATAAATAGATCATCGAAATATATTAAAAAGAATGAGAAAATAACAACAGTAACAACACATGTTATGTGGTATAAATATAAAAAGACAAAAGAAAACAAATGAAAAAGCGAGACATTGTGTTGTACGTGAGTTGAGTACATACAAAATCACTTAGCAATAGAATTTATAATAAAAAGTCGGCATAATATAAGAGATGTGTATTTAAAATAATTCTTTATATACCATAATATAAAATTATATATACTAATGTATATGTACATGTGTGTGTATATATAGTATATTACAAAAGAGAGAGGGAATGTAATTTGTATATAATTTTTTTTTAAAAGAAACTTAAGTGTGTATATCCCAATATGTTTTTTTGAAATGTTTACAATACATAAAAAAAAAGTATTTAATGAATATAATTCTTTGAAAAGTAAATTTTGAGTTATATATATAATTTGAATATTTTTATAATAAACAAAAGGAAATAATGAAAGAGATCTCCTTAAATTTGAATTAAATATATGGTGAAATGCTTACAAATGCCAACCACTTTGAAAAGATATGACCCAAGTTTTCTAAAGTTAAAAGATACGTTAACATCACATGAGAAGCATAATTCCACAACTACCCCATTGCTATTTTTTGCCCCTTGTTTCATTACCCCAACAAAAAGTGTCTATTTCCATGCCCTCACTAGTTTGTCCTTTTATCCCATACTTGTGACATGGGCATTTAAGTAAATTGAAAAAATAAAACCCACAAATAAAACCAAAGTAAAAAAAAATTAAATTAAAACATACTGAGTTGAAAAAAAAGGTTGTAGATGTTTTTATTTCATTGCATCTCAGAAGGGTATTTTTGTAAATTAATATAACTACAGAGACCCAAGTAGGGACATAAGTAAATCCCCAATTAACTAAATAAATAAATAAACAATGAGAAAGAGATAATAAGTTTTGATGAATTGATAGCAAAAACAAACAGAACCAAATGAAATAACTGAAAAAATATATTACCGCTTAGCTCACATGGATAACAAAGTTATTTTTGTAAATTGATATTGATTTCTGATTTTATTTTTGTAAATTGATAAAAAAAATAAAATCAGAAATCAAACCCCCCAAAACAGAGACATATAAGATATACAAGTACACTAGCTACATGTATGATTTTTTTTATTGAGAATATTGATACGTAACTCATGTAATTTTGTTATATATATATATATATTTAAAAAAATACATTACCAATTTAATTAAAGACTTAGTATAATCCATATATGATTAGGTTGATATATTAAAAGCAAGTTATGAATACATAAGCATATTACAAAAACTTTTTATCCATAAAACAAGTGTTCCAAAAGATTAAAATTTCCACCGATTTATCCTCAAACTTAAGATTAGTGACAAAAATATTGATAGAGAATAAAGATGAATTGGGATTAATCAAAAAGTTAAAAATCTCTAATTTAGAAGTATTCGAAAACATTAAAACTTTTCACGATTAGTCCTTAAACTAGAATTAGTGAAAATATGCTCAGATGATAAAAGATAAATTTAGGTTAATTTAAATTAAAATTGTTTAAATTAGAAAAACAAATGAATTTGGAATCCAATTTCTAAAGTCTTAATTATTTATCTATTTTTATGCGAAAGAGATATGGAAAATATTCCACCAAATCTTCATTTTTGCAACTTTAGAGGAGGATGTGTAACAAAGAGGAACGAGTGATTTAAAAAGGATTTAAGAAAGTGGAACAAAAGAGTGGTTGTTTACTATAAATAAATGAATAAATAAGTGGAGTAGATGGAATAGGGAAATGAGAAAGAATAAGGGGTGGAGGTGAATCCTTGAATTGATTTCCTTTGTTTTTCCCCTAGAGTGCACCAAATTCATCCAACTACTTTAAAATCATTTTTCAAGGTTTTAAGTGGTAATAAATTGATGATGTAAACATTAACCAACCTCAAGATATCAAAATATCTTTCCTACCTAAACAAATGAGTTAATATTGTTTTTATTCTTAGGTGTCAAAAATGATACTATAACTTTTAAAAAGTATAAAAAGTAATGTTGAACTTGATTTAGATGAAAGACTAGTGAAAATAACAAGTTTGTCAAAACATTAAAAGCATGCATTTGGTCAATGAAATGGATTTCGGTCAATTTCATATGTCACTTTGGTTGGTGCAGTCCAAAGTCTATGGGTTGAAAAAATATGCTAGTCATGTGAATTCAAAGTTAAAACTAAAGTTATCTGACTAATTATAAATAAAAAAACGATTAATTCATGAGTTTGATCACCGACCAAACAGAAAAGATAATATATTTCTATAGGAAATCATTATTTTTACTTTCATATATATATATATATATATATATATATAGATATAGATAGATAGATAGATATATATATATATATATATCGAACATATGTCATCGTGAGCATTCACGAAATACAATGTTCACTGAGGATGTTTATTGATAGTCGTGGATCATATTATTCGTTATTATATATATAAATATTAATAAATTCAATATTTGTGTATACTATTTAACAATGGGTTATCTCTCGAGTATATATAGTTTATATAGTAATATGTAATAATTTACGTTGTAACTTAAAATTTAAAGTTATATAATAAAAATTTTTAATTTGATTAGTTTTGATTTTTGACATAAAAATCATTACCAAATTGAATACATATATACTATATACTTTTATGTTTATTACCCTCAATCAAAACCTACATAATAGCAGAGAAAACAAACCAAGTCCTAGTCGATCAAAAATAACTACAAGTTTTATTTATACTTTAAGATGTTTTACTTTTTATAAATTAAATATGGTATATATTACTTAAAAATATTATATATATATACATATACATACCAAGGGGAATGATTGCAATAGTCATTGGAAGTGTGAGCAAAGCCTTCCTGCCATGCTTGTCGGAGAGATTGCCAATTAAGGGTGTCACAATAAGTGTCCCTAAACCAGTGACCTACATTAATTTCAATTTACTTAGTAATATAACTAAAAAATTCACAAGGACTGGCTTCTCTTCTAATTTTAATGCAATCAAGGAAGTAAATTAAAAAAAAAATATTAATAAAGGGTTTATAAGTAAATTAAGATACATCAATAGTTTTATTCTATATATATACACACTCACAAAAAAAATTATTATTATTATTTATTAAATATAGACAAACTACATATTAGGGGCTATGCATAATTTATCAATGTCATTATCAGTAGAATATAAATATCTTATGTATTGGACATTAATTTAATTTTTTATTAATAAAATTAAAGACACTAGTCTAGATTTTCAAGACGGGATCAAATCAAGTCTTTTCCATCTCAAAGATGGAAATAACTAACATACATTGCTTTGAAGGCACATTAAATTGAAACTTTATCTAGATAAAGAAATCAAAGAAAAGGACGGTGATGACTTAGAAGAAGTGTTCATCATGTCAAACTGAAAAGTTCAGTGTATTCCAGTCCCTTCTTAGAAGCAATGCTCACCGTTGCTTTCCCTAAAGGTCTCTTCTTCCCTTTTCATGCATTGGATTCTTAATGCAAAAGCATCAAAGTGAACTCAATGATATATATATTTATATATATTATCAAGGATACAATGGTAAAACAACACTCTCTACGTGAACAACAGTCATAACAATATCTCCAAATGAATGATACTTATTTTTATGCAATGATGACCATAACCTTTATGTAAGAGATAAACATGCCCTGAGATTTAAACTTGTCTTTTAAATAAAATGTGAGACCCTATACAAAGAAACATACACTCGGTACTAATAAAATTGAAAAACTAATTTAAATTTTCAAACTGGCTTGAGTCGTGGTCATTTTGAGAAATAGGTGAGTAGTAGACTTCACTTTGAGCACATTAAATTAAAAGTTCATCCAAATAAAGAAATAAAAAAGGACAGTGATGACTTCAAAACAAGGGTTCATCATGCCATCAAAAACTCAATAGTATTCTAGTCCCTTCTTAGGCAATGCTCACCACTATGTTTCCTAAAGGCCCTCTTCTTCTTTCATGCATTGGATCTTAATGCAAAGCATCAAAAGTGAACTCTAATGATATATATATTTATATATATTATCAAAGGATACAATGGTAAAACAACCTCTTCGTGAACAACAAAGTCTAACAATATCTCAATAATGATACTTTATTTTATGCAATGTACCATAACTGTTATAAGAGATAAACATGTACGAGATTTAAACTTGTCTTTTCAAATAAAATGTAGAGCGATCCCTATACAAGAGCATAAACCTCGAGTTTTTAATAATAAAAATTGAAAACTAATTTAAATTTTCAAATGGCTTTGAGTCGTGGTTTTCTATTTTGAAATTAGAAATAGGTAGAGTATATACTTCACTTTGAAGGCACATTAAATTAAAAGTTCATCTAAATAAAGAAATAAAAAAAGGATGGTGATGACTTAAAAACAAGGGTTCATCATGCCACACTAAAAAGCTCAATGTATTCTAGTCCCTTCTTAGAAGCAATGCTCACCATTTCTTTCCCTAAAGGCCCCTCTTCTTTCTTTCATGCATTGGATTCTTAATGCAAAAGCATCAAAGTGAACTCAATGATATATATATATATATATATATATAGTATATATATATATGAAGGGTAAAATGGTAAAAGAACTTTATCTATGAAAAGGCAATTCATTACAATATCTCAATCCATTTATAGTGGGATCATGATACTTATCTTCATGCAATGTGACTAAAGCACTGTTATTTTTTTTTAATAAAATAAATGTATTGGTATATATAATTTGTAGTGACCCACATGCACCACATTCTTGACATAATTCTTTTATATAAAATATAGAAAATTATAATGATTTAATTGCCTTTTTGTAACTTTTTAAGATCTCTATTGTAATCTGTGTTTTTATATTTAAATCTCAAATCTAATTCCACATTCATTATGGTGTTTTCTAATCTTAACTTCTCTAGATTAGCATGTAGAAAAATAAATTAATAATATTCTATTAAATACTTCCAAATCACCTATATTACTAAAACACATTTTTATTATTTCATAGTGTATCAAAAGCATAAAAATAAACTTTATTACTCTATGTGAGCACTTAATAAATAATAATATAGTCTTGAATTTAACTAATTGATAATATTATTAGTCCATAATATCATTTTTTCTCATGAACTTAATTTTTTTACTTCAATAAAGTCCAATATAAAATACTATGCCAAATAACATGAACTAACAATATTTATTTTTCTACAAATTTAAGTTTTTAGGTTAAAGAAAAATATAAAAATGTTTATAAAAAAATTGTAATATTTTCACACACACACACACACATATATATATATACATTTTTAAAAAATAAAGCATCACATAAAGTCAAATACTAGGAATTACAACAGTACAAAGATGGAGCGTGCTTGTCTTCCACCACGTCAATGTTAAACATGAACGTGGGGTACACCACACTACAATGCTTTAAAAAAAATAATAATAATTTTTAAAGGTTTAATTTAATTTAATTTTTCATTTTATTTTCAAGATGCAAATAATTCCTCTGAAAAAAGAAAAAAGGGCAAAAGCAAGTGGGCCAATAAAGCCTTGCATCCAAAGAACAAGTATCTTGGTGTTTTATTCTTTGCCTGCATGCCCTTGTAAATCTCATAATTCCATAAATATATATATATATATATATATATATATATATATATATTTATTAAGCTAGGAAAATTTGTAATTACTTGAATACCCATATGAAACTTATGCAAAACAGTTGATTTTAGAAGGGTAGATAGGTAATTGTGAATTTTAATAATAGACTCATAATAAATGGTATTTGTATATTTCTAAAAAAGTTAAGGGGGTATAGTATAAAAAAGCCTAAGTGGTAACTATATTATTATACCTTTATAACTGTTAACTGCCAAAATAATCTCTAGGGTTTATTATAAGGGTATTTTAGTAATTAGGTGAATTAGAGTGCACTAACAATAAAGTTTATAATAATATAAACAAGAAAACAAGGATACCAACTTTTGACTGAATATGATATAAATGCAAGGAAAGTTACAATAAGCACTTACTGAAAATATTTTCTTTCATAAAGCCCCTCAAATTAGTTGATTTTTATTGAGGGAGTATTATGGAATAAAATTGTTTGGAGGGACTAAAAGTAAATTTCTTATTTGCTTCCCGAAATAGAAAAAATAAATAAATGTAATATCTGTTGAAGATTAAGAATGGATTAACAAAATTAATTAATTTTATTCTAAAAAAAAAATCATTATTCCTCTTTCATTTAAAACAGAAACTTTCAAAAAAAAAATTGATGTTCCAAACTACTTCTCTCAAAAAATATATATAATATTTTTTTAATGTTGTAAACTAAATATATTTTATTAAAAAAATTAATAAAACAACATTTTAAACTATTCGCACCAGTCCCTTGGAAGTGGGTGACTACTAAAGGTCGAATCCCTTTCAGTGAAAAAAACGTATGACAATATTTAAAAATCCACACAAAACTTTTTACATGTGTTTTATCTATTTTATAAAAAAATAATATATATATATATATATATATATATATATATATATATATATATATATATATTTGGAAGAACATTAGTCAAAAAGTTGGAATAACATTATCCAGTTGGAAGAACAAGGGTAGTGTTGTAAATTAGTTTATAATTAAGAAGTGTATGCAAAAGAAAAGAATTAAATGAATGTAAATATGTTTTGCTAGAAATCAACTCTCTGAAGAAAAGAGTAGAAGATGAACAGTGTTATTTCTCTTCATATATATATATATATATATGTATGTATGTTTGAATTAATTGAAAAAGAAACTATATGCAGAGAAACATAGACAAAGAGGAGAACTAATATCTTCAAACAGTTGAACAAGGTGTAATCATATATAAATATAGAATATATATATATATATATTTATATGATCAGAGAGAAGATATAATTGAAGAGTAATTACTTACAGCTTGTTGGAAACCAGAAAGATAGATAGCAAGAGGCATTCATCCTTGCCAGGACAAAGAGCTTCCATTGCTACATCAATGATAGCAGGTATCACAATTGATCCTGATAAGTTGAACAAGAAAAACACAAGCAAAGAGATGCCACATCCCTGCTAAGTCCTTCATCTCTCTCTCTCTCTCTCTCTCTCTCTCTCTCTCTCTCTCTCTTCTTTATCTCTTGCTCTCTTGCTCTCTATATAACTTCCAAAGAAGACTAGATATTTCTCTTAATTAAAAAGATTAATGAAAAAGAAGGCCAAATATTTCTCTTAATTAAGATTAATGAAAAAGAAGGCTAAATATTTCACTTAATTAAAAAGTAATGAAAGGTAGGTATCTATGTTAATGGTTTGTGTTGCTTTTGTGTTTGTGTTTGTGTGTGTGTATATGAGGGTTGTGACTTGTGAGTCACAAAGCATGCAACCCTTTTGTGATTGTGAATAGTGACACCCCCACTCTTCCTCCATTCATTTAATTGCCAAGTCATGGTACATGAGGACAAAGGTAACCATTACTTTTTAAGAAAGTGTGTATGAGAGTGGAGTGGAGTGTTAGTGTGTGTTTGTAGAGTGTTGGAGTTCTGTTTAGGGTGGAATTTCAATTATAAATATTTAATAAACCGGATTAAAGATGCTTGACTTTAGCCATGGCAGTTGTTTGAGTTCCTTAAGCAAATAATTTATGATTTGAATATTTGTATTTGAAAAAACACTAATTAAAAAAAGTATTAATTTTTAGGGCTTTCAGTCTTTCAGTATCATCCTTATGGTTTCCTGAAAATTTATAAAAAAAAAAACTTGAATTGAATTAATAGGCTATACATAAATGGTATAATCCTCTAAATAAAAACTTACCTTTTTAGCCACTTTCTTTAAATTATAATTTTTAGTCCATTTATTATTAAGCGGGTCATGTGAGCCTCTCCTCAATGCTTTGCTTAGATTATGGTTTTGGAGGTTTTGTACGGTATGGTTTTGAACTAAACCATGCTTGGATCCATAGTTATAAATAAGGTATGCTTTAATGGGGGTAAAATGAAGGTTTCAAAACTTCCATTTAACTCTCATTTTTTAACCCTCCACATTGAAGGTTGAGAGGGTTTTGCAAAATTATGGACCAAAATATCCTTATAGGTTTTTAATATTTACTATTATGACCTATCATCCACCATCCACTGTCACCAGTCACTGGTGATCCACCGCCACCGGCCACTAGTGATCTACTGCCAATAAAGCAATAACCACCGGCAACCTACTAGCGATCATCGGCACCAACCATCACCCACTTGACGACTCATTACCATCGACAACCTACGGGCTACCACTAATCTCTAATGACGCATCACATGATAAAATTCTTTGTTTTCATTTAAGATTCTAAATGGTATTTTCATAATATTATATATAAATGTACCCCTCAGTACCTTCAAACCAAGCACTACGTACATTGTTTTATAACATACTTTATGAAACCATCTTTAAACCTCATCCAAGAAAAGCATAAAGGGTTTAAGGTTAGGGTTTAAAGTTTAGGGGATTAACATAGTAAAATTAAAATAGTATAATATAGAGATTAAGATGTTACAATTTAAAGTAGAATGACTAAAAAGGTGTATTTAAAAAAGTAGAGAGACTGTACATGAAATTATACATGTATTTTATAATTGAATATAACTAAACTAATAAAATAATTGATATAGATATTTTATTATACATCTATTTTAATACTCATGTTAAAAGTAAAAAACAAATAAATCTAATATGGTTGTAGAATATTATTATTTTTTAAAAATTATTAGATATGATTGAAAATAATATTTTAACATTAAATAAAAATATTTAAAAATTTTAAAATAATTTAGTCTAGTAATTAAATCGTACATAAGTACATTTCAATCAGTCGAGAAAAAAAAAAAATCCATTTTGGACGTAAGCGCCACGTAACCCATTAAAAATATTCCTTTTTTTTGTTGATTTAGTGGTTGGTGGAAAACAATTGTTATAGATGTTCTCTTATCCTTTAAAAGATTTTTGTTTGATTAAAGGAGCTACTAAATAAAAGAAAATGAAGATGAAGACATTCAAACCGTAGAAAACAAAACCCTAACAGTAGCTAGCTTCCATGAATAATTAAAGAAGAAGAAGACCTTTATAAAAAAAAGGGACCATGTTTTTGAAGGTGTTGCTTAGAAGGATTATTCTTCACCTCACCCTCTTCTCAACTCACTATCTTATCTCTCTCTATATGTTGGCACTTCAACAAAGGTGGTAACTAGTAAACACTGTGAATGGATGGTGACCATGTTTGTGAAGTTGCTTGCACGTTTAAGTGCATTGTCTTTGGGTGCACTACTTGCCATGCTATTAACTATATAAATTACATGGATAGCTTCCTTAGAAAACCCTAATAATTTATATGCTTACCTCTATTGAGAAAACAAACATTTTCCTATGTCCTGTCATAGTGTTTGGATATTTTAACAACAAGAAGACAAAGATGTAGAGCTCAGAGGTCAATCATTTTTTTTTTCGCTAATTAAGGTGTATAACTCTGTCACCTTAACTAATGTTATTAGAAAAAATTAATCCCTCAACATCTCACTTGATAAAAAAAAAAGTTATTATCTTTCTAGTTTGAGAAGCGGTTTTAATTATTATGATTATAGATCAATTTGTTTTTCTTATGAAAAAAATTTAATAAATATGATAAATTAACATGACTGCATTAAGGAATCTACAACAGTTGTTTGTATCATAGTATTAAATTGTAGAAATTACCATTTCGAACTTGAATAAAAGTTTTATTAGAAAGAAAGAAGAATGATACAATTCAAATTACAAACTAAATCAATATGAATGTTAGTTAAGTCAATCTAAATGAAGATCATAGTTTACTTTCATGTAAATTGTTATCAGTAGATATTAATCTATGACATGTTGCTTCATATGTAATTATCTCTAAATCATGATAGTAGTAGGTTAGTTGATATGAAAGTTTCTTAGCATGGGCGTATTCAAACTAAATTAATTTTTAGGAGTGGTTTGGCATTGTTGGCAATTCTCTATTTTTATTGCTTTTGGAATTAAAATTAAAAACATATTTGATAAATTATTTTAATTTGTTTCCAAAAATATTGAGAACAACACTTAAAATATTGGTTCTCTAGTTTTAACCTAATACATTAGAGACTTTTAAACCACTATCTCTTTATGTCGGTTGACCATTGGTGTATGGTGGTTGGGTAGATGTCGGTCACCGGAGACAGAACGACTGGTGTTGATTGAAAGTGGGGGTGGCATGTGGCCAGTTACCTAAGACTGGCAGGGCGGTGGTATATAGTTAGCAATGACGACAAATTAATGACGACATGTCACCTGCTAGCTAATGATGGTTAGCAGTCAATGGTTGTAGGCGCCAGTCATCGGAGATAGTACAACCGGCTGTGGGCACCTGATTGTCGGTGTCCACACAACTGGTGGTGGGTCACTGGAGGGTGGGGATAACACGCTGGCTGTAGCTGTGTAGCTCGGATTGCCAAATGGCAGATTTCTTTTATATTTTTATAAATATCTATATGTATACATATAAACTATGTTTAGTTAAACAACTTAATTTTGTTTACTAATATAAAAAACTTCATAAAAAATATAAATATAAATATTTTCAAAAAAATAAAAACTTTACAATATTTTTTGCAAACTAAACTTGTTTTGTATTTTTTTCCAAAATATATGCACTTAAAATATATTTTTAATATATTTTTATTTCAAAAAAATAGAAAACAAAACACAAACATGTGTGTTCAAATATATTTTTATTTTAAAAAAATTAAAAACAAACCACAAGTAATCCAAACAATTAATAAACCACTTTCTCAGGGAACCACCAAGACATAGTTAGCAAGTGGTTTTCTATCTTGTTTAGTATTTGGAAAAGTCTTGAGTTCAAAACCTTTCAAACACAGCTGCAGAAAAACATATGCTTGTCGCCAATTTGTAAAAATAATAATAATAATAATAAAATAAATGTTAAAAGTAAAGAAATTTGTGACATATAAATAAGCAATAAAATAAATAAATAAAAGTAAATATCCAAATTACCAATAAGAAATAAATAAGAAATAATATAGTGAGAAGAAGAGTTATAATATTTAAGATAGGTGTATATCAAACACATATCGGAACCCCTATATATAGTACAATGTTAATGTAACAAAAGGGATATTAATGGAGGAGAAACGCATCCGCATTTATAATTCTCAATGCATCGATTCATAACACTCCCCTTTGGATGCGTATAACCAAAAGATATGCATGCCTTGTTAAAACCTTACTAGGAAAAAACCCAATGGGATAAAACGCAGTGAAGGAAAAAGAGTACATCATACTTGGTATATGGAGTAATTGTTGCCTCATTAAAAAGCTTGCCCCGGAAAAACTCTATGGGATAAAAACCGTGGCGAAGGAAAAAAGAGTACAACCTTCCCTCTTAAAAGTAACTGTCAACTTGTTTCAACAATGATGTTTTTGAGTCTTCTTATAGCGATTTTGTGCACAAGATTTTGATGAATACATTTTGGAAGTGATTTTATGAATAAATCAGCTTAATTCTCATTAGATTAAATCTTCTGGACTTCTATAACATCTTCTTTCTAAAGATAATGGGTGTAGAAATATTTTAGTGATATGTGCTTTTTTGACAAGAGGACAGACGACCCCAAAGGCCCTGCTAAGCGATCGTGGGGCGTGCACAAGCCTCGGTGGAGTAAGTGGGGGCTACACACTGGGACGCTAGGGACTATTCGCACACAACCACCGCTCACATCTCCCGAAATGTGCCTCGGCAGAGAATCGAACTCTCACCACTTGGTGAAGAGCTCTATCGGCGACCCGTATACCAATAGACCATTTGGTCGTTGGTTAGTGATATGTGCTTTGTTTTATCTCCTTTAATGTAGCCACCTTGTATTTGAGAAATAAAAGCACTGTTGTCTTCATAAGTTATTGTGGCATTTGTTACAATTGATGGCAATTTTCATGATGACTGTATATGTCCAATCATAGATTGTAACCACTGGAATTCCAGACTAGCTTTATAGAGAGCTAGGATTTTAGCATGAAATAGCTGTACCATTATAAAAGAATATATATTCAGTTTGAGATCGTCCTTTATGAGGATCAGACAAGAATCCAACATTTGCAAAACATGTGAGACTGGATGAATACTATTGGGTATAAAACAGACCCATATCTGTAATTCCTCGTAAATAACGTAGCACATCTTTAACTCTTTTTTAATATCTTTGTGTCGGTGTAGAACTATATCTTGCAGGGAGATTTACAACAAAAGCTATATCTGATATGGTATTATTTGCAAGATACATTAATGCACATATTGCACTTAGATAAGGAGTTTCTGAGCCAAGATTACCTCTTCTTCACTAGGTGGATGAAATGGATCTCTCTAAACATCAAGTGTTCAGACAACCATTGGGGTACTTAATGGATATGCTTCATCCATATTTAATCTTTTCAGTACCTTTTTTGGGTAAGCTAACTAGTGAATAAATATTCAGCAAGTAAGTGCTTAATTTGTATACCAAAACAAAATATTGTCTTTCCCAGATCCTTCATTTCAAACTCTTTGCTTAGATATGATGCTGCAATTGCAAATTCATGAGGAGTACCTACAAGATTTAAATCATCAGCATATACTGCTATTACAACAAATCCGTTAGTAGAACTTTTAATAAATAAACAAGGACATATATTATCATTTTGGTACCCTTCTTTTATAAAATAATCACTGCAGCGGTTATACTACATCCGTCTAGATTGTTTTAACCCATAAAGGATTTCTGTAATTTAATAGAGTGCAAATGGCGCTGCTTTGAAGCGTTTGGCATGTTGTATTCCTCAGGGATTTTCATATATATGTCTTTTTCAAGTAATCCGTATAGATATGCTATGACAACATCCATCAATTGCATATTTAATTTATTACTTGTTGCCATGACAATTAGAAATCAAAAAGTGACCCCATCCATTATAAGAGAATATATCTCCTCATAGTCAATTCCAGGCATTTGGGAAAAACCTTGAGCAACCAGTCAATCTTTACATCCTATAATTTTATTGTTTTCATTTCATTTTCTCACAAATACCCATTTATAACGAACTGGTTTTATCCCATTAGGTGTTGGCACTGTTAGCCAAAACAGTTCACATTTTGAAAGAGAATCTAGTTCAGCATGGATAGCTTCTTTCCATTTTAGCCAATTCTTTTTTTGTCGACATTCATTAATAGATCATGGCTCTGGATCATTATACGTATTTATTTCTATGTCTGTAGCCATATTATATATAAACATATCATTTATATCGGGCTTACACTAATTTATTATTTTACCATCATCTACATAACAAATTAAGTTTTCAATATTTCCAGAGATATCATTCCCTATTAATTCTTTTCATTGACATGCTATAAGGGTTTCATACTCTTTAAGTGATTTATTTTTCAACTTCCTTTTTCGTAGAGCTAAATCTTTGGCACCTATTGGCCTTCCACGTTTTTGCCTTGTTTTGTTTTCAATTTCTTTTTCTTTTAATGGGGTAATAGGTATCTTAATTCTTGCAGGAGGCTTTGATAGTTGGTATATATGACTTGGTTACCCTTTTTACGATTGTGCATGCATCGTGTATTTCATTTGTAATATTTTGCAGATGTAATGATCCTTTAATCTTCAAGTTCATATTCTTTCATACGAGGATCATATGTATATAATTGGGATGCGTTCCAATCAATTTCTTTCCGCTCATTTTGAAAAACCATGTCTTTCCCTAATAAAGGAAAGATGGATTTATCAAAATGACAATATGCAAATCTTGTAGTAAATACATCTCCCAGTTAATAGCTCTAAATATTATATAATTGAGGGAGAGTTATAACCAACATATATACCAAGTCTACGTTGTGGACCTATTTTTGTACGATTTGATGGTGTGATTGACACATATACTGCACAATCAAATATTCTTATATGTGAAATATCAAGCTTTTTGCCAATAACAAGTTGTTGTCGTGAATATGAATTATATGCAGTGGATCAGATCCATATTAATGTTGCAACATGCAAAATAGCATGACCCCACGCACTTGTAGGCAGTTTTGTTCTTAATAATATTGGGAGAGTAATTATTTGGAATCTTTTAATTAATGACTCTACCAACCCATTTTGGGTATGTACATGAGCTACTGGATGCTCAACTTGTATCCCAACTGCTATATAATAATCGTAAAATGATTTTGATGTAAGTTTACTAGCATTATCAAGACGAATTATCTTTATAGGATAATCTGTAAATTGTGCTTTAAGCCTGATAATTTGTGCCAATAATCTTACAAAAGCTACATTTCTTGTAGACAGAAGTGAAATATGGGACCATCTAGTCGATGCATCGATTAAAACCATAAAATATCTAAATGGACCGCATGATGGGTGTATTGGTCCACATATATCTCCTTGTATTTTTTCTAAAAATTTAGGAGATTCACTAGCTACCTTACTTTTAGAAGGTATGATTATCAGTTTTCCCATTGAGTATGCTGAACATGCATATTCATTATTTATTAGGATTTTATAATTCTTAAGTGGGTGTACATGGGCATTAGTAACAATCCGACGTATCATAATAGCACTCAGATGCCCAAGTTTTTCATGCTATAGTTTGAATATTTCCTGATAATTAACATTTCTTGTTAAGACCATATATGATTCAATCACTTTAATACGTGTACAATATAATCCTGAAGATAGACATGAAAAAAACTTTCAAGTACACGTTTTTGGCTTAAAACATCTTCAGTAATATAAAGATATTTTTTTCCCTTCTTATCAACTGTCTCTAAATAATATCCATTGAGATGTATATCTTTAAAAGTTAAAAGATTTCTTCCGAATTTTGGAGAATATAGAGCATTTTTAATATGCATAGGTGTCCCATTTGGCAATACCAATGCTGCTCTACCGGAACCTTCATTTAGGTCTAATGACTTAGTTATTGTGGCTATAAAAGCCTTTTTCATTGATAAGGATGTAAAATATATTTGCTTTTGCAATATAGTGTATGTTGTTCCACAATTAACAATGCATTCATCATCACCCATATTTTATCTAAAACATAACTAAGGAATATAACTTTAATGAAAAGTATTGAACAAAAATAAAAACATACTACATATATTATGAATCTAATCTATTAGAAAGGTTGACACATTTTAGTATGTATTCTGAATTATATCATCAACAAAGTTAGTTTCTATGGAGTTGCCTGCAAAATTTGTCTCAACGCCTTTACCCTTTTTGCCTTTAAGTGAATCTTGGTAAAGTTGGACAAAATGTTTGGGGGTTCTACAAATTTTAGACCAATGACCCTGATAAGTGCTTGTGTGATAAGAATACAAAGTGTTCTGTCCTTATGATGAGCATATCTTTTATCAGGTTTTAACGCTAATATGTGTGTATTTATGTTACTTTCATGCATATAGGGGTGTGAATCCGAATCTTATAGAAAGAAGCCAATGTAGATCGTGAGTGCACCATTTGGAGAAAATCTTGAGAAGGTTCAAACACGAAGACATAAGTCGGGTTCAAGATGCTAGAATGTGTGCCAACCTCCTTGTATTCAAGCTAGCACAATGATTTGGAGGGCACTAAGGCATTCGACATTCTAAGTATTCCGGCTTGTGCATGTGTAACAAGATCTCCACCAACGCTGGCGGTTCGTTGAAGAAGCAAAGCGATCTACGACGTAACGTGCGCCCGCTTTACGTTACTCGATGAAAGCATGGTTTCGAGAGTGTTTTCTGACCGAGCATCGACAGCAGGCACTGTAGTAATATTGTAGCAAAAATACTCTAGCAGTCGTCATTCACTGCCAGTAAGAAGGAATTGTCAAGAGAAACCACACGGGCGTGTGGAAATTCCACACGCTCGTGCGTTAATTCCACACGAGCCGTGTGAAATATTCACATGGGCGTGTGAATTCCCGATTCCAGCCCTATTTAAGGCCCGATTTCACCCTCGATTTCAATTCTTTTCTCTATCTTTTCCCTAACTTGAGAGAGTGTGCAGGCTAGGGGTTTTGAGAGGTATTGACTAGGGATTGGGAGAGGTTTTATGGCTCGACATCACGCTCCGCTTTGGAAGAAGGTTAGTGAGAGAGCTTTACACGACCGATCCGGTCGAGGTGTATCCTAGGCGGACAAAGGGACTCTTGGACAAGTAGAGGACTCTCCACAAGACCATCGCCACGACTATCGAGGGAGTTTTCTATGGATTCGTTGCTTTTACATTCGATTTCATTGATTGTACTTAGCTCCATGGAGAGCTAAACTCCCCAGTGGGTACTTGGATCGTGAACCCTAGGATGTATTCGTTTCATTGAACCTAGTATTTATGCTTTTATTAATTGATGTTTTTTTATTGAGTTTCAATCTTTAATGCATTGATTGTATGAATACTCCCTTTAGAGTGACACTAGGGTTGAGAGTTCTTATTGGTAACCCTTGTGAGTGAGTGACACACCATAAGAGTTGAGACAAATCTAGATTCTAGAGGGTCGAGAGGGTGAGTCGAGAGGAGCTGAGTGTCCCACTTCCCTCCCTCACGGTGATTTATTCTATCTCCAATTTCTCGAATTCTTTGTGGTCATAATAGAGTGAATAGGGCTAAGGGATGACCTTCCTCGGGGTTTAGTCTATGAGTGCAGATGGAGTGAAGCGTTGAAGTGATTTTTAACATTTAGGGCTTAATTGTGGCTAGGGACCTTCACGCTGGACCAAAAGGGTTAGGTCTACATATAGGAAGAGGATTTATCACTTGGAATCCCTAGAACTCATTGCAATTCTATACGAGTGCGAGGTTGATAGATTGTTCAATTTTTCCTCCGGGACATGTATAGAGTTAGGTATGGTTGACCTTAGATTTGGGATCATGTATTAAAGGATCTCCACGACTCATTAATGCATTAGTTAGGAAGCATAATAGAGGGTTTTTGCACTTGAAACGATTGTCGTAGGCGGATAAATATCCGAGTACCCCATTTATATCGATTGCCTTACCTCTCCTTTACTTCTGCTCTCTCTCTTGTCTCTTTTACTTTTGTTTGCAGTACTTCTTACCATACAAATCACTATTCATATTCCGCTTAGTTAAGAAACAACTTAAGTATTTTTATTCTCTATTCCCTGTGGATATAATACCCACTCACCTGGGATTTTATTACTCGACAAACCCGTGCACTTGCAGGACATACGTAAGGGGCGTTGTCAGACCCTTTAATGCACAACGGTGACATGTATCTCTTTTCTTATCTAATCCATTATTGTGGTTTTGTTGTTTTTGATGATGCACATTTATTTTACCATCATGTGGTCCGAAATAATTTTAACCCCCAGCACGACCATGTTTGCCATGACCATCACGATAACCTCTTCCACCTTGGTTCTTATAACAGTCATCATGACAACGCCATTTTCCTTGCCCATGGTTTCATGCAGTTGCATTGATTTGGATGGTCGGGTTTGATGATTTAGCATCAATAATTCATTATTTTGTTTCGCCACGAGGAGATAAGAAATCAATTCAGAGAATTTAATAAAAAAAATTTCTCTGTATTGTTGTTGTAATATAACATCTCGAGCATAAAATGTTGTGAATATTTTTTCAAGCATCATATTTTCTGCCCCCATTTCTCCACAGAGACGTAGCACCGAAACTATTTTAAATAGTTTGGAATTATATTCTTGCATGCTTTTGAAATCTTGAAACATGATATTTGCCTAATCATTACATGTTTTTGGCAAATAAACCATTTTGAGATGTTCAAATCTCTCTTTTAGGGAAAACCACAATTCCTGTGGATCCTCAATTGTCAAGTATTCATTTTTCATGCCATCATCAAGATGATGTCGTATGAATATCAATGCTTTTGATTTATTATCAATTGGTAGCAGCCTCAATTATTTTTCCCAGGTTTCTGGTGTTTAGATGGACCTTAACATTGAGATTCCATGATATATAATTGCTCATAGAGATAGTAAGAACCTCGAATTCTCTTCTTGTGATAATACCCATGATATCGAATTATAAAGGAGATAATATAATAATAATTCAATAAAACAATTAAAAATAAAAATCATCGAAATAATGGAAACGATAAATAATAAATTTAATATTAGTCAATATGCATGTATGACGTAAATCAAAAGAATATATATATATATATATATATATATATATATATATATCAAAAGCAAATTTGTGCTGATAACATGTTAAAAACTAAAAATTTGTGACATATAAATAAGTAATAAAATAAATAAATAAATAAATAAAAAGTAAAAATAAATACCTAAATTACCTATAGAAAATAAATAAGAAATAATATAATTGAGAAAAAAGAGTTATAATATTTAAAAATAGTCGTATATTAAACACATATCGAAATCCCTATATATTACAATGTTAATGTAACAAAAAGGGATATTAATAGAAGAGATATGCATCTACATTTATAATTTTCAATGCATCCATTTATAACATAAACCACTTTTTCAAACTACTCCCGATATGTTTTTTATATAATTTCTTAATGAAGAAGTAGTTTACTCAGACAAATTCCCAACTATAGAAGAATTTCTAAATTTACATATCTAAACATTCTTTAGTGAAAAAAACACACACATTTTCACGAGCCACCTGAAAATAGTCCCAACTTCTTTTATACAAAAGGTGGAATGCATGTGTACCTGTTGGTTGCCATTTATTTTGGATAAACCCATACTCTCTCCTTTATTTTTTAGTGATTAATTTTACTTAATTCACATTAATTAAGAAAAATTAGTTAAAATTAGTTAATTATTTATATTTTATAAAAAAATTTATTACTTTTCAAAATTACCACTATTTAAAACTCCACTAGTGGAATATATAATTTAATGTTTAGTTGATTTTTAATTTATTGAAAATTGTATAAAGTACATTTAAATTATAAAAGGTAAATTTAGAAAAAATTATTTAATCTCTGATAAAAATTTCTAATGTGACAAGTAAAAGAGCAGAAAAAAACAGCTTGATGATACTAAAAAGAAATAGAGGAGTATTTGTTTTGTATCCGGTTTGAGTTCCAATTAAATGTTTCTTTTATTTGAACACTTATTTTTGTTCATTCCCTTTCAACCAAGCAGGCTAGAAAAAGAACTTTTGTATAATCACACCTTTTCGTACATTAAAACAAATACAAATAAACCATTTTTTTAATAAAATAAGGCCTAAATTTTTATGGAATATCAATAGTTGAAATTTTTCTTTCTATATATATATATAATATATATATATATAAATATTGTTTGATGGAAGAAAATAGAAATATTCACATTTGGAAAACGTATCGTTTTTCTATAGCTCATGTAATAAATTAAATTTATATGGCCATGGCATTAAATTGAGCCTATTAAGTTTCGATACGGATATAATTAAAATTTTTCATTCATTTTAAACTTGAAATTTTAAATATATCAAAAAAGTATCTCTCAAATATATTTTAAATTTTAAATATATTATTGAAGAGCATTTTTCAAAAATTATATTGCTACAAAAAGGAAAGGAAAAAGAAAAAGATAGAAAGTCTTTTATTGTACTTTTTGTGTCTACTAATAATAATGTCATTTGTGGTTTTATTTAATTAATGAGGATGTGGTCCTACTTATCCAAATAATGGTTTGAAAATAAACAAGATCCTATGCTCAGCGGTATCTATTTTTTTATGCATCAAGATTTTTCTAAAAATATATTTTTACATTTATTATATTAGATATATATCAACAATACTAGGAATTTACTAATCTGCCATGTGAAAATGATATTTGTTAATATGGAGGGGAGCCATTTAGAAATTAGAAAGCAATTGCCCTATTTTTATTTTATTTTTTTAAAATATTTATTAAGATGATTTCTTGGAGTATTTTTAAATAATAATATATATATTTCGTGTTTTTTTATAGCTTATTAGAAAAAGCATCTAAGTGAATGCATTTTTAATAAAAAATTCTGATATAAAAATTGGACAATCATTGGTTTTTCATATATATACACACACACACATTAAAAGCCTCAATGCTTTACGATAAAGTAAAAACTCCCTGAATTTATTAGGAATGGAATCTGGATGTTTACATTGATGTCACTAGAATATATTCAAAATTTTATATTAAAAAATTTTAAAAAAATGGAATAAAAACTGATTGAGAATAAATTATATAATTAAATAAAAATTTTTGAAAACAAAAACTAATACCAGAAAAAGTATAATTCAACAAAAATTAAATCATTTTTCATAATAATTTTTAAGTTTTTAGAAACCCTTCCACATGCATACATCTAACACAAACATTGCAAAAATTGTGAGCATTTAAAGGAATGTTCATACGAATATATATATATATATATATAACTGTTTTGTTTTTAATTTTTTTACCATAACATTACTTGTGTAATATAAGATATTTGACTCCTTCCAATATATAGTTGAGATGAAATAATAAAATATATATATTGCAAGACATTATAATAGTAGCTAGGAATTAGTCTTACACCAGCTAGGAGGAAGAGTTATCATATATATATTATAAGGGTTGGGCTAATCCTGACCATAGATTGATTTTTTGAAGATGTGGATTCAACTCTTATATGCAATATTTGGTGCTTTTTGTTGAGGCTAGTCAGATGTAGATGAAGGATGTGGGCTCCATTGAGGATAACCTAGTGAGATATGCATGTGATATATTTGGGTTCTTTGAGGGCCACTTTCTACGAGCGTTAAGCGTCGACGAAGAACTATCTTTCGTAAAAATATAATAGTGGCAACATGTAGTTATCATTTTGTATATAAAAGTGTGCTAACCCAAACCATTAGGTCGAGTAAAAAAATAAAAATGATTTTTATCAAATAATTTTTTTGATGCAATATGCAAGAAAATCTGTCACATCCTTATAAAAATTAAATCTTGAAATTGAATAGGTTTTATATGTACAAATGAATAATGGATGTATGTCAAATTAATTTTTATTAAATAAATTTACCATAAAACCTGCAAAAAAGATTTATCACGCATTTGTTTTAAATTTTGACATTGTATTTTTTATATAAGTGAAAAATGAATGCCGCTTAAACTAATTTTATTAAATAATTTTTTTAATAAAAAAATATGTGAGAATTAGAGATGGCAGATCATGCACTCTCTCAGCGGGTATACTTTGTACACTATGCCCGGTCAAAGAGGGTATTACTCTCTCTCATCTGGGTATGGAGTGCAGGTGAAAGAGCATTACCGGGTTATTTTTGAGCAGATGCGGATTGGGATAAGGGTATATCCCTAGCTACCCATACCCCTTACCCGCTCCTTTACTTATTGAAGATTGTACGAGCGTACCCATACCCTCGTGTATATATATATATATATTTATTATTTGTTATATAATTTTTGAATTTATGGACATGTGTTTAATAATTGTAATGGATTATAAATTTATTATTATTATTATTATTATTATTATTATTATTATTATTATTATTTAAATTTAATTCATTAATTTGAACAATGGGTAAATAGACTGCCCGTGAGTATTCCCCTAGCCTATGGGTACGGATAAGGGTATGAATTTTTTTTTACCTTGGAAGGTACAAGTAAAGGTATAGGTATAGAGTAGGGGTTACGTGGGTACGGGTATGACATATCCTATTCATACCCTACCTGTTGCCATTTTTCGTTGAAATGAAAAAAATAAATATTATGTGCGTGTGTGTGTGCGTACATATCTCTAAAATTTTGAATTTTTTTTCCATTAAAAGCAATACTATTTAGCATTTATAAAAGTGACATTTGTTTTAATTAAAAGCAATACTTTTGAAGATATTTTTTTCAAAAAAAATCTTCCAAACTTTACTTATTTATTATTTATAATTATTTATATTTTTTTAGATTTTTTTAAATAAAAATTAAAAATAAATGGGCCAGCTCAGCATGGCATGAGCCCAGCTGGGCTAGTGCCATGGCCTATACTAGGCCGGTCCCTTAGGAATTATGTGTTGTGTTGGCTTAAGGACATATAGTGTTTTGTTTATCTTAAATATGTTTGTTTGATATTCTCTCTATTTCGTATTAACTGTGTCATATTCTTTTTCCAAATTATTTGTCATCTTTAAAAGTTATATAAGTATTAATTATTATTATTTTTTTTATTTTGTTTTTCTTCTTGTTTAAAAATTGTGTGCATTAAGGGAAATAAATAACTCTAATAAAAGTAAAAATATCTTATCATAAAGTATTTTTCAAAATTTAGGAGCTTTAAAAATAATTTAAATATTTATATAAAAATTTATTTGTGACAATTAAAATGAAAAGCTAATGAGTCCCTTCAACATGTTGTCTCATAAATCTTGGTTCTCTCTCTCTCTATCTAATAAATCTTTGTTGTTATTCAATATTGGTGACAGTTGGTGGTTAATATGTCAATTAGGGGTTAAAAATCTAATATTTACCTAAATTACCTCTTTATATGCTTTTTCAGAAGAAAAAGAAAAAAACAAGGCACCTTTTTTTAAAAAGAGAAAAAGAACCTCCAAAAACTTTTTTTCTTTTTGGTTTTTCCAAAAATATTTTTTTAAAAAGTATTAAATTCCAATAGAAGTGCATTTTTCAATATAATGAACACTCTTACAATAAATAAATAAATAAATAATAACTATATCCAAACTAGCAAAAACGTTTTTTTGAAAAATTTTTGTAACTAAAAAAATTTTTGTTTATGAAACTACGCAGTCTTCTGGTGAAGTTTTAACCGATTTTTATTTAAAAACTATAAAACGATAATATGTTAATTTATCGAAAATTGTAAACATAATATAGTTTCTCTTTCTAATTTCGAAGATTTTGCATTTTGGCCCCTGAGGTTTTGGGAAATTTTGAAAGTACATAGAGATGAGAAGTTATATCAGTAAATTGTATCAATTGATTTGATGAACATAAAACAGTCTTCCAAAAAGGATCTCTATGTTAATTTGCTTGTTGCTTAAATAAAAAAATTTTTAAAAAGTTTTTGGACTATAAAAAAATTATAACAAGCAAAACCTACCATGGTCAAAAATTATAACGGGACAAACTTACAATGGTTAAAAAAATTTAAAGGAATAAAAA
>NC_052472.1:2499653-2518463 GCF_009730915.1 Dioscorea cayenensis subsp. rotundata | reverse complement strand
AGGGTATGCAAAACTCACGGGAGTCATTTGGGAAGTTTTGAAATTATCGAGGGAGTAAAGCAGTAATTTTTCCCTTTTTTTATTACATGTTATGTAATTTTAAATTTATGGACATGTGTTTAAACATGGTATTATTATTATTATTATTATTATTATTATTATTTAAATTTAATTCAGTAATTTAAAAAATGGGTATATCCTATGGGTATGGATGATGATATAGATTTTTCTTACCCAGAAAAGTATAAGTAAAGGTATAGATATATGGTAAGGGTTTGACATATCCTATCCATACCTTATCTGTTGCAATCTTCACTTGCAATGAAAAAGTAAATACTATGTGTGTGGGTATATATCTCTAAATTTTTTAGTTTTTTCCATTAAAAGCAATACTATTTAGAATTTATACAACTAACATTTCTTTTAATTAAAAGCAATACTTTTTAAGATATTTTTTTTAAAAAAAATATCTTCCAAACTTTACTTATTTATTATTTATAAATATTTATTATTTATTATTTTTTAGATTTTTAAATAAAAATTAAAAATAATCGGGCCAGCTCAGCATGGCATGAGCCCAGCTGGGCTAGTGCCATGGCCTATGCTAGGCCGGTCCCTTAAGAATCATGTGTTGTGTTGGCTTAAGCACATATAATGTTATGTTTATCTTAAATATGTTTGTTTGATATTCATTCTGTTTCATATTAATTTTCATATATTTTTTTCAAATTAGTAATACAACTTAATTTTGTTTAATAATATAAAAAACTTTTTAAAAAATAAAAATATAAATATTTTCAAAAACAATAAAAACTTTGCAATATTTTTTTGCAAACTAAACTTGTTTTGTATTTTTTTCTCCGAAATATATGCACCTAAATATTTTTTATTTTTAAAAAATTGAAAACAGACCACAAACATGTGGGTTCAAATATATTTTTATTTTAAAAAAAATTAAAAACAAACCACAAATGATACAAACAATTAATAAACCACTTTTTTTTTTGTTTTTCAAAAACCAAGACATAACCAAATAGTGGTTCTCTATCTTGATTGTATTTAAAAAAAAATTTCGAAATAAAACTTAGACAAATTCCTGATATATGTTGATTGTATTCAAAAAAAAATATGAAGGTGTTTTTGGTTAATTTATAAAATAATAATAATAAAATAAACCACTATTTTAAAATATTCCTGATATATGTTTTCTATATAATTTATTAATGTAGATGTAGCTTTACAATTAAAAAACTTAGACAAATTCCCAACTATGAAAGAATTTCTAAATTTACATATCTAAACATTCTTAAAAAAAACACACACACATTTTCAAGAGCCACCTGAAATAGTCCCAAACTCTTTTTTTTAAAGGTGGAATCCATGTGAACATGTTGAATCCCATTTCTTTGGATAAACCCATATATGTTTGGATCCGGTTTAGTTCCAATTAAATGCTTCTTTTTATTTGAACACTTATTTCGTTCATTCCCTTTCAACCAAGCAGGCTAGAAAAGAACTTTGTATAATTGTGCCTTTTTGTACATTAAAACAAACACAAATAAACCATTTTTTTTTTAATAAAATAAGGCCTAAATTTATTATGGAATATAAATAGTTGAAAATTTTCTTATATATAAATATTGTTTGATGGAAGAAAATGGAAATATTGATATTTGGAAAAGTATTTTTTCTATATAGCTCATGAAATAAATTAAATTTGTCTGCCCATAACATTAAATTGGGCCGATTAAGTTTTGATATGGATATAATTAAAGTTTCTCATTCATTTTAAACTTGTCATTTTAAATACATAAAAAAAATTGAAGTTTTTCTTCACTAAAATTGAGTTTTTAAGCATTTTTATCCAATATTGATTTGCCATAATAAATTTATATTATTGAAAGCATTTTTTTCAAAAATTATATTGCTAAAAAGAAAAAGAAAGAAAAGAAAAAGATAGAGAAGTCTTTTATAGTACTTTTTGTGTCTACTAATAATAATTTCTTTAGTGGTTTATTTAATTAATGAGGATGTGGTCCTACTTATCCAAATAATGGTTGAAATAAACAAGATCCCTATGCTCAGCGGTATCTATTTTTATGCATCAAGATTTTTTTCTAAAAATATATTTTATATTTATTATATTAGAAAAAAAAATATATCTACAATACTAGGAATTTACTAATCTGCCATGTGAAAATGATATTTGTTAATATGGGGGGCCATTTAGAAATTAGAAGCAATTGTTCTATTTTTTTATTTTATTTTTAAAAATATTTATTGAGAAAAATGATTTCTTGGAGTATTTTTAAAATAATCAAATATGTGTTTTTTCTATAGATTATTAAGAAAAAGCATCTAAGTGAATGCATTTTTAACCAAAATTTCTTATATAAAATTTGACAATGTTTTTAGGGTTTATATATATATATATATATATATATATATATGCATACACACATTAAAGCCCCAATTCTTTTACGATTTTTTTTTTCAGTAAAACTCCCTGAATTTATTATGAATGGAATCTGGATTTTTACATAGATGTCATTAGAATATATTCAAAATTTTTATATTTTAAAAAATGGAATAAAAACCGATTGAGAATAAATTATAAAATTAAATAGACAACAAAAATTCGAAACAAAAACTAATACCAGAAAAGTATAATTCAAGAAAATCAAATCATTTTCATTATAATTTTAAGTTTTAGAAACCCTTCCACATGCATAAATTTAACACAAACATTGCAAAATTGTGCATTTAAAGGAATGTTCATCCAAATATATATAACTGTTTGGTTTTTTTATTTTTTTACCAGAACATTTACCATAACATTGCTTGTGCAATGTAAGGCGTTTGACTCCGTCGAATGGTGTTCTCTTCCAATATATAGTTCGGATGAAATAATATATATATATATATATATAATATAAGATATTACAGTAGTAGCCAGGAATTAGTCTTCCGCTGGATAGGAGGAAGAGTTATCATGTGTATATTATAAGGGTTGGGCTAATTCTCATCATCAAATTGGTTTTTTTGAAGATGTAGATCCAACTCTTATATGCATTATTTGGTGTTTTTGTTGAGGATGGAGGATGTCGGCTCCATTAAGAATGACCTGGTAAGCTATACATGGGATATAATTGGATTCTTTGGGGCCACTTTACGAAGATGTTAGTTTCATCTACGAAGAGCTATACTGTAAAACATAACAGTGGCAACTTATAATTAGCTCCACATCAGTTACAAGGAGTTATCATTTGTACATAATGGTTGAGCTAACCCAAACCATTAGACACAGAATAGAAAAAAAACTGATTTTATCAAATAACTTTTAATACAATGCAAGAAAATCTGTCACATTCTTATAAAATTTAAATTTTGAAATTGCAGTGGTTTATATGTACAAATGAATAATGGATGTATTTCAAATTAATATAATTAAATAAATTTTCCATAAAACCTGTGAAAAAGATTATAACACATTTATTTTAAATTTTGACATTGTATTTTTTATATAAGTGAAAAATGGATAAGGTTTAAACTAATTTTATTAAATAAATCTTTAATAAAAATATGTGAGAATCACTTGAAATGAAAAAGTAAATATTATGCGTGTGTATATATCTCTTAATTTTTGAGTTTTTTTTCCATTAAAAAGCAATACTATTTAGTTTTTATAAAAGTGGCATTTGTTTTAGGGGCTTTTGCAGGTGTACCCCTAAAAAATGTTGAAATTACATATTTGCCCCTGAATAAAAGTTAATTACATACATACCATTGAATAATATACATAATTGCGTATATACCCTTGGGATTCAACTTAGTTGAAAAACCATCCATTAACAAACAACAAATATAAAATTACCATTATACCATTGCATATATACCCTTGAAACTTTTTGTTTAAGTTGTACAAGGGTTATTTTGGACCTTTTGTATATTTTAATTCAAGTTATAACCATAGTTAATCAAGTTTGATTACTGAAATCTAACAGTAGGGGCATATCCGTAATTACCTATATTTTTCAGGGTATATATACAATTATGTTTTTTCTGAGGGTAAATATGCAATTATAGAACTTTTGAGGGGTTTATAACCAATTCTCCCTTTGTTTTAATTATACTGTTTTAGTTTTTAGGTACATGATTATTTTAAGATATATATATATATATATTTTAAATTATTCCCAACCGTACTTATTTATTATTTATAGTTATTTATTTATTTTTAATATTTTTAAATAAAAATTAAAAATAAATGGGCTCAGCATGGTATGAACCCTGCTGGGCTAGTGCCATGGCCAATGCTAGGCCGGTCCCTTAGAAATCATGGGATGTGTTGGCTTAAGCACATATAGTGATATTTATCTTGAGCATGTTTATTTGATATTCTTTCTATTTCGTATTAACTATCACAATTTTTTTTAAAAAATTATTTGTCATTTTTAAAAGTTCTATAAGTATTAATTATTTTTTTATTTTCCTTTTCATCTTATTTAAAAAGAGGTGTGTACATTAATGGAAGTAAATAACTCTAATAAAAATAAAAGTGTTTTATCATAAATTATTTTTCAAAATTTAGGAGCTTTTAAGATAATGTTAATATTTATACAAAACTTATATGTGACAATTAAAATGAAAGGTAATGAGTACCTTCAACATGTTGTCTCATAAATCTTGGTTCTCTCTCTCTAATAAATCTTTGTTGTTATTCAATATATGTGATAGTTGGTGGTTAATATGTCAATTAGGGTTAAAATCTAATATTCACCTAAATTTTCTCTTTATATACTTTTTAGAAAAATAAAAATAAAAATTACTGCTTACCCCTCAAAGATTTCAAAACTTCCCAAACAGCCCTTATGAGTTTTGAATACCTCAGACATCCCTTCCGTTATTGTTTTACTTTCTTTTTGCCCCTGTAGGTCACTATGACTGGGTCCATGTTATGAAATTCCATTGTTACTCTTAAAAATGGTGGAAAAAAATTGTCCAATCACATCATGTCAAACATTTTTTTATTTTTTTTGCATTCCTTTTTGTTTTTTCTCAAATAAAGTTTGGAAGACTCATATCACCTAGGATTGTTTGAGTTTTTCAATTTCTCCCCATTTGGTGTGTTCGATTGGAGTTCTCCCGATTACCCGATAAGGTGACAATATCTTCCTTACACCCACCTTGATCATCTTACGAGAGAGAGTAACAATTTTTTTTTTTTTATGTAAGTTTACTATAGAGAGTTGTTGTGCCATTGCTAGATACAAAGGGAAGGGACGAGTGCTGGTGTTCATGGCGCTGACTTCTTGGGAATGAGAGCAGATTTCTTATGTAGATTTTTTTTCGTTGTAAAGTACTTCTCCTTTATGTTTATATAGTTGTAGAAGTTAATTATTGATTAATTATCCATGTTTCCGCTTAAAAGTATATGTTTTCTCTTAATTATTCTAGTTTCCGCTTAAAACATAAGTTTTTACTTAAAACAAAGCAAAAACATAAGTTTTGCTTTGTTATCCTTGTCCAATCCCAATTTTCGCTTAAAATTATCCAGTTTCCGTTTAAAATGTTATTTTTCTGCTTAAATTTTCTGGTTTCTGTTTAAAATGCTATGTTTCCACTTAAAATGATGGTATTTCCGCTTAAGTTTTCTTCTCGTTGTAAAGTTCTTTGATTTTAGCAGGTATTCAAATTCTACAAGTGTATCCGTTCCACCTCAAGGCGACCCTAATGGTGTGGCAGGCCTTCCTTCCACAAAAGACAGCTAAGCATAAAGACAACCATTCTTTATTATATGGAGACAACAATATTTACATGAAAAAAATAATAAGTTTGTGGAAAAGAATTTAAGTTAGCATGAGTAAATTATAACTATAAACAAACTTATAACCACAAACAAAAGAATTTAGGTTAGCATGAAGAGTAATATCTTTACTCATTTTTTTAAACAGAAACATTGTGAGTTAAACAGAAACATTGATAGTTAACCTGAAACATTGATATTTAAATAAAAAACCAATATTTACGTGACAAATTAATCCTGCGTATAAAAACCAATTAATCCTAACCACTCGTACATCTTTAAATAGAAACAACGATATTTAAGCACTTTTTAAATGAAAACGCAATATGTTAAACAGAAACATCGATAGTTAAACAAAGACAACCAAGCATAAAGACGGTCGTTCTTTATTATATGGAGACAACGATATTTACATGAAATATTTAATAAGTTTGTGGAAAAGAATTTAGGTTAGCATGATTACATTATAACTATAAACAAACTTATAACTACAAACAAAAGAATTTAGGTTAGCATGAAGAGTAATGCATGTGCTCATTTTTTAAACAGAAATATTAATATTTAAACAGAAAAACCGATATTTATGTGACAAATTAATCCTGGGTATAAAAACCAATTAATCTTAGTCACTCGTACATATTTAAATAGAAACAACGATATTTAAGCACTTTTTTAAACGTAAACGTAATATGTTAAACAGAAATATCGATTGTTAAACAAAGACAACCAAGCATAAATATGGTCGTTCTTTATTATAAGAAGACAATGATATTTACATGAAAAATTTAATAAGTTTGTGGAAAAGAATTTAGGTTAGTATAATTACATTATAACTACAAACAAAAGAATTTAGTTTAACATGAAGAGTAATGCATGCATGTACTCATTTCTTAAACAAAAAACTCATTTCTTAAACTAATACTATTAAACACTACATAATGCAACCATATCAAATTAAAGAGGAAACATACATTATAAACATTACACAACACAATAAGATTGCATAACAATCGAAAAATTTCTCTTTCTAATTAATAGAATACTTTACAAACCAAACGGGCAAAAATAACACAGAATGTAAAAATAAAAAAAAAACTGGAACAACTTCTTTAACGGCGTCCATCTCGCCTCAATACCTTAGAGTGCAAACTGATGAAATGCCGAAGAGTTGAGCGGGAGTTCTCCTTCGAGATAATGGTGGAACAAAATTTTAGTCCTTCACAAGATGCCCAGGCAATGACAACTTTGGAAAGGGAAAAACTAAAGAGGCGATGAGAGTAAATAACCGGTGTCAGTAATGGTGCTCTCTCGTGATTACACAAAGGAAAAAGCCATTTTCTCTAAAAGAGGAAAAATCATTGCACCCAAGGGCATTATGGTCAAACCATGTCGCACTTGCCACAACTTCCCACGCAAGAGACAATTTCGTCCAAAAAATTCAAAATTAACTCTGTCAGTCACCATTAGATACTTAAGGGGTTTAAAAATTATTGTATTCAAAATGAAGAGGTTTTTATGGATATTCAAATTTAGGTAGAGAATTTGTGCATATTGCAAATTTTAAGGGTGTTTTTGGTAATTTTCAGAAAAAAAACAAGCCATGTTTTTTCAACAGAGAAAAGAACCTCCAAAACTTTTTTCTTTTGGTTTTTTTTATCCAAAATATTTCTAAAAGTACTAAATTCCAATTGAAGTGCTTTTTTTCAATATACTGAGCACTTCTTACAAAAATAAATAAATAAATAAATAATAACTATATCCAAACTAGCAAAAAAAGAGGTTTTTTTTTAATATTGTAACTAAAAATTTTTATTTACGAATCTACAAACTCTGCTGGAGAAGTTTTAACCAATTTGTATTTAAAAATTATGAAACGGTAATATGTTTATCGAAAATTGTAAACATAATATAGTTTTTCTCTCTAATTTCGAAGAGTTTGCATTTTTGCCCCTGAGGTTTATTTTGGGAAATTTTGTAAGTGCATAGAGATGAAAAGTTATATCAGTAAACTGTATCAATCGATTTGATGAACATAAAAAGTTATAACTGAAAAAATTACAATGGCCAAAAAGTTACAACAACTAAAATTTTAATAACAAAAAATTACAATGATCAAATTTGCAATGATCAGAAATTACAAAGGCCAAATTAGAACGGTTAGAAATTACAGTGGTCAAAATTTCAATGGGTAATAATAGCAATAATTAAATTGTCAACGGTTAGAAATTATAACAATTAACTGTTAAAAATTACGGATCAGATCTTGTTAGAAATTATAACGATCAAATCTCTAACTATTAAAAATTACGTTGTCAAAATTTTAAAGGGCAAAAATAATAATGACCAAAATTGCACTTTAAAATTTCAATGGGCACAAAAGTCTTCTTATCCAAAATGATAAAAAAAAAAACCCTCCTTATATAAGCCTTTGTATCAAATTTTGATTTTTACCTTATTTACTCTCTTTAAATTTCTCTCTCTACTATCACATTTTTTGTCTTCAATAATGGTGGAAGATTACTTGTTTTGGTTTACTACAATAGTTCAATTCCTATAAGTGAATGTATTATTATATTTTTCTAAGATGATTAATCTTGTTTTTATGTAGAAAATGATGTTTCCTTAGAAATTTTAAAGAGAATCATTAAAACAAATATATAAGTGGCGGATAGTGAAAAAGTTTCATACATCAAACATAGACGACCTCTTTCTTCATGTTACAACAATGTTTGCCTTCAGTCATTCAAATTACATAATGACTAAGATGTAACTTTCATTGATGGTTCTTGAATTAATGTGGAGCTTGGTGTTATAACTTTCATTTATGGTTCTTCTCAACAAAAAACCAAACAGAGATGCAACATTCAACACGCTATAGTATGACTGAGGACTTCATCTGCATAACTAATTAATAAAGCTAAAAGGGTCTCGACAAAAGATGATCTACCATGCGATGTTGGTTTCACTACCTCACAATAACCATCGAATGCACCGACATACTGTGGAACTAAAATACAACTACAAACATAACCAAGTTATAAATATCCATATGTGGAAGAGACTTCCCTTCATGATATTTATGAAAACGAATTTGGTGAATATGGGAGCTTGAGTGGGAATAGATGACCGCAATGGTAACAACTATATAGAGAATAGTGAAGCTAGCATTGAAGATCATGATTTTAGAAGATTGCAATTTAGAAGATGTCCCTAAACAAAGTGCAAAATTGACGATGTCACTATTTGAGCATCCAACACGTATGAGGGCACTTGATTTGGTAGCAATGCTTGCACTAGAATTCCATGAGTACCTTTTGTTATATGCTAATACATTAAAAGAGGCAATAACAAATTGAGAATCAAATGTAGCATGCAATTTCGAAACAAAGATCATGCCATAATAGTGATTATGCATTATTGTTTATAGAAATCTGTAAAATACAAATTAATCAAATATGATCCGACTAGGTATTCAAGAAGATGCAAGTTATATTGTAATGGATGCAGTGGGATGGTTCTCACATCCTATAGCAAGAGAAAGCAGATTTGGGAGATTATAAAGTACAACAGTCTTCATATGTGCACATCAGTAATGATTTCTCATGATCATTCCAAGTTGGATTTATACATAATTTGTTGGCACATAGATGTGTTGGTTAAAGAGAAGCATAGTATCAATGCATTTGTTTTGATAGAGGAGAACATAATCAATACAGGTACATATTGACATATAGAAAAGTATGAATTATCAAACAAAAAGCAGTTAAAGGTGTATTTGACAACTAGGAGGAGTCATACAACAAATTACTAAAATCACTATCAACATTACAACAATTTGCCCTTGGGATAATAATTTATCTCCAAACTCAGACTATATATAATGGAAGTCACCTAGTATGTGCTACTCATGTCTTCTATAGAATAGATTTCCCTGGTGTATATAGGCTTTCTTATATTGCAAACCGGTAGTCTAGATAGACAACACACATCTTTATAGAAAATATAATTAAAGGGATTTTGCTTATGACAATTGCACAAGATGGTAATAAGAATATTTTTCCAATTACATTAATTTGCCATTGTCGAAGGATATACATTAGATGCAGGGCCTTTCATCTTAGTTCATTTTTGTATGAATGTGATACCATAGGATGGAATATGTTTTATTTGTGATAGTCATGAGACTATTAGAGGAACATTTAGAGCAATTAGTCATATGATAAATCATCCACATTGTTACCATGTTTATTACATCAAATACATCTTTAGAAACTTCATGCATCATTTCAAAATAAAGAAATGCAATGGATAGTTGTTAATGCTAGTAAGTTATAAATTTACACTTTGGTAGTTTCAATCACATATTGTTATTTGTTGAATTTGTCTTACTTCTCTTATAGTGATTAATATCTATAGATTATTTGAAAACTACTCATGATTTTAAGCATTACTACGGCTTACTGTGGAACTAAGATATAGAGATGACAAAGTGGTTAGATAATATACCACAAGAGAAGTAGACTTAAGCCTTTGACCATAAGGTTGAAAGTATGGTCATATGACTACTAACCTTGTTGAATGTGTTAACTCAAAGCAAAAGGAGATGAAGAACCTTCCTATAAAAGGTTTGGTTGAGTCTACTTACTTTTAATTGGCTAAATTATAAGGAAAGTTGTACAGGTGCAAGGTCAGATTACATCATGTCAAATATTCTCCAAAGTACTAATAAAGACAATTAAGGAAAATTAACAAATAGTATACAATATTTATGTTAATCAATTTGATAGTGAAAAAAATCTTTTTCAAGATAGATGAAAATGACACCACCACAGTATGGCGATATAGCTAACAATTATCACATTGATTTAAAGGTGTGATGGTGCGATTGCGGTGAGTTTCAAACACTTCATTTTTCATGTTGCTATATTCTTACAACGTGCACGTACAATCATCTACATTTGCAGGAAAATATATAAGGATTGTGTTTATAGGTTTGAGACAATTTTTATTGCATATCATAAGGGATTTTAGGCCATGTTAAACAAAGGACAATGAAAACCGTATATCCCAAACACAAAATAACATTTTTAATAAAAACTAAGAAGAAGAAAAAAACACATATGCACTCAGTGATTTAAATTATGCAATATCTAGTATGGATTTTTATATAATTGTATGAAATTTTGTAAGTTCTTGTAATAAACAAAAATCAGCAGTAGCTCGTCAAAATATTTATGCATTTTCAACTCCTTAGTTTATGGAAAAAAATATATATATATAATATAAAAATTTTAAATATTATTTTAACAGGTGAGTCAAATGAATGTGCATTTAGGGGACTGTAAAAAAAATTACAATCCAGTATACTATTATATATAGACATGTATATCAATTTAAACATTGGGTATCTGATTCCCTCCCTCAAGTTGGGCCATTTAATGTTATCCAAGCCCAATTTACGTGCTAATGATCCATGTTTCACTTTGATTTTTGTTTTTTTAAGTTTAAGGTTAAAAAAAAGACACTCGTTTAATAAAAAAAAAATAGTGTTTTAAGATTTTAGTTTTTAAATTAAAATATTAATTTTATTTACACTTATTTATTCATATAAAATCAACACCAATTGGAGTTTGGAAAATTAACATAAATGGTGCAAGTATATTTTATCCTAAATAAAATAACTTCTTTTAACATTATTCTTTTATCTTCTTACAATTTCATCTATATTTATGCATTTGTATGTGCATATAGGGAAAATAAAGCTCAAAATTAGTTTAAAAAAATTTGTTTAAGATGGGCTCAGGCTCAATTTTTATTTCAAAAATTCGAGTGTAATTTGATTTAACTAATTGAAACTAATATAAAATCAATTTATTTTCTAAAATTCAAATTTAATTCGATCTATCTAGAAGCTAAAATTTCATTTATAACTTGTTATTAACAGTATCTATATTTTTAATATGATAATATATTATATATTATAACTATATATAAACCATTAATATATGTATAAATTCAACTCGAAACTAGCTTCGGTAACAATTTGAACTCTAACCGGGAAGAGATACTTGTATCATATGTATATATATATATACAACTCTTTTTCCTTTTTTATGTGTGATAAGCCACCCGGACTCACACTGTCATACATCTATTAAATAGTCAATTATGTTTTGGAATGGTGCTAATAATCCTTGATCTCTTACATAAAAAATAAACTCACTACCATCCCGCTATTGAGCCGAGTGGTTATATATATATATATATATATAGAAAGAGAGAACTCATTGTCTAGGAACGACCCTAGATTTCAAATCTAAAGACATTTGCAGTAGCCATTGGATTCTAATCCAACGACTACAATCCATTTATAAACAGTGTCAAACGTTGTTATATAGTGTTACACAATAATCATATACAGTAAATCAATACAATATTTATATGAATAATATATAGTCGTTGGATCATCATCCAACAGTTATAAAAATCCCTAGTGAATAGTTAACTGCGTAAGTACATAGATGACATAAACCACATATATGTATATATATATATATATATATATTATATATTAAAAGCATTTTGAGAAGCCATACATTGAGATAAATCCCTACCAAAGGAAAAAGTGACATATCCAAGGCATAAAAAAAATATCAATCCAATCTCAAACATTATCCACAAACCAAACATGTGGAGTGGATAATGCCCCTTTCTTCTTCCTCTTTCTTCTTGTCCATGTACTAAATCTCTACACCATCTTCACTTCTTGCCTTCCCTAAACCAAAAGATTATCCTCATCTTCCTCCTCCTCCTCTCCACCCATGGCCACTATCACCAACTTCTTATCCAAACCTCCATACATCTCTAGACTTAAACTAGACTCCTCTTCTTCTCCTTCTTCTTTCCTTCATTCATCACCATTAACAATCATCACTAGAAACACCAAAAAATATAACAAAGCCTTTCTCTCAAGAAACTCAATATCCCACACATCAAAATCATCAATATCAGCAAGTGGTGCTGCCACCCGCAAAGTCGAAAGTGATGAACGTGTGAAGAAAGTCCATACGATCGAAGAATTCAACGACGCTCTCCGATCAGCAAAAAACAGACTAGTTGTAGTTGAATATGCGGAGAGCCAAAGCACCGACAGCCAACGTATATATCCATTCTTGGTGGAGCTAAGCCGGACGTGCGGCGACGTAGATTTTCTCCTTGTAATGGGCGATGAGTCTGAAGACACTAAAGAGCTTTGCCGAAGAGAAGGTATCGAAAAAGTTCCCCACTTCAGCTTCTACAAAGGGATGGAGAAAGTGCATGAAGAAGAAGGGATAGGACCCGATCAGCTGGTCGGCGATGTGCTTTATTACGGCGATAACCACTCGGCGGTGGTGCAACTACATTCAAGACAAGATGTAGAAGAATTGATAAATGTACATAAAGAGGATGGAAAGCTTTTAATTCTTGATGTAGGGTTGAAGCATTGTGGACCTTGTGTGAAGGTTTATCCAACTGTGCTTAAGCTTTCAAGGTCAATGGGGGATACAGTTGTGTTTGCAAGGATGAATGGGGATGAGAATGAGAGTTGCATGGGATATTTAAAGGATATGGATGTGGTGCAAGTGCCTACATTTTTGTTTATTAGAGATGGAGTTATATGTGGGAGATATGTGGGTTCTGGTAAAGGAGAGCTTGTTGGGGAAATACTTAGATACCAAGGAGTTAGAGTTACTTAATTAGACCTTGGACATCTTCTTGTTGGCTACTTTTGGTTTAAGTAGGGTTTGTCTCCATTGATGCATCCATCCATGTCTAATATATGTCTTTTTAGTAATCAAGGAGTGTTGAGTATCTTATAAATGAATGGTTATGTATGATGTATAAGGTGGGATATTGATGAATGAGGAGAAAATATATATAATTTTTCTATTTGATGATTTAATTAATTGTTGTTCTAAGTTATACTACAATTTGTCATTAGTAAGTGACATTAGGTTTAATTGTCGTACAGGTCCCTATAATTATGTACTTTTTATCTTTTTAGTTTCTAATATTTTTAGATATAATTAAGTCTCATATTTGGTCCAGTTGGATCGTTTTAGTCTATAATAATATTTTTAGATACAATTAAGTCCTTGCAATTTACACTTGCCCATCTACATTGCGGATTAGAATGATCCAATAATTCGACTAAATATGAGGACTTAATTATACTTAAAAATATTACAAGGACTAAAAGGGCAGAAAATACATAATTAGAGGGATCTATACATCAATTAAACCGTGACATTTTGATCATAAGGAGTTAATTGTTAGTGTTACTAGGGTTTGTCTGTAGGTCTAGTAAAAGGTTTTGGAAAGAGTTTTGGTGATTTATATTGATGAGAAGATTTTCATATGAATGAATGGTTTTGATTTAGAAGCTAAAATTCTTGGTTCGTATAGAAGTGTTTTGTGTCGGTTTGAGAATGAGAGATGGATTTTTTTACCCATTTGTCATTTTTTTAAAACAACCTTAAATTTATTTATTTCTCTTTATTATATATATAATAGTTAATTATTTCTTGTAATTGTGTTAGAATTTTGTTGGAATCATAGAACCTTATAAAACATTATTAGTTAAACTCTCCAAAATTTGTTTAAAATTGATTTGTCTCTCCATGTAAGATTTCTAATACCTCTTCAATTGTAAATTACAAACAAACTCAATTAGAGAGCTCCTTGGCAAACCATTGGCAAAATTAATTTGAATTAAAGCACACAAAACTAATAATTACTGGTAATGAAAGCAATTAAAATTAGGAAAAATTTCAAGCCTAGAGTACACATGCACCATCTTAACATTGAATTTGAATTCATTTCTTCCATGTAATTAAGGTACGTCAGTGTCACAATGTTTGTTAGAATATGGTAGGAATTTATCCGTTCAAAAAAGAAAAAAAAAAAGATCAGGAGATGACCAGCCAAGCGAATCAGTGTGCTCTCTTTTCCATCATGGAGACTATAATATACTAGAGATTCCAAATGGCATAGGTCTGGTTGTTAAATAGATTTCCTAGGTTTGCATGCCCAATTTCTAATTTGGCTTGGGCCAACCCATCATCCAACACAAATAAACCCAATTGGAGTGCACCATAATCAACAACACATTTGGCAAGCAATGTCATCCAAAGTAGATAAAGGAAAAGGAAAAAGAGATAGAACACTAGCTGCTAGAGTTTCAAGTTTTGATCGATGATAATCAAAGTAGAGAACCAGGAATATAAGACCCAAATTTAAAGAAACCATTTGTTAGAGCATGAAAATTAGTGGTTAGAGGTCTAGGCCTGAGCTAGTGGGGGCCACGGGCTGACTTTTGACCTGGCCCGGCCCATCCTGTCCAAACCCACGGGTTCAGCTGAACGAGTAACCCATAATTAGACATGTTGATTTAGTTTATAAAATTTTACAAAAACACTAATCACTTGAGTTATAATTGAACTAAACACATTATGAGGAAAAAGTTATATATATATATATATATATATATATATATAGTTGTAGAATGTTGACTTTACTTTGCACACTCCCTTCCAATTGTTTGAGAGCATCAATATAGATATCAATTTCAATGTTTTAAATTGTAGCTATGTAATAAAACTTGCACTATATTATTTTAATTAATTATAAAATATATTTTGGTGTTTAATGTTGGAAAGACTTGAAGTTAATAATTTCTTATTTAATCATGTAAATAACAACATGATGAGTATAACGACAACAAATCTTAAAATTCGAAACTAAATTTAAAGGCATAAGTCCATTTTGATTGTAACGAATAGATAAGTACACAACAATTTTGATCTAAAGAAAGAGAACTATAAGAGTTTTAATTTATCTCTCGCTTAACAATATAAATCAATAATTTAATTCCACAGGTAAAACAATTAAATGTAAGTTTTTCATTTTTTTAAAATTATTTTGACTAGTCTCATATTTTTTTAAAATTATTAGAAATTCTTTTAATTTTTTTAAGATTAAAATTTAAAAAAAATCACTTTGTGATTTATGTTTATTTATATATTTTTAAAATTAGTACATAAAAGAGTTAAAGATCTCGTGGTTAGTGCGCTAGGTTTTTCGTTTTTTAAAATTTAAAATTTTATTTATTATCAATATAGGTTACAATTTAATAATAAAATATATTTAAAAAAAAAATAAAAACCTGCAAAGTTAGACGGGCTTAGCCCGGACCCGGCGGGTTTTGAAGTTCTCCAGGCCGGGCCCGGTTCATTCAAAACATAAACTGGACTTGATGAGTCTACTAGGTCAACCCAGTCTAGCGGGTTTATTCTGTAGCACAGGCAGGGTCTGGGTCGACATTTGGTGAACCAGACTCACTGGGCCCTCTAGACCCGGCTTAGTTCCAATGAATTTGACATTAATTAGTGACATTATGGTTAAAATGAGTTAAGAGTCACTTGAACTTCTTCTTGGCTCCTAGGTTTAGTGTTTATGTTTTATGCCTTCAAAATGACATATTTCATATGAATGCATGCTTGTATTACCATGTATGATGTATGTAATTGGTATATTATTGAAAGATATTATTTTTGGTTTTTGTAAAGTGTTTTATGATGGTAATACAAATTGCATAAACCAAAAATATTATTATTATTTTTTTTTGGGGGGTTTTTTGGATGACTTAATTATTGCCCAAGTTGTGTACCATATGTCTTTAATTATTGACATTATGGTTAAATGAAGGTAATTAATATCACTAGAACTTCTTGTCTTCTAAGCTTATGGTTCATGTCTTCATAATCTTTGTTGATGTACATTGATGTCTTCATGAAATATCTTCATATAAAGCGGTCATATAAATCGATCACTATTTTATTGTTGTCTATGATGTATTGGGATAAATATGATTTAAAAGTTATTATTGTCAATTGTATGAATGTATTTTATGATAGTTTGAGAATATGAGAGTGATTTTTTTTTTTAATTTTGTTTTATTTTTCTATGCAAGACTTTATAATTTTTCTAAGTTGTGTTACCATATGCCATTAATAATTTTAAAATTAGAGATACTATATATATGAGGGATTCATTGGGGGCGACTCAAGCTTCATTCAATAAAAGCTTAAGCTCAACTAAAAATTTTTTAGTTTAAAATTAATTACAAGCCAAGCATGACCTCATAACTTGAAATATAAATACATTATTATACTTATATTTATAATTTAAAATACTATTATATAGTACATTATTATTTTATATCATTTGTATTATATATTTTTAAGAAAAAGAAATTCTACTCAGATTTAAATTCTTGAAAGAAAAAAAATCGATTCAATTTTAATTTAAAGCTTAATTTAGAACTCTACATATGCCTTTGTTTATATTAGCTAAATCTCAACATGATAATTTCATTCCATTATATCAACTATTTTATTCATGTTTGGTACTTTACTAATGTCCAAGGATTATGTACGAATGTTGTCACTGTATCAATAATACATAGTCTATGTTGATTTTAAATGAAAAAAAATACAACAATTTAAAAAAATTATTTAAATTAATCAACCAAATCTCTACTCACCTAAAGTTTTCAAGTATATCATAAAATATATTTTTCCTCACAATAATTAGGTGAATCATGAACATAAAAAATTGCTTACATACCTTTGCAAATTTGGATGTTTGCTCAATCACAATCAAGAATATATATATTTTTTACAATAATATATAGTCTTTATTATTATTACAATATAGAAAACTTAGCATTTATTTGGTTTGATTAATTATAGTTAATACCTAATTATGCTCGTACGCAATGTGGATCTATACCTACGTTTGAGGTCAGTACGTAGTGACGTATACGCGTAGCGAGATGACCAGTAGTAATATAGGTGGGAGATGTTATATAGTTGGGAATATTGTGGTAATTTAATATAACCAGTGTTTGGTTGAGGCTCTTATACCAGGACAATTCATTACCGAAGTGTTTGGTTGTCATGAGTAATCTAGTTTAGTTTAAAATATATAAAGTTATAGGAGATCTGCGATAGTCCAAGATAGACCAGCGAAATTTGAGTGGTAATGATTACCACTTTTCTTGTGTAATCGTTATAAGTATAGTAATGTGATATTCTGATACTAGATTACCACTTGTGTAATGCAAGCAGTAGTAATAACACCGAATTACTCGCATGACGCGTGGTAATCTTTCTGTCTACTGAAACCAAACGGCCACAAATAGTAATTTGATAATGGCATTGCTTATATGTGAACTGTATGTTTAACTGAACTTACTGCAAATAGAATGCAAGAAAATGCCTCCACATGTAATTTTGTGAATATATTGTGTTTCCTCAAAATTTTATATTGAAAACTTCTTTACTCTTTATATGTCCATACTTGTGGATATTTATTAAATTCAATTGAATCATATATGAATAACTATATATTATGTGGGTGTTTTCTTGACATGATATAATAATATTATTTTATTATTTCAAATCTAATTTACAAAACAACTTCTCAAAAATACTAAACAAGTATACCAATGATAGTTGATTCAGGTGCTAGATGCACTAAGAGCTACTGTAAATTAGTGATTCAAGTTAAAATCTTTATAAATGTAGAAAATCCATGTAGAAAAATTTTGCATAACGAGCTTTAGTGACTACAACCCAGCCCAAATTTACTTAGCAGCTATAGGTTCTAAAATACCAATAGTCAAAAGAACATGGATAATCAGATATATCAATAATATAATTTTAGTCCTTTCCTCTATCCCCATCTTTCTATTTCATGGGTTTTTCAAAGAATTATAACATCATCTTCATCAAGTAATGATAAAATAACATTCAATAAAATCACTAGACTTAGAGAACAACAATACAAACAGTATTGAAGTGCATAAATAGATTTGGAGCCAGTGAAGAGGAAGGACCACAATGATCTCTTGCAAATGTGAAATACATAAAAAGAGAATAGAGAGAAAGTAGGCTGGCTAC
>NC_052472.1:2452177-2498653 GCF_009730915.1 Dioscorea cayenensis subsp. rotundata | reverse complement strand
GGATCAAAGGGTGAAAAGCTCTTGAGATTGGTATGAAGTCACAATTAGGTGATTAGAGATTTGGTGAAGTTCCTCAGTCAGTAGGAGTAATAGAAGAGTTGGGGGCTTTTGGGAAGAAAAACACAATGGGACTTCTATATATTTGTATATTTGAATATTTTTATTAATATACATATACAAAAATAAACAATAGATAAAATACATAAAACCACCATTGAAGCCCTTAATCTTAAAGAGTAAATTAGAGTTTTTCCATCTTTCTTATTAAGCGCAGCTTTAGACTTTATTAATTCATCCCTCTAGTGTGGCTTTAGCCTATTACCAGTGAAGATGACATGATACTTTTTTAAATATGCTGCCTTTGAATGAATAATCTGACGCTTTGTGATTGTTTTTCAGGAAACTTTTATTATTGTTTGTTTTGTGCATGGTCACACAATCACTCTTAGGGTGTCGTTTGGTTGAGGATTTCCTTTGGAATCTAGACCAACTAATGTAAGATCATCTTGTTTTTATTGCTTAGAGTGGGAATACTGTATTCTCAAATATGATGAATTGAGTATTACGAACGTGGGATTACTAACTTAATAGGTGGTAATCTTACATTTTGGGAGGAATTTGATTTTTTTTTTTTTTATTATTATACTCTTCAAGTTGAATAAAATTTCCAAGATATCAATTTTTTAAAATTTCAAGAATAAGAAAATCTCATATCTTTCTTAACCCTAGCATCACTGACCCATCCTCCTCCACTCTAAGCAAAGTTTTGCTGCAGCTGCCTCCCCGCATCATCCCCTTCAACACTGATCAACCATTGTCAGGTACTCCACTTTTGGTCATTTTTATATTGTTGTGTATGATTCAAGTAGTTAGGTTGTATGATGTTTTCATGAAGCTACTTCAATATTATTGAAGACGCTGATGCTTTTTGTGGTTTTATAAGTCAATATGCTATTCACTGCTCGCATGCATTAGATCTCAGAGTTTATTTTCTAAGTTTTTATGGGTGTTTTGTTCTCTTTTTCTCTGTCATATAGGTCAACAATGGCGAAATCCTGGACCTCGAGGAGGAGTTCGTCGATCATTACCTTAGTGCTTTGCCTCCCCTCCGTGAGGAAGGGCTCAAAGCTAAGTCTAAAAACAGATTGACAAGGCCTATCGTGATCAATCCCGGAAAGCGCCACCCCGACAAAGCGGCCCAATGACCCAGACGCCACTGCTGACTTCCAACGCCTCACCACCTCCTATGAAATCCTCCGGGATGTCTCCTCACGTGCAGTTTTTGATGCGCACCTTCGATCTATCAGGGAGAAAGCCTTCCGTGCCTCACTTTTTGATGGCAAGCGCCGGAAGCTAGCCTCTGACCTCGAGGAGCGGGAGCGTGCTGCTGCTGCACCGCAGTTTGACCCTGCCGAGCTTGCTGCTCGGAAGGAGAAGATGGTTGCTGCTGAGCTGCAACAGGAGCTCGCTAGTATTCCAGTCCCGCAAAGGCGAAGAAAGTAGCATCTGCCCCAACTTCTGTGGTGAGATTAGCGTTTCTGATTTTACTCTCTTTATGGTTAGTGTTTGGGTTTTCCAGGTTGTGTTGCATAATTAATTAAGGTATCTTGGCATGAGAAAATGAATGATTTCTATCTTTTATGATAAGAGTATATTGTTGTGACCCAATTTTACGATTCTTGCTGTCACTGGGCACATTTGCCAAATGTAGTAAGTTGAGTTCACAATGCTTCTGTAATGGCTGCCCTCGTTTATAACTTTGCAGATATAGATGTTCTTCATCATATAGAAAATATTATGCATTGTGTTCAAATGTAGGGATTTTTATGAATTTGGAGTTTTATACAGAATTAACTTGTTTCCAAACGATAATCACATACTTACGGGAGTCGGAAATTTTCATTCTGCTATGTTATCTATCATTCTGAGATGGTGATTTATTTCATAATCATATATACTGCAACATCTCTTTCTAAACTTCACCGTTGGTTTTCAATTTAAATTCGTTTTTAATATATATCCTGGACAAATGTCTCAGCATGAGAAAGCAAGAGAGGATGTTGGGGCAAGTGTGGATGAAGAAAAAGGTATTGAAGGTCTCTTTGGGAGAGAGATGGGAGGGATTATGATTCTGTGCAGCTGACAAAGCTATTTGAGAGATTTGGAATGGTTGAAGATGTTGTGATCAGGTCAAGGGGATCCAAAAAGAAGGGCTCTGCTATTGTTGTAATGTCTTCCAAAGATGCTGCAGTAAGTACCATTTGTTTGTGTTAGAATAGATGATGGCCACATTATGATTTTCTGCTCCTACTGCATTGAAGACAATGTAGTGATCAAGTAATAAATAAGTCTGCAGACTTCGCTTTCAAAATTGTCTTCTATTTATTTTACCACTTCTATTAATCTTTAACTCTTATATATATATATATATATATTATTGCTTTGATATGGAGTTAGTACCATTTGTTTGTGTTAGACTTTTAGAATTTTTTTTATGGATCATTATGATGATCTTCTTCTGACGCATTGAAGAAAATGTAGAAATCTACTAATTAACAAGTCCGAAGTTTTTGTTTTCAAACTTCAATTTATTTTACCACTTTTGTTTAACTCTTATATATTTATATATATAATATGGTTTTGATATGCTATATAGTTGCAATTAAAGATGCAAGAAAGTATATTGCTTTTGATATTTAATATTGTAAAATGCATGTTGCTTTAAATATGTATAAGATGTATTAGTTAGCTTGGACATAAACATAATTGTCTAACAATATATGATTGAAAATTCAGATACCCTGCCAGTGATATCACCTGTAGAGTTAACTTTTTTTTCCACTTGCTTATCATAAAATCATTTGAAATTTGTCTTTCGACTCTGAAGCTTGTCTTCCATGTAACTACCAGGTAGCTGCTACGCAAACTATGAGTGGTGATATTTCAAATCCTTTACTTGTTGTCCCTCTTCGAGCTTCTTCTAGTGCATCAAATGCTAGGCATGCTGAACCAGTTGTTCCGAAACATGATGACATAATTGGTGCTGGTTTTCGAGATTACGAAGAATCTATATTGAAGAAACTTGAAAAGGTATGAGTATTTGTCGGATTCTTTATCTCCAAATTTTGAGCAATATTTGTCAGAATTTTACAGGTTTTAACATAAATTCTATGCGATGTTATTTGTTTAATGGAAAAGAAAAACGTCCTGATTTAGGTAATATATGAATGCAATTCTTGAAGTTCAAACCAAATTTGTTCATTTCTTGCCAACACTTTGATTCTACTTTTTTTTTTGGTATTTGTTTGTGTTAAGATGGTAGCAATGGATTGTAAAGAAATCACATTTTTTTTCGATGTTTTTAAAACTATTTCTATACCCTTGCCTATACTTATAGTTGATCATATCACACTCTTATTTATTTCAATTGGCAGAGGTCATATACACTAACTGACATGCAAAATCTGGTGATCTGCAGGCTAAAGAAAAGGATGGAGCAACATGACATTGGGATGGAAACACATGGATTTTTCTTTGTCATTTTGCTTGAGAAAATTGTCGTTCATGTTTGAACTCGTGTTATTTTAATTGCGGGTTCAACAAAAATTAAATAGCAAAATCATTGATGTAGCAAAATGTCGTCACGAATTACAAACTGCAGTATATATGTATATATACACACACATATTTCTTTACTATGTGTAAGTGCGTAAATGATATACGCTCATTGATCCAAGGATTGGCGAGGCATTTATCCGATTTAGAATGTTTGAGATTTTTTGTTTTTCTGTGGGTTTTGATTGATGTTTTATACTTTTATGTGTGGGTGGTGGTGGGATTGAAGATAGACTGCCGAATTCGATCAAGAACTGTGATGAGTTTCAGGTGATGGGGAAGTACATGGAGAAGATTCTTGACTGGGAGAACACTTCTTCAGGTCTCTCTCTCTCTCTCTCTCTCTCAAGCAATGTGCTTTGCTATTCTTGGGTACTTTATTTGTAGTGTGAAATTTAGCTATATGAGGTATTTAATTATTGGTTATGAATTTTTCAAGCTTGAGTGTAGTGCATGTGCTACTTAGTTTAGCCTAACAAATGGCATTGATTTCTATTTAGTATTGAATTAGATAAGGTATGCACTCTTCAAGCTTAAATGCAGTACTGATTTAGCCCAGGAAACTGTGTTCATTTCTTGAAGTATTGAATTTAAGAGAGTGAAAGCTTTAAACCTTTGGTTTCTTTCTGTTATGGTGCTCTGATTTCAGTGTTCATTGAAGCAATTTTTGTAATGAGTATACTTTAACTTTCAACTTTACAATAAAGTGTATGTATCATTTAATTAGAAATGTTGAGTTTAATTTATCAATATCAAACAGTATGATTGCTGCTGTTCAGAATATATTTACCAATTTATTTTTGATTGTTTAGTATTTTTTTTTTTTTTCCTTATCAATTGTAACATTATAAGTACAGCTAATAATGACATTTCACAATAACATTTGAACTTTGATTTCCATTCTTTACATTTGTTTGAAAACAGTTTTGTTTTCTCCTTCCCTTATTGGGATTTCACTAGTGTTCCTGCTATTGTGGATTCAGCATGCATGAGCAATGCTATGAATAAACTTGGTGATGATTCAAATAAAAATCAATCCAACTATGATTTCAATTGCATCCATTTCATTCTCATAACTTAGCTTACATTATTCAAGAAAAATATCACATTATTCACGAAAAATATCACTATCAAATAAACATTAATATGAACATAAACTATGAAAATTAAAACAAAAATAGATCCAAAAGTGGTCCAGGACACACTAAAAACATTTCATGTACCATTGCAACTGATAGATTGGATTGCTTCATTTAAGCAGCAAACTTCTGCACTGCTAAAATAAATTACAACATTCACAAAATAAGCCATAAAAATTCAGCATGTTCCATCATTTGTCGATGCAGTCGTTAATATAACTGTCTATAAAAAATAAGGCAAGTGAAAACATGCAGAAACAACAATTTGTAACTGTCGTCGATACAAGAAAAAAGGAATGTATGCAACCAGCCCACTTTTTGATTTCAAAAGTTTTGCCACACAACAGTGAGCACTTGGAACCAACCAACTCTTTCAACTGATGACATTGGATTCATTTCACTGATTCATATGGTTACAAAAAACTATTCGCCCACCATCAATGTAGTAATTACCATTAGTCAGCGTCGAATCACACTTGCTTACTGAAATACCTATTGAGAAGTAATGAATAACGCTGAGCATGGTGCAAATCAATGGCTGGTTTCTGATGCCTGGCCATATGTATATCCATCCTGAGATGTCGTTGCAGCTCCAGGAGCACCGGGTACACTAGTCGGTGGCCTCTGAAACCCTGACGCTGCGGCAGAATTGAAGGCATCAAAGCTTCCTGGAATGACACTCGATGACGTTGCAGTAGGAACTCCCCCAGTGACAGGAGGACTCAATGTTGGTGGCCTGGGAAGAGCACCTGGTGGCATGTTGGGGAGAGGAATAGTTGGAGGAGCTCCATAGCCTACCAAATGATATAAAAATGTGTGCATGTAATTTCATTGGTCTCAATAATCAATTAGAAAAGTAAAAAAAATTAAATTCAGTTACAGCAGTTTAGGTTTAGGACATAGTGATAACACAAGATGGCACCCAATTTTGAGAGAGCTCACCTTTTCAACATAGTTAATCAAAGTGAGTAGAAGATTAAAAAAAAGATGGGCTTATAACAAGAGATTTTGGCTACATCAGACATGATTCAGTCTTGAAACATGGGTTGGCGTTCGAGTTTAAGATCTTCAAACAGCAAATCCGCATTCTCATTGTGAACTACACCTTTAAAAAACACATCTAAAAACTAAATGCAAGGCTTCAAATGTAACAATATAAGTAATGTATGATGCACTGTCCAAAATAAAATACAGAACAGTTCACATGCATTGATCAATTGAGATGTATACAAATTAGATTTAAGATGGTTTCGAATCACATGTCATGCGTTTCTCACAACATATTAGAAAATCATCTTCCAAAAAAGCACTGCAGAACAGAAAAATTCAAATCTACCTGGAATAAGTGGCCGGGGCAGAACTGGGGGCCTGACTCCTGGCAGCAATCCTTGATTTAGAGGTGGCTGGCCGCCAGGATGCAAAAGGGGTGGAGGCATAACTGGAAGGCGAGGTCTCTGGGGATTAGACTGAAGAGACATCAGATGTTGATTAAATGTCGCACCAACTTGATGTGGAAAGGCTCCAGCATTCCCAAGATGCTCCTTGATTCTTTGATCAATCAAACTTTGTGTCTGTTGTTCTTCAAATTGTTGGTAGTAGGTACGCACATTTGCCTGAATTAATATAAAAAATCAGTTAGCTCAGCAACTGAAGATGGAGAAGACTAAAGCATGGCTGAAATTTTCATAAAGTACAACCTTGTGCTTGTAGCCGGCATTGTGCTGTTTTCTGACAGAAGGCTGGAACCACAAAGACAATGGCATGAGATATTCATCTTTAAAAATATAACCAAACAGTCACTTACATGAATAAGCGCATAAAAACAATAAAGAGAAAAACTTCGTAGCAGCTAGGGAAATGATGATTAAGACAAACATTAATAACTAAGATGAGCTAATTTGTCTCTAAATATAGGATGGTCCTATTCCTAAACTTCAACAAGACTTCAGCTGCTGCTAAACAGCTCAGTTCCAAAATACGCAGACAAAGAAAGCAGTGTTACTACAAAAGCATAACATATAAATTTTGCGAGCAACACAAACGATAGTAAATTTGAAGCTATAAACCAAGAAAAGGCTGCACATCCAATTAAGGTCTAACTCATTGATTCACTCCAATCAACAAATGTTGTTAAGCACATCTCAAAAATAGCATCAACCAAAAACAGAAATCATGAATAATATTTGTGCCAAAAACTGGACCACACTCACAAGGTTGAGGTGAACAAGTCTCACAAAGTGGCGGACTGAAACTAGAGTATCCCCTTGTGTCATAAGAACTAACGAATAAATTGATCCTAGTTGCAACATTAAAACAAAAAATAACAATCACAAAGAAAAAAAAAAGACGGATTTTTTTTTTCAAATCAAACTAGAAAAGCAGCAGCATAAACAGTAAAAATGAGAGGAAAAAAGAACAATACTCACTGAATCGTGAGTCAAATAGGTGTCGCAGTAATCACAGTAGTACCTGAAAAACCAAAAAGAGGAAATCAAATGGATACACAACAAATCACCACCGACATCTGAAGAAAAAGAACAGCATTTGGATTACAAACCGAGGCATTGTGGCAACAACTCGAACCCTAAACCGCTGATCAACAGAAAACCCAATCAAAACCTGAAATTTGAAGAGAAAATCACAGAAACAGAGATTGTTACACTAAATCAAAGGGAAAAAAAAAAAAGGAAATTTAAGCAATTTGCGACAAAAAAAAAAACAATTTTCGAACGGATTTGCCAAACCGGCGGAGTTTGCGTCGCATAATCACATGAGAAATTGAGAAGCAACACGAACCTTGAAGATTCGAGGGGGATGGTTCTAGGGTTTGATTTGTCGTCGAAGAACCCTAGCAAACTTCGAGAGAAGTTTCAAGGATTCGAGATTTATGATGGTGATTAGAAATTTACATTTTACCCCTTGAAAAGTTTGAAATTATAATGATAATGTGAAAATTACACAAAAACCTTTAATTTATTTTTATTTGTAGATATTTACATTTCACTACCCGGGAAAAAACGAAATACCGTTCTACAGTGCTAGTGCTTCTGATTTTTTAATAATAAATTCTAATTTTTCTTCGTGATATGAATATATTGATGTCTATTAGTCTCTCACTTGGGACTAATTTAAATTATTTATGGGTTTTTTAATTATTAAAATAAATTGTTAGATCTATTTGTTATGAATTTTCTACCACAAGACTCACAATCAAGACAATCACACCATCAAAGAGCATACCAACTCATAGCATTGTATTCAACACCCAAAACATAGGGTTTAGTACATTTAGGAAATAGATTTCAAAACGATTCAAGTACCTAATAACTAACAGAGTTCAACTACCCCAAGATCGAACCTCTGATGTAACGCCGGCCTAATCCCTACCTTGACGAAATGGGCCTCTGATTCCTTCTAATTCTTCGATGTCCTTTACATAGTTCTTGCTTTTCCTTTTATAGCCACTTGCCTCGGGATCAGCTTTCGTTATAGAATACCCACTGTCATAACACTATTATACAAATTTTACTATTCTTATAATTAATCCAATATAAATGTTAAGTTTTTTCTTTATCAAATCACAATATATATATACCAATTATATAATAACATTATAATCTATTTCTCATTCTGAAGAAAGGAAAAAGAGATAGTGAAACCTATTAACTGATATTGAAAGCAAATAGTACTTTAGAAATCGTGTAATTCTTGTAAGGCAACTTTAAGCATTAAACTATCTTATAATTTGATATCCATCCCACCTCATCAATCCATTAAGAGTGTGTTTGGATCAAAAGAATCATCACTATTAGCATGATAATCCTTTAACCTTTCACTGTTAGCCTTTTTTTGGTATCCAGTAAAGGAATGAACAGTGATTTTATCAAGTAATAAGTTTTTTTTTTGTTGGGGGTCATTCTTTGGGTTGAAAATGACATTTTTGCCCTTATTTTAAATAATTAAAGTAAATTATTGAAATATGTTAATAGTTATGTAAATTATTATATTTAAATATTTAATTATAAAATTTAAAATTGATTATAATTAAATGATTTATTTAATTATAAAAATTTGTTGTGAATAGTTACATGAATTATTTTATTTAAATATAATAATTAAAATGGATAATACTTAAAGGGATTTATTTAATTAAAAATATTTAATTATGAAAATATGTTGTGAATGGTTACATGAATTATTTTATTTAAATATTTAAATATAAAATTTAAAATGGATTATAATTAAAGGATTTATTTAATTAAAATTATTTAATAATAAAAATTTGTTGTGAATTGTTACATGAATTATTTTATTTAAATATTTAAATATAATAATTAGAATGGATAATAATTAAAGAGATTTATTTAATTGAAAATATTTAATTAAAAATGGTTGTTGTGAATAGTTACATGAATTATTTTATTTAAATATTTTAATATAATAATTAACTATCATCTATTATTTTCTACAATATTTTTGTTTTACGAGTAAAGGATATAAAAGTAAATTTACCACATTTCTCTTTCATGTTTTTTTACTATTCCTCAATGGCATTCCTTCAAATTAAACATAGGTTTATTACTATTTTTATTCCTCACATTTCCATTCTCCTTAATCCCATTCACTCTAAACCCTTTCCCCTCATTCCCATCCCACAAACCAAACGCACCCTAAACTTTTACTTATTAAATTATTTCTCATAATAATTATATTATAAAATAGGACCCACAATCAACACATCATACTTAGAGCATCTTTAATGCTGATCCATAAGCGTTCAATGAGCGCTCAATGAAATGAATACTTCATTAGAAAAGCTCAGTGGTCATTAAGTGGCTCAATGATCCTGAGCGCTCAAAGGTGGAGCATGTCTTTAACTTTAACTTTAATTTTTTTTAAAAATTAAATAATTAAACCTTGCATCATCAATGCAATGATTACTTTTGTTTATTTTTTTTTTAATTTTTAATTTTTATGCTACATTCTCAAATAACTTACATTTTCTTCTACTTCTTAAATAATTTTTTATTATTTTTATTATCACAAATTAATTATTTTTTTTCAAAATAATATAATAATTTATTATTATTCATGTATTTTAACTATTTATTTTGTAATATAATTTCTTAAAATATATTATTTCATTATTTTGTTAATAATATTTAAGAATTTATTAAATAGTTATAGTATAAGAGATAGTTTAATGAGTTGATTGTGGGTCTTATTTTATAGTATAAGTTGTATAACTATTATGGGAGATAGTTCAATGAGTAAGAGTTTAATGGATTAATAAGGTGGCATGAACATCAAACTTTATGATAGTCTAATGGTAAAAACGTCCTTATACCTATTAAACTATCTCTCTTACTATAATTATTTAATAAAATAATTAAATAATATATTTTAAAAATTATATTACAAAATAAATATTTAAAATAATTAAAATATATGAATAATATTATATTATTTTGAAAAATAATTAATTTGTGATAAAAAATAAAAAAGAATTGAATTTTTAAAACATTTATTTAAAAGAGTGGGTCCCATCACTTTTTAATTTTTAAAAAAATAAAAAAGTGGATGGGACTCACCCATTGAGCGTTTGATCATGGTTTAATGCTTATGTGCTCAATATATTTGTGTTGAGCAACCATTAGAGATGGTCTTATATTGAAAAGAATTTTGGAATCTCACAGGATTTAGGCAAGGGGAAGAGAAAATTTGGAAAATCTCGAAGAAAAAATTGGCAATTTTGTAAGAAAAATAAGAGAATAAATTTAGGGTTAAAAAATATATCTATTTATAGATATTTGTTTATTCACATTGATCTCTAGAATTTAATTTAATTCTATATTAGTCTTTTTTTTTTATATTCACCTATAGTTTTTATTTTGTTTCTATTTCAACTCCTGCGTTTTTTTATTGTTTTTTTTTTCCTACACTTACTCAATACTTTTATCATTTTAGTGTAAATGACAAATTTTAATGTGAGTTTAGCAAGGGTTTTTAATTTCGGGGACGTTACAGAATATTATGACCCAATGAGTCTAACAATATAATAAACCAGTTGAGAGGGAGTATAAAATCAATAAATATGATCTTATGGAATTATAGTGGGTGACTAATCAGGAAAGAATATTGCATAATAATAGATGAATATGACTTAGTAGGCCTAATAATGTGGCATTTAGTTTTTAATTAGTAAGAGATGGGTGACCTACAGATGTTTAAATTTTTGAAATGTGAAAAATGAAGATTAAATATATAAAAGTTTAATTTTAAACAAATTAAATATATAAAGGGTAAACACCAACTGTGTATGTTTTTAGAGTTATTGTTCTTTAAAAACATTTGATCATAACATTTAGATTATCATCTAACAGGTATTACTTATATAAAAAATTGTGCATATTTATTATTAACTACTGTGTATATATATATATATATATATTGTCACTGTTTAATATTGTTTAATACTGTGCATGAGATGATGATAATCTCCAACGGTATTGTGGAACATTCCTAGATTTTAAATCTAAAGACGTTCCTAAATGATGTGCCCTTATATATAAAATACGTTAATGGTTAAAATATTGAATTTATAACTAAATTGACTATAGTTGAAATCTTGTAATGGTGGAATATAAACTATTAAGGACTTACTACACTATTGGATATAGTAAGTATTTTAATTATAAATTTTTTAAACTAATAACATATCCCACATTAGTTAAGAATTGCATTAAAACTTCTTTTTTAAGTCAAATCACAATCCATTAATGGAAAAATACAAAAACCATCAAAGAAATAAAAAGAGACAAGTTGAAGGAGACTTGATAATAAGATGCAACAAACCCAAAAAAAAATGAACATGACTTAAGGTTAAGAAAAAAAAACACAAGATATGATGCCATTGAATGTTTTTATAAATATATAATAAAAATAAGGAAAAATTACTGTTTACCCCCTCGTGAATTTCAGAAATTCCCAAACAGCCCCTCCAATTTTGGTAAACCCCGGACAACCCTTCCGTTATTGTTTAACTTCCTTTTTACCCCCTACCGTTCACTTGAAATGAGACCATGTTATGAAATTTCATTTTTGCCCTTGAAAATGGCGGGAAAAAAACGACCACTCACATCATGTCAAATCTTTATACATACAATTTTGCATTTTTTTTGTTGCCTTTTGTCAAACAAAGTTTAGATGACTCATCACATCTTCTTCTTCTTCTTTTTCTTATTCTCCTCATTTGGTTTGTTATATTTGAATTCTGCCAGTTTCTTGATAAGGTTAGAATTTCTTCGATTCGAGGGCTATTGTTCACGGCGCTAACTCCTTTGGAATTGGTGTTAGCTTAGCTGAGATACGTGAGCGATTGGGTCTTGATGTTCCCGTGTCAAGGTGAAGTTTATCACACCCAATGGATATAAAACGGTTTGTCCAATAGAAAATGAGGTTGACTTCCAGCGGATGTGCCATTGTCGATCTTGTCGAGACAGACGCTATGGTATTGTCGAATCCTACTGAAAATGAGTTTTTCTCGTTGTAAGATTCTTCTCTTTTATGTTTATCTAGTTGTATAAGTTGATTACCGTTTAACGTCGCCTGTCTCTGTTTAAATACATTATTTTTATATTTAACAATTATCTTCTTCGTTTAATTTATTTGTCAATATTTAACTATTTACATTACTGTTTAACATTGTAATGTATCATTTAAACATTTTGTTTATATAAAAAAATAATAAATAAATTAAATGTATTTCCTAAGTTAAACAAAATACTCAAAATATTCAAATCTCAAGACTAGTCGAGAGCACCGATCTCAAGACGGTCTAAAACACTCAAATCTCAGGATCAGCTGAGAGCACCGATCTCGAGGCGATTCAAAATATTCAAAATGCAAAAATCTCAAGATCAGCCGAGAGCAGCGATCTCGAGGTGATCCAAAATATCCAAAATACCCAAATCCCAGATCAGCCGAGAGCACAGATCTCGAGGTGGTCTAAAATATTAAAATCTCAAGATCAGCCGAGAGCACCAATCTCGAGGGTGATCCAAAAATACATAAATCTCGTGGATCACCGAGAGCACCGATCTCGAGGCGGTCTAAAATATTAAAATCTCAGAATCAGCCGAGAGCACCAATCTCGAGGCGATCCAAATTACATAAATCTCAGGATCAACCGAGAGCACCGATCTCGAGGCGGTCTAAAATACTCAAATATCAAGATCAGCCGAGAGCACCGATCCGAGGCGGTTTTAAAAATACCCAAATCCCGGATCACCGAGAGCACCGACTCGAGGTGATCTAAAATATCCAAAAATATTCAAAAATTCACAAATCTCAAGATCATCCAAGAGCACGGATCTCGGTCCCGATCTAAAAATACTCAAACCTTCGGATCAACCTATAACAGCGATCCTAATGCAACCACAATACCAAGATCAACCGCGAATATTAATCATGAGGCGAAATATATATATATATATATATATATATATATATATATATATATATATATATATACATATATATATATATATACATATATATACATATATATATATATATACATATATATATATATATATACATATATATATATAACAAATATAATAAACTAAAAAAATAATAATAATAATTGGTATATGATAAAAGATAAAAAGGGAAAATAAAATAAAGCAAATCGTAAAAAATAAAATAAATAATAAAATAATAAAATAAAAGTAATAAAAAAATAAATAATAAAATAATAAAATAATAATATATATATATATATATATATATATATATATATATATAATAAGATAAATTAAAACAAAATAAGCAATATATATATAAATATATAATTAAAATAAAATAAAACCCGATAATAAATTAAAAAAAATAAAAAAATAAAAAAAATCAATCAAATCAAATGAAATCAAATAATAGTCATAATGATAATAAAAATAATAAAATAAATTAAATATATATATATATAATAAATAAAATAATATATATATATATAACAACAAATCAATTAATCAAATCAAGTAAAACAAATAATAATATAATATATATATCTTTAAAAAAATAATAATAATAATAAAATAAAATAAAATACATATCTTATAAATATATATATTATATACAAAAATAAAATAAGATAAAAAAGATAATATATATGATAATGGTAATAAATTAATAATATAAAATATAAATAAAATAACTAAAATAATAAAATAATAAAATAGAAATAAATAAAATAAATATCATATATATGTATATAATATAACAAAATATATATAATGTAATACATATATATATATATATATATATATATATATATATATATATATATATATATGTTTAAGAGAGAGGAAGACGTGGGGCGGTTCATGAGAATGTGGTGGCGTGGGTGTGCAGTTGCCCCATGAGCAACTTTATAAAGACCAACACTGTAGCACGGTACTGTAGCAGCTGAAAATACTTTTTCTTCCCTTCTAAAAGTTTCAACCCCTCTCTTCCATTTCCCATTCATGCTTGTTGGAAACCCTAGCCATGTCCTTCTCCTCTTCTTGCTTTTAATGGTTAAAGATAAGTGAGTAATTCTTGTTTCCATTAATTTTCATTTTGTGTTCTTGTTGATAATCTTAGTATAAACTTAGGGTTTGTGTTCTTCTTGTTTTCTCTCTTATTTTCCCTAGATTAATAGAAGTAGAGAGGATGAGAAGAGAAAATGGCAAGGTGAGTGGGCTAACCGAATCATTCTTGATTTATTTTGGTTCTTGTAAATTATTTGCATGTTTGGGTGTTGTTTTGGCATGATGTTGATTGGAAACTTGGCATTTGTTTGCTACAATCTCATACTTGTTGTTAATTGGGTCCATGACAATGTAAGACCTTGGGAGTTATATTTATGGTGAATTATGCAAGTGTAGATTAGTGTGTAAAGAAATCATATTATTGAGTTATGCTAGAGTCCATATAATGGAATTTGGGTGATGCATATAAGGTGTTTGACTAATTGCCTCCTAGTGTTGAATACAAATATTTGGGGTCATAATTGTGAGAATTGTGTGATTTAATTTTATAATGGCTTCAATGGTATTGATGGGCTTAGTTGTTAGGGCCCGTTTGGATTGCGGAATAGGAATGGGAATAGGGAGAATAAAAAAAGAAGAGGAATGTGAATGGGAATAAGGGGAATGAGAATAATGCGTTTGGTTTAAGGGAATAAGGATTGGGAATAAAAAAAGTGAAAATGTAGGATGTAGTAAAATTACATCAATACCCTTGTATATAAATAATATGATATTATATAAAATAATAGATTATGTTTAATGAAAATATTTAACATTATTTATTATTAATTATTTTTATAATATAAATATATATTTCAATATATTATAATTATATAATTAATCTTAATAATTTATTTAACAATTATATATTTATTAAATTAGTTAATATCATTAAATACGTTTAATTAAATTAATTAAATTTTATTTATTTTAATTTTAATTTCCCAAAATAATTTAATTAAATTATTTTAATAAATAAAGCTAAAATATATAAATATGTAATTATATATGCTAGGGGTATATTAGTAATTTTATGACTAAGGTATACTTCTCCCCCCATTTTTGGGTGGAATAGGATGCCTCTCCTAGGAGTAATCCTTTTCCCATGCATGGAGGCAACTCATGCCTTTCCTGATTACCAAACAAGGGCTTGGGAATGAGATTCCCATTCCCAAGCCCTCAATCCGTGATCCAAACGCCCCCTTAGTTTGTATGAGCACTCCTACGTATGAAGGAATAATAAGTGTGGATTCCTTGTTTGTTACTAAATATGAGTTGAAATTCTTAAATGCATTTAATTGATCTCATGTGTGGGTGATAATATGTATATCTTGTGGAATTTGGTTAGGAATCAAGAGGTAAGGAATGTGTTTTTATACATATCATGGTTTGTGTTAAAATACTAGAATGTAAGAATTATGAGAAGATGGACATTTTACATTATAGATTATAAATATATGTATGTTGGCAAGGGAAATTTGTTTATGTGAGGGAGTTATGTTTATGTAATTCTTTTGCATGGGTTTGGAAGAGATTGGAAATGCTTTGATGATATGTCGGGATGATGCGAAGGAGTTAGAGAAAGGGGGAGATGTATGCTCATAATAAAAATGTAAGACATTGATAAAAAACTTATGTGATGAGAACTAAAAGCATGAATGTTCAAGAATGGAAATAATAATGTGAGTTGCTTTTTGAATCTAGAGGAATGGGGTGGTATGAAGCTAGGATTGAAGACATTTTTAGGGTGAGATGACATGACAATTATGGCCGATAAAGAATTGAAAAAGTTGGTGAGTTGCTTGGGTGTTATTGCAGTCTTGGATATTAGAGGTGACTTTGACCTAATGTTAAATCAAAATTGGGGTAATTGCTTTATATAGCTTATGTTGGTTGATGTTCAAGGGTTGTTTTAATATTGGAAGGGAAAACTAGGTTTATGCCTTTGAAATGATAACTTGTTTTAGATGAGCAATTATGATAAGATACATTTTTGATAAAATCGAAATGATGGGGAAAACCAAGGGTGTGGATTGGATTTGTAGATTAGAAGTTTTGATTTATTAAAGACTTGTGCAAGATGATGTATCTACAGGGAATCTTAAAGTTTAGCTTGATTTTTCTCACTTCTGAGGACAAAAACCTTGAGAAGGATTTGACAAGGAAAAATGTTCAGTATGGTCCTGAGTTTCGTTCGGCAAATTATCTTTTCAATTGTTAGTATGATCTTGGAGTTATGTGTTGTGAAATGAACCAGGTTAGAAGTGATATCATGCTGAGGCCTTAAGAGTGTAATTTCCAGGATGATGGGTTTTTGTTTGATGATTTATTTAGTTATTTTGCTCCCGGAATGAAAATGTGGATTTATTAGTATTTCTGCGTTTATGGGAACTTCTGAATTTGCAATTTCTGAACTCGAACTCTGTGTTTTTGGTGTATATTTATTTATTTATTTATTTTGTTTTTGCATTAATTATTCGGTATTTCCTCTGTCTGTATTTTGTATCTCTGCGGTTTTAGTACATCTCCATTTCTGGCTCGCCCAGCTAGGAGGAGTAAGTCCTAGCCATGTGCACATGTTTTTCTCGTAGTAGCGCTACCCCGATCTGCGGTCAAAGATCCCAGGCTACTACTGTTGATATTATGTTCTATTACATTCGACTTCACGATCGAAGACACGATCTCGTCTCATTGATTTTACATTATTAGTCGAGGAGATGTACATATATGTTTTGCGTATTTTAGGCATTTCTGACTATCTCTGTATTCTGAGCATTTTCTGTATTTCCGTTCCACTATTATTCTGCTATTGGCCTTTCTGTTTGAGAAGTATTATGTTTTGGAAATGTTTAGATAACAAATTTTTCGTATTCTGCTGGTATTTTGAGTTTCTCGTGTTTTCGCCCCACTCACTGAGTAACCGAGTTACTCAGCCTCTCTTATGCTATCTTTTCAGGTACCCGACTCTTAGGTTGTGCTTAAAACCTTGTTGTTCAGCTAGTGCTAGGATGGATCCACTAGGGTTGTCGCTTGCTTGTAAATTTTTATTAACCTGTATTTGTACATTGGATTCTTGTATCTGTAAGTCTGTGTTATATTTCTGTACCATTTTATATTGTTTCATGTTCTGCTTGTTAGGGTTGACTCTGACCAGGTCAAATCTGAGGTCTTGCACTCAGTGGGGCCCAGCCCCGTTGGATGCGGGACCCGATCCGTCGGTGGCCCGGCTTTGGGGGCTGAGGGTGTGACATATATATAAAAAGTTGCTCGCCACTGAGTCGATTGCCAGCTGCTGCACGTTCTTTTGCTCGTTGTCACGCCTATCGCTGTTCTTGATCGCTCGTTAGTCGTTCTGTAGTTAAATCATCAACATCAAAGAAGTATATATATATATATTGGAGCCCCTGCCGCCATCACCAACTTGGTTGACGCTAATATCGTTGCCCATTTGCTTCTCTCTGTGTTCTCGACGAGGAGCCGTGAAGACGAAGGAGCCTGAAATCTGGAAGTTGTAAAGACGAAGGAGTTAAAGCATGAAGATGGAAGAGCTTGAGAAGCCACCGACCACACAGCAACGGATACCCCAGCGTCGCCATCTAAAGCCGTATTCATCTGAAATGTTTCTCCGCTCGGCGTCGATGAGAAGAGCGATACCATTCTCTGAATTTTCTCTGTGCTTGCGATTTCAAGATGAAGGACGCCCTCACTATAATCAAGAACATTGTAACCTATGCAAAGAACAACAAGTACACAGTCTAATAAAAAACAATCTTGCCATCTCCTGAAGCATCATCAAATCAAAAGCCTTCATTTGCTTCGTTGTCTTGCTAAAAAAATGGACAGAAGAGGTGCATTGCTGTGGCGCTGGAGAAAATTACCAAAGTCATGATGCAGGACTTCAACCTTTGCCGATCCGCACTCAAGCTCACAATCCCCGATAGCAAAGCACTCGGATACCGATCACGAATATTCAAGGATTATCGGACTCTTGGTGAATTTCTTGGATGATAGAGAAGAGATGATGATCAAAGAGACAACGGTGGTGCTGACTAAGTCCTTGTGCACTGAGCACTATCCCTACTATGATCATTCCAAAGCTATATTCAAGATTGGAGAAATGAAGCACCTCGTTTGGCATGAGTAATTCGGAGGACAAAGTGTTTAAATGATGGCACTCATTTTGTTCTACACAAAAAAAAGTACGAGAGAGAACGAGAGAGAGAGAGAAAGAGAGAGGCCATGAGCACTATGAAGTTCTGCTGTGAATGCAACAACATCTGCACTGAAGGAGAATAAGGAGCAGAAAATCCTCCTTTTTGCTTGCCGTAACTGTGAACACCAAGAGATTTCTAATGACAACTGTGTCTATAGAAATGAAGTTATGCATTCTATTGGTGAGCGTACTCAAGTTCTGCGAGGATGAGTCGATCTAACTCTTCCTCGTGCAGGACTCATCGGATGCACAAAGTGCAATCATTCGGAAGTTGTCTTCTTCGGTCAGCTGCGAGAGGGAGGAAGGTATGACGCTCTTCGTGTCTGTCTGCGGTCCGGATTAGTGCCATCGGTGGAGGGATTAATATGCATTTAGGATGGGTCGAAGTTCAAGTTAACATCTATCGTTGTGTTCTTCAAACTTTGAATAATGTTGACATAGTATACTATCCATGTACTGTGTCTCATAGTGGTTCAGAACCATCTCTTGGCTAGTTGCAGTTCAACACTTTTGAGCTTCTAGTTCATTTGCTACTTTGTTGTGTTAGAAACCATGAAAATTATCAAAATCGAATTTTTAACTTAAAGGACATGAAGAGAAGCATTGTTTTAATGGAAATGAATAATAGAGAACTGGGAAAGTAACTACTATGTTACATAAAAAAAGTGGTGGTGAATTATTGCTTAGCAAAGGATTTCTTGATTCATGCAGCATGGTGTATGCTGTTTTCCCAGGAGGCCAAAAAGAGCCATGGCCAGCCCTTCTATTTCAAAACACTTCAATGTAATTGATCCTTTACGAATCAATAATAACCTTGGTCACCAACGTAAACTATTTGGCTTAAATACTAATAATAAATGAATTAATAAGTAAGTTGCATGGAATGGACGTGAGCTGATTGCCTCGAACTTACTTCAATCGAATGACGATCAAATCTATACTGTTCATCTTAAATTTCCTCGAACTTAAGCTATTCTGCTTGATGATGATATCACAACCTTCCAATCATATAAACATCTATCTTATGGTGATCAAATCTGAGTCATTCATGTTGCCTCGAACTTAAACTATTTCTGCTTGATGATGATATCACAACCTTCCAATCATATAAACATCTATCTTATGGTGATCAAATCTGAGTCATTCAGGTTGCCTCGAACTTAAACTATTTCTGCTTGATGATGAAATCATGGCCCTCCAATCGTATTTCCTGGTGATCGAATCAGAACCATTCATCTTAGATTGCCTCGAACTTAAGCAATTTTTGCTTGATGATGAAATCACAACCTTCCAATCATACAAACATCTGAATCACTCATGTTGCCTCGAACTTAAACATTTCTTCTTGATGATGAAATCATAGCCCTCCAGTCATACCTCCTGATTATCAAATCAGAACCGTCCATCTTATATATTGCCTCGAACTTAGGCTATTTCTAATTAATGATGAAATTCTAGCTATCCAACCCTATGACCTTATGCTAAACATAATGATATAATCATGATGATGGTGATGCTATCATGAATGAAAATGATGAGAAGCATGTTATTGTGTGCTAACCATGATAATGATAATGCTATCAATGATGATCCTGATGCTAAACATGATGATATAATCATGATAACGATGATGCTATCATGCATACGTGAACTAAAGAGAAGAATCTAAAGGCGGGTTCCACCATTCAAAAGATGCCCATGGGATGAGCATGGATTAATATATTAAGATCGTGGACCGGGACTACATTTAATGTTATATTGTTGCACATGTTTTTGCAACTCGAGCTTACTAAGTATCAACCCGAGTGAAGATTGGAGTTATCTAGAATTGATGTATCAATCCAATGCGATAAACTCATCCCAAAGCAATGGCGGGAAAAGATTATCTCGAGGCAGTGATGATATCTAAAAATAAATATATAAATTTCAAGGCAATAATAAGTTCTATATTTTAAGCAACAACGAGGCATGCAACGTGGCGACAAGGCACAGGCAGCAGCACTGATATAATATATATATATATATAAAGTTATATATATATATATATACATATAAAAAGTTATATGTTGTAGTGAATATATATATATATATATATATATATATATATATAATAAATAGCAAAATTTATAATTCACACATTTTCTTCCCTTTTACTTGTACTTGAGCCCTTAATCGGAGGTTCCTAAGACTTCAGTCTATGGTAATTAATAATGGAGGCTTGCCTCTATTAGGAATGGAAGAACCTACAAAAATACAAAAAATAAATAAATAAAAACTATTTGTGATTCGATATATCGCCTGGTGTCTTTTCACCGACACGATGTCAGGGCGTATATTTTCGATCCCACAAATTCTATGTCTCTGCTTAAAATGTTTTCTGTTTTGTTTAAACTGAAGTGTTGCCAGGTGGCCAATGGCCAATTTATGGTATCCCGTGCACAAGAATTAATGACGGCATTAAATTCTATCTTGTTAGTGAGAAAAGCTCGGTCCCCCGTGCGTTTCCATTTTTTTTTCTCGAATCTGAAACGTCAACCGGCTTACGGACTTCATACCATAAGTGAGAAGGAAGACCACTTCCTCTGAACACCCCCTCCTCCTCGTCCTCTGCTTCTTCTCGGATAAGTTTCATCTTCATGTGTCCAGGATATTCGTTTAAAGGATTTGTCGTGATCATCCTCTTCTGGAGAATCGATCATGCGACAAGTTAAACTTTCTTTTCCTGTTTAAGTTAGAAAGCCCGCCTAATTGCCTGAATGTGGAGGATGATGGGCAAGCAATTAAGCGGGTATTTTGACTTGATCAGGACAAGAAAGTTTTCACTCATTGCTTGATTGCGGAGGATTCTCGGGAGAGGGTGACCACGACACATACTTTAAAACGAAATTGATATTTATCACTTGAGAATTGTTCTCAGCGTTTAAAAAAATTTTTCTTAGTGTGCGAAATATTATTGTCTTTCGTTTAAGCTGTTTAATCGCCTTTTTAAACTCGTTCGTGTTCTACATTGATCGAGGTTCAAGTTGATCGCGATGTTATGCAACTGCCGTGAGCATTCGAGAGTACGAGATACTTGTTGAGGAAAGCTGAAATCTTAATAGACGAACTAGGATAGACTCGCAAATGTCCGATGTCCGTGACGACATTGTAAATGTTGTGGATGTTGTAAATGTTGTAAATATTTTATTTGAAATGAAGCAAAGCGTGTCCGAGTGTGAACTTTTGATATTTAATCGGAGGTCATTGTTAATGTTTAAATATTATAAATGAAACAAACTTATTTGAGTGTCAACTTTTGATATTTAAACATTTTTAGAAACAAAAAATGGCATTGTAAACAAACAAAAATGTTAAACAAAAATCGCCTTACTACTTAAAAGCAGATGACAACGGTGTTTAAACAAAAAAATAAATATGTTTAAACGATATACAAATTATTTAAACAGTAACCAATAGTTTAAAGAATATATATAATTGTTTAAACGTAAAAAGGTTGACGTTTAAACAGAGACCCATGAGGTACCTAAGAGGATTGATGGAATGCCTATAACACAATGTTTTGGAAAAATATCCATATTCAACACGATGTCGCAGAAAGCATTCAATTTAAACAATCACATATATATTTTAAAACAGTTAAATCAAAATATTTAAACGGTTTACATATTGGTTTAAACGACATAATCACAGTAACAAAATTCAATTTAAACAGTGAACAAGCAAGCTGCTCAAGTGTTCTCTTCATGGAGGCTCTGTCAGTGAACACAATATCAGTAAAAGCATTTAATTTAAACAATAATATATATTGTTAAACAGTGAAATGATAATATTTAAACGGTTTACATATTTGTTTAAACTATATAAAATGATTTTAAATAGTGAACCAATATGTTAAACACTGAATCATATTTGTTAAACATTAAAGATTGATATTTAAACAGAGAAAATCATGATAAGTGGAGTACTTTCCTTTGAGCGATGATAGGTTGGCTTCTATCGTCACTTGCTTACTTCCCGCCGCTTCTCGCTTGCAGTCGGCCGGTCGCTTGCAAGTACTTCACACTGCAGCATCGTCCTTACAAGCGAAGAAAAACTTCGAGACAATGGTAGAAAGCGGCAGTGGTGGAAAGTGACAATGGTGGAAAACGAAGAAGAACTACAAGCCAAGAAGCCAGTAATGATTGTCTCTAGGGATTAACCCTTGTCGGTCAGTTCAAGGGGGTCCATGTAATGAAATACCTTTTTTGCCTTTTAAAATGGTGGAAAAAATACCGCCCAATCACATCATGTCTGACTTTATGCATACAGTTGCGTACTTCTTTGTGAAACACATTTTAGAAGGCTCTTACATCATCTACTTCTTCTTCTTCTTCTCATTTGGGTTGTTCGATTTGAGTTCAGTAGTTATATTATGGATAGTTTTTATGGTATTGCTAGATACAACAGGGAGGGAAGAGTGCTAATGTTCACGGCGCTGACTTCTTGGGAGTCGGTGTTAGCTGAGATATGTGAGTGATGAGGTCTCGATGTTTCCCGTGTGAGGGTGAAGTTTATCACACCCGACGGGTATAAAACGGCTTGTCCAATAGAAAATGATGTCGACTTCCAGCGGATGTGTCACGTTCACTCAATCTTCAAATGCTCTGTAGTCGATCTTGTTGTGGAAAAACACGATGTGGCATTATTGAATCCTACTGAAAACGAGTTTTTCTCATTGTAAGATTATTCTCTTTTATGTTTATCTAGTTGTATAAGTTCATTACGGTTTAAGTTTGACAGGCTCTGTTTAAATATATTCTGTTTGCAATTAAATTTTATCTTCATCGTGTAACTCTTTGACTTAACGTTTAAATTATGATTTTATCATTTAAGCACGTTATGTTTCTGTTTAACTTATGGATGGTTTCGTTTAAACTGAAGTGTTGGCAGGAATTCTGATTCTGCTAGCGCTCCCAGCCAACCCCATGGCGAACCTGACGGTGTGAGATGTTTTCCTTCCTCATCAGATCATTCTGAACTGTAGTCGTTGGATATCGGACAACATTTTGAAGACGTTGAACATTTCAGGGGCGCACTTCAAAATTTTGCAATCAAACGGAATTTCGACTTCAAATTCATAAAGAACGAGAAACACCGGGTGACTGTGGAATGCGCTGCCATTGGTTGTCAATGGCGCCTTCATGCATCAAAAGAATATAATAAAAATACTTTCAGAATAAAGACAATGAACCCGCCACACACTTGCGGTGGTGGAGTGGGATCGGCCTCACACCCGAAAGCGTCCAAAAAATGGGTAAGCGCACGGGTGATTCAGAAACTCAAAGACCGGCCCTTGTACAAAGCCATCGACATTCAGAAGGACATGTTGCGGGAACATGGTGTCCACATTCCATACAAGCAGGCTTGGTTGGGAAAAGAGCATGCCGGGGTGGTGCTTGACGGCAGCGACATCTCCAGCTACGATTTGTTGCTTTGGTACGTGGATAAGGTGGTTGAGACAAACCTTGGCAACATTGCGATTGTGGAAAGAGATAGTGAGCAATTTAAACATGCATTCTTTTCTTTCAGAGCGTGTATTATCGGATTCAAGAAGGCTTGCAGGCCGCTGCTGTTTGTCGATGGTACCCACCTCCTTGGAAAGTATCGGGGTACTCTACTTGGTGTTATAGGCAAAGATAGAAACAATGGTTTCTTCCACGTCGCCTTCGGTATTGTCGACAACGAGACTGATACCAATTGGACTTGGTTCATATCCAAGTTAGGTGATGCTTTATACGAGGAAGGAGATTATCATGAGATAATTACATTCGTCTCGGACAGGTCCAAGGGCCTTGTGAACGTTATTGCGAGAGTCTTCCCTTCTTCCCCACATACATACTGTCTTCGACACTTGGAGCCTAATTTCATGAAAGACAACGTCAAACTAGGGAAGGCATTGAGAGAGAAGTGTTGGTCTATATACTTTCGTATTGCGTGGGTATCCACGGCTAAAGATTTTGATGATACCGTGAATGAACTGCAGGCCACATTATCCGAAGCCCATCATTAATTGATTAATAAATCAGATATGACACATTGGTCGAATTATCTGTTCAAAGGCGAACGTTGAGGTGAGATGTATTCCAATGTCGTGGAGTCGTTCAATGCTTGGATCAAAGAAGCTCGGCATTTGCCGGTAACGAAGATGGTCGACTCCATAAGGTATTCGAATGTTCATTTTCACTTAAGAATTCGTATTATCCTTTAAAATAGTTTATAAATATTCAAATATATTTCTCTGCGTTTAATTAATCTACATCATTGTTTAATTTATGATAATACTGTTTATTAAAGTGTGTTTATGTTTAAATATCAATGTCTTCGCTTAACATTGTCTAAGATTTGTGTTGTACGCTGTACAGGTTCAAGTTAATGCACATGTTATGCAACCGCCGTGAGCAAGCGAACAAATGGGAGACCTACTTGTGCCCGGACATACATTCGAAGGTGGAGATACTTGTGGAGGATAGCCGAAATCTTCGTATTGGTCGTTGTGTCGATGATCGTTATGAAGTGATTGACCAGTGCAGCTACTCTGTAGATCTTGCCATCAGAATATGCTCATGTCGTAGGTGGCAAGTTTATGATATCCCGTGCAAACACGCTTGCGCTGTAATAATGCAGACATACACCAATGTTCATCGATTTATTAGCGGCTACTTCACCGTCGACAATTACAAACTGGCGTATAAGGAAGCTATATTCCGCATACCCGACGATGACAAGCCTACGGACGAAAATCGTGAACTGTGTTTGCGACCGCCTGTGACGAGAAAGCAACCTGGGCGTCCTAGGCGAAAGAGGATCGAGTCAAAGCCTTTGAGGTCCGCGAGTTATGTTGCAGCCGCTGCCACGGCTCCGGTCACAATCGCAGATCTTGCAATGAAACTATCGCCGACTAGCCATTGTAAAACAGCTGATTTTAAAAAAAAAACAAACTTAATTGTGTGCCAACTTTTAATTTTTAAACAGAGAAAACCTTATTCTTACAGTTAACACATCTATTTAAATAGAGACATTATTATTTTAAACGTTAAATAGTTATTTTTACAAATGACTAGTTCTTCTTAAACTGTAACATGGATATTTAAACAATGACATTGATAGTTAAACAATTAAACTTAAAATTAAACAATGAAAGTGCAAGTTAAACAATGATACTGGAAGGTTAAAAAAAGAGTCAAGTATATAAATATAGATACATGTAAATTTACATTGACAAAATTTGTCATGTTCTTCGAAAACAATGAATTGAATTTAAACTGGTTTACATTTGAAACTATGATAACATATTCTATGAACCCGGTTTTGAACACTTCCCTTTGGCAGTGGTGTCGGCTACCCTCCACTCCTTAAGTATGCGGGAACATACTTTAATCGCAGATAAAGAACGTCTATCTGCGGTAGCCGTAGCTTCTCATCTGGGAGTAACTGCTCGATAAACCGCATCACATAAATGACGCAGTCGACACTTCCTTGTTTTTGTCGTTCGGTTTCAGTGTCATGAACAAGTGGGTACTTTGCGGTCGCCGACTCGACGAACTCCATGTCGATACAAAGGTCGAATAGGTTCCGCTGTGGAGGTATACAAGTTGATATTATAATACCGGTTATTTACCAAATACTATTACTCAAACACAAATTATTAAAGCACTTACCATGTCTAGCGCGTCTTTATCGTATTTCTTGCTTTGGCATGAAGAATAATGCATGTATTCTTGTTTGTCATTATCAAGGATGACGACATGGAAGTGGCCATTCATAATTATCGGGAGGATGACAATTTTAACATCATGCAAGTTGCGCGCGGCATCTCCGATCATAGCCATAGTGGTATCATGTGCGTCTTCCTGCATTGACATAAACAGCGCCAGTGGTCGTGTGATGGAGGCGCGCTTCTTATAACGATATGGCACTATCGTCAGCGAATTTTGGATTATACATACGAAAGCGTCCATCACATAGTCTGCGACCATCTCCTTCCCCTCAAGCAGATCGAATAACCTGGACCGTGTAAGGCTGACATAGTCATTCTTCCACACGATAGTGCTGCGGTTAAATAGTAACAGAGATACGTAAACAATTTTGTAAATATTTAACTGATACATCAACCGTTTAAATTCTATGTCGAATATTTAAACGTTAACTAAATAAATTAAATGGTAAAATATAATAATTTAAATTCTATCTAGAATAGTTAAACGTTAAATATATAACTTAAAAGGTAACATGTAATAGTTTAAACAATACCATAAAAACTTCAAACCTACTTGTCCATAGGGTAGTTGAGGAAGATCCTTATCAACTCCTATTCGTACTTGTTGAGGCGCGATTAGCAAACGTATTTTTTCTTCTTCGGAATAAAGATTTTCCGAACTTCTTCTAATTTTTGATTGGCATTGATCTTCTCTCTCGTCGTCATTTCGACGGCATTCCCTTGACTCTCGTTAACAGCTGTTTTGGGATCATCATGCGGCACTGTCGTTGACGGTTGTTGGTGTTTAGCACCAACATCATCTTCCTTCGATGCGGGCACGACGGCAGCATCAAGCGGAGACATATCCTTACATGCTTTTTGTTGTTGTGGGATTGTGTCTGTCTTCGATGCGGCACTGTTGGCCGTTGGTTCTACCGTGACTATGATTTCATTGATAATAGAGTCAACGACCTTCTCAACCGTGGCCACGACAACAGCATCAATGGGAGAAACAATGTTAGCTGGTTCTTGTTATTCAGGGATTGTGTCCATCTTTGATGCCGCACTGTCAGCTACCCGTTCCACCGGGTTCATGACAGAGTCATTGATCTTATCAACCGCGGTAATGGCAACATCATCTGTGATCTCCTCCACCGTGACGGCCATGTCATCAACGGTAACACCATCAGCCGCCGATGGTGCTTCTATTGTTTCATCATCAGCCGGCGGTGGAGACGGAGGTATTATTGTTTTTCTCTTTTTCGCAAGCCTCTTCGCAATGAGGCCGTTTTCGAATGGCCTCGTCGATGATGTTGTTGTCGTCGAAATCTGACTCCGCGTCTGTCCCGGGTGCTTCATTTGTTCGGAGGGACGCACGCCGATCATGTGACCGAGCCTTCCAATGCCTCAACCCGAGCGACAAACCGAGGGAACTCGGTCATCAATATCTGGCAAGCCTGTAGAAGAGTTGTAGTGACATCCTCGCCAAGTGTCGTCGGGGGCGCTGCCACGGTCGGGGGGCTACCACGATCGGGGAGACTGTCGATGTCGTCGTCGGTGGGGGTGTTGCAATCTGGCGGGGTAGTGGAGGGTTTCTCCAGCATCGAGGAATGCGTGCGCGTTTTGGGCTGGCAGTAGGAGAACGACGTCGAGCGTGCACGGAAGAGGTTGCCCTCTCATCTTGCTTTCGAGTAAGTGGTTCCGGAGCAATAGCATCGAACCGACAGTTGGCCCGAACAAATATATCTTCATCAGCATTCGCCGGAACCAGCTCAAGAAACTAACATGTGTAAACCAAACAATTTAGCGAAATCATTCAGTTTAAACAATAAAAACTATAGTTAAACATTGAACTTATATATTTAAACATTATAGCATAAACGTAAACAGAGAACAAAAGTTTTAAACATTGAAGAATACTTTTTTAAACGGTAAATGAACAAAGTTAAACGGTAAATAATATGTTTAAACATTAACGTCTACTGTTAAACACATTGTTTATGATTTATTACCTCTTTTCCTTCAAGAGATGACAAACTGGTTTCTATCGTCGCTTGCTTCCGGTAAGTATTTTCACCGTAGCACAACATCCTTGGGATCTTGCAGAAACGGACTTTCTTTCCGGTTCCGGTCAGCTCATAAAACCAGATGTTAAGTGCGACGTGCAACTCTTGATTTACCCTGTGTTGGTCTTCTTCCCCGCGCACCTAGCTTGCACTCGAGAGGCTGCTTGTGGAATGTCCTCCATAAGCCACTGCGTGCGTCACTCGCGCCCTACGCTGATCGCCCTACGCCGTAGATCATCGACATAATCAACGATCCAGTTAGGAACCGAGGAGGAGGCATTTGGGAAGAGAATTGTACCCATGAGGTACACCATCAGTAGTTTGGCAAAATTTTCTTCTTCTCCCCTCTGTCCAACGAGTTGCTGAAGAGTGCTCCTGATGGAGTCTTTGTGTCTCTCGTAGGTTTTGGATAAATACCTCTCTTCGAAAGCTGAAGCACGACTGCGTCTCCATCACAACGCAGACCAAGAACGAGAGCCACATCTTCAGGCCTGAAAGTCAGCATGCTTTCCCCGATCATGAATTTATTGGTGCGGCTATCGTACCTTTGCACAGAGAATCGAAGGGCCCGCCTTGAATACAGCTTCTAACTCGATGAACGCCGCGAACAGTGTCCTTCTGATGATCTCCCAGATGTCGAGGGATCATGTGAACTTTTCAATTTAGCCACCGGGTCTCCACTATCGGTGTCAAGTAGCATCACCCATTAACTAGATCGACCGCCATAATCACAAGCTCTCGCACAATAACAAAGACATTCATCTAGTCAGTATTCACAAATTGTTAGCTGGGAAATATAAGTTTTTAAACCAGAACTCTCAATTCTTAAACAGGTGATATCTCTTGTTAAACGAGACCCTATATTATTAAATAGAGATGTCAATATTTAAACGGAGATGACAAAACTTAAACGGTAAAAAGCTCATTCTTTAAACGGAGGCCCTCATTTTAGTACAATCGCAACCATATCAATCGAAAGGGAAACATACATTATAAACATTACACAAATCACAACAATCAAAAACTATTTCGATCGTGTATACAGCATCGAAAATCCAAAAACAAAAACAAAACCCTAGCCGAGAAATCTCCCTCGTAGACTAACAAAAACCCCAGACTGAGTAAATCCTCCCTGCAGCTTTCAAATGTCTTCCAATAAAAACAAAAAATCACAAAAACAAAACCGAAAAATGTTTCATTGTAACAGAATAGTTAACATAAAACCATAATTAGCACCTTAGATTGCAAACTGATGAAATGCCGAATACTTGCGCGGGACTTCTCGTTCGAGACACCGGTGGAAAGGGAAAAGCTGAATTTTATAGAAGATGTGCAAAAATGGCTGGAGACGCGAAAGTCGAGAGAAGACAAAGCAAACAGCTCAAACTGGGTCAGAGCCTCTAAGAAAAACCCCCACTTCCTCTCACACCGCCGAAATGGTCAGAAGCCACGACTTCCCGTGCAAGGGCATTTTTGTCCATAAAATTTAAAAATCACTTCGTTAACCACCGTTATATACTTTGGGGGTTTCAAAATCATAGAGTGTAAAAGGAAGGGGGTTTTCGGGATTGCAAAATTAGGAGGATTTTTTTTGCAATATGACAAACTTAGGGTTTTTGGGCAATTCCATCTACCAAAGACTAAAACCAAGAATTTAATCATTTAAAAAAAATAAATAATAAAAAAGGACCAAAAGTAGATTTTAAAAGGACACTTTATTTGAATTTTGACCCACCTGTGGCAAACCCCACTCAATCCTTTCTATGCGGATCCGGGTTTGGCCCGGTAACAAACCCAAACCCGATAACAAACATACCCGGCCCGTTAAGAGCCTTAGATGCTTTCGGAGTCGCAACCCTACGAAAACGCAGCGGAGTCGGAGTCTCGGAGAGAAGAAGAAGAAGAAGAAGAAGGCCTCGTTCGCACTCCTCTTCGATCGCAGATCTCTCCGCGCCCTTTCCAGGTACCTTTGATACCTTCTCTCTTCCTGAATTTCATCTCCTTTCTCGCCGCCCAGAGATTACGCCGTCTTAACACCGGATCAGGTGAGGATTTGCTGTTTTTTCCGCTGAATTTCGGTGTTTAGCATGCATTAGAACGCGGTGAGTGGATTTGTTAGGGTTTTATGCTTGTTTTGTTCTGAATAAGCGTTTTATTTGAATGCGGGGCTTGTTTGTGCGCTCTTGTTAATTTCATGGCTGGGGATTGTTAGGGGTAAGGGCTGTGGCCTTTTTGGTTTGTCTCATGACGAGTCTTGAAAAAGATGTTATTTTTTTAACTACCGGGATCTGAAAGTGGTAGGTATAGTTAGAAGAAATTTTGTGATTTGTTGAACTAGTGACATTTTTATTGAAATTGCGGATGGTTTATAATTTGTGGTTTGAAGTATTATTGGTCTGTAACAAGTGCTTGTTTATAACAGGATCATGGTGATGTGTTTGTGACTGTTAGTTTTGAGGACCTGTAAATTAAGTTTGAGTTTAGGAATGTTGGTTGCCCTTTGTTTGTTTCCTTAAATGTGCAAATTCTACTGACTAAGAACTTCAGGTGGTATGATGAAGGAAATTAAGGTGGTGTCTTGAAGTTCCTAAAGATTTAGTGGTTCTTGAACTGGCAGTTAAAACCTAGAAGTTAGGTTTGCCATTTTGAGGATGAGACCTGCCCATTTAGGAGAGTGTGTCAGTTTAGGCGAGTGAAGATATCAAGGCATGGTATGAATAGTGATCCAAATAAAATTTGCAAGAATATTTAATAGGAAAGATGCATTCTGGTATGGTGATTTGTGATTTCCTCAGGAAAAGCAATTGCAAATCATGGAGTAATACCATGTTGTCGGAAAAAGTTAAATCTCCTCTCCCATTCTGGTATTATAATTTTTGTAGGGACGAACAAAGCAACCTGAGAACATGCTAAAAATGGGTTGCGTAAATGGGGCTAGATAGCTGTTTGGGTTCTCTGTATGGTGATTGGTATCTCATATGCGGTCAAAATTTTGGTAGATACCATGTGAAATACTTGTCTTATGGTCCTTCAATTCATTGTTTATGGATTTGACCCCGATCATTTGTAACAATTAGCTATGATTTTTACTGTACTGGAAATATATAGATATTTTGCCTCATTATGCAAACTAATAGTTGAGGCCACAAATATTAGGGAAGGGAGTATGCATTTGGTGTTTTAAGATAACAAATTAGTAGCGGTTATGAAATATTTGCTTATCTTTCCCTTGTTTTGTGAAAATATGATCAGAGGCTGGACTTGCAAAATTATTTTGATAACAGAAAGTGCGGAATGTGTGGCGATATTCATTTAATGGAGAGACATGCAGTGAAAGATCATTGACCAGCGTAATAGTCATGCAAAAACCATAATGTGTATGAGTTGTGGCGATGTGCTATACTAGGCCAACTTTTTTTTAATTCCAGGCTATTAATAAATTTTTAATTTTTAGTGGTTGCATGGTCCTAAGGTTTGTGTGCGTAGGTGACCCTTAGATTTTTTTTAGATGTATATGATAATTATATTTTTGTCTGTTTCTTTAGATGAATTTGGTAATTGATATTTTTAGATGGATTTGGAAATGAGTTGGTTAGATACATGTGATTTGACATTGTTGTTTTTTTCTTGCAAAGTTCTAGTTCATGGAAGTTGTAAAAACATCTTCTGTGGTTTGTAGATGGAAATTCTGGGTTACATTTGTCGGTTAGCTTATCTTGGCTAAACAAGACATTTTTTTAGCTGCATCATTTTTTTGTTTATTGGCCGCTTTCTAGGAATTTGTTATTCCCATTTATGACAATTTAATTATGTTTACGTGGAATTGAATATACTGGTTAGCTGGTATGTGATTGCAACTGGGATAATTTGCTTTTTATTTAACTTAACTCAAGCACATGCCTTTTATATTGGATCTTTCTGTCATATGACCTGTTATCATTTGTGGATGTGCCATTATTGCTGAATCCTAAAGCTCTTTGTTCCTCACTATTTTATATATCTATATTGCTTTTTGATGTTGGAGGCTTAGAGCTAGAAAATTGTATCTTATCTATTTACTGCCACTTTTTCCAGCTTGTAATATTTGAACTTGCTTTGACTATTTAAAAGTTGGAAACTGAATTCTATTTGGTTCAGTTTGAATATGGAGTTAAATAACAAGTTTGAACACTGCAGACATGGCCCTGCAAAATTTGTGAAGAAGATTGATCATCAGGGTGTCCTTAATTAACTCAATCTTTTGGCGATCTTTAGGGCATGCGTGTCATTATTTTTGTCTAGGTCTTCTTAATCTGTAAAATTCCATTTTTGCTGGCTTATTTTTAAGTTAACCACAGCCAACTAAGGGGATGGATGATTGGGCAATGTAAATGAATGATCCTGGCACTTTTTGACGAAGGGGATCATTGTAAACATGAATTTACTTGTTAGATTGAAAGACCATTAGCAACATTAGTTATATGAAACTATTTTTAATTTGGTTAGTTTGGATTTACTGATTGATCTTTTTTGATCTGATGCAGAGGTTACCCTTTAATTGTTATTCTACTAGATTCATCTGAAGCAAGACTTTTGTACCATTGAATTCTAGAATGATAGAAGAAGGTGTTTTCTTGATGTCAGTTGATTGAAATCAATTTACATGATGATTTAGATCTGGATGAGTTTATCTTTGCATTGTTGTAGCTGTGGCACGCTACTTAATTTGTGCAAGCCGATGCCATTCTTTCAATAATGAAGGAAGATTTGAGTATCTATATGATGTAAATGCTTTTATATGCCCTAATTGTTCGGCCTGCTTTTTCCTCAACACTATAAATTTTCCTTGATGATGGTACATTGAGAAAGTATTTGTGTCTACTTCTGGTGGAAATTTACTTAATACTATATGTTGTTGTTGTTGTTGTTGTTGATGATGATGATGATGATGATGATGATGATGATGATGATGATAGTTTAGTCTGTTAATTTTTTACACACTCTTTCTCCTGCTATATGTAAGCTTTTATTGTATGGACTGCAGTTGGTCTTAATTTCTAAATTTGGAAACCTTGCAAGAAGGAATTTGGTGATTATAGATAGTAACAAAGGCTATCTTCTGGATGGTTTTGAGATTTGAAATGAAGTTTTATGGAAAGATAAATATTCCTACTTGCTACATATTCATAAATTGTTTTTAAATGGAGTAAGAAAATAGGTTTACTTTGTTATATAGTTTTGACCCTATTTGGTTTTAATAGATTGATAGACATATTATTCTGAATATCCAATGGTATTTTATTTTCATCAGCCTAAATTCGCCTTTAGTAGGAAGCTTCTCATATGATTAGCATTGGGCAGTTTGTACCTCTTCAGTATTTTCTCAACTCTGAAAAAGAACTAGAACTGGACTTCTTTCTCATCTGATTTTGGAAATGAATATAGTTTCTTTTCTTTGTACCCATTCCAAAGTCCATATCATTTGAACTAGATGGACATGGTGTTTCTGGAAGTCACTTAGAAGGAAGTTCACGAATGTATCTTTTGACTCCGACTGTGTTGTCTTGCAGTAACATACATTGACCCAGAGCTTTTAGAGGACTTTCGTGAAGAGGTGTGATTGGAAGTTAACACCCTCTTGTTCTGCAAACCATTTCTTACTAGGTCTCTGTTTGTGTATTTTGCTACTTTTGAAGTTGTGTTTTAAGTTTTGTAGTCTTATGGCATTCTATTTTTATTGGTTTGGGTTATGTATATACAATAACATAGGAATAAGGCTCCTGGATCCAGTGAACAATGGCAAACACCCTCTGTCCTCCTAATCTTGAATAAGAGTTAAGCGCCATTCTGGTCAGCTTAGTCCTCTGATTAGAGCATAACCGTGGAATAAAGTAATCTCCAGCTCCCGATACTGTTTACTTCGTATTCCTGGGCCAAGAGCAAAGCATTTCTCTGTATCCATCTTAATTTCCATCAAAAATGTAAAATAATGTGCAACCCCCATTTGTCAGCTATATGTCTCTCTGTGACACATGTTAGATGCAAGCTAAACACAACAAGACAAATGAAAGAAGTAGATGTGAGCTGCTGAAGGACCATCCATAGATCTCCAACTTCAAAAAGCTGTTTTCAGTCACAAAATGCATGTCTTCATTCTCTTACAAAGAGACACAAGAGAATTAGAGTCATCATCATAACCTTTAAAAGACCTTATTACCCTTTTAACCCACCTTAGGGCAGACATCTAACGTAAGGATGCACACACATTAATAAGCATAAGTATTAAACATCACTACTAATACAGTGCAGACAATCTTTCTCTTTCTTATAAGCACAATTTTTGTTATTAGTCTCATCATCTACATTGGCATGGCGATGAAACCATCCAATCTGGTGCATGCTCCATAAACCATGTTTGATTATAGATGCTGGCAGTTAAGCTTACAAACTCAGCATATACTTTTCACAACACTGTTTTCTCGCCATAGATAATGCAGCATGAATTTAGTTTGTTTGCTAAGTCACTTTAAAAAGCCATACATCAGTGTGGTTGAAAGTACAGAAAGGAGTGAATATGCTAACTGAAAATATTAGAGGAGAAACAAATAGAAAGTATCAAGCATGTTGGAAGATGGTTTTTGGGTCTTACCATTAAATATATGTCTGCCCAAGCACTGCAAATTGGGTTTATAGCATATTTTAAAAATTAAAATGGGTCTGATAAAAGATTGATTGCAAGTATTCCTTCCAGCATCAACAAATGTGATGTTGTATCTTGCAAAGCCAACTGGGAAGGAACGTGGTGTCGCGCACTGCAATTCACCCCAAATTCTTGAAAGGAGAAATAACTCACTTGGCATAAAGAAGCAATCATAATTTTTAAGCTGAATGCACACAAACTGCTAGTGTGTGGTAATATTCTAATTATATCCCAGTATTTTAGCCAAGGGAAACTCTCTCTTGAAATGACATTACTCTGCCCTCCCATGTTTGATACTTCTGTTAGGGCTCGACTCGTTTCGAAGTAGAATTCTAGCTTTTTCTTCTTAATGCTAACAAAGATAGGTCTACTATATGAGGATTACATGGGAAACCATGTGTGTGGGCATAGGACCTAATTCTTTGTAGCCTTTTATTGGTCTAGTGGGTGTGGCATATAGAATGAAAGAATATCATTGCTAATTTGTTCAAGGCTTTTGGACTCTCAAGTAAAGTGATGCAAGAACAGGAAGTAGTATAGTGATATCTGGGAGTACATGTGCTTAGGGTGAGCTGTTTGCAATACAGTCATTCATAGTTTCTTTAGCTTTTACGCTATTATATCTTCACGCGATAGTCTCACTTGCTTTAGTCTCCTCTGTGTGTCTGCCTCTGCGGTACCTCAGCAGTTATTGCCTCAGTCTATCCTAGAACACAAAAGTTTCTTCCTCACTTGCATTTAAAGTTCTCTCTATCATAATCTGTACCAAAATTGCGTTTCTAAACCTGAACAACCCATCGTATCGCTCCATTAATACCTATGCTTGTAGGTATCTGGGATGCAAGGACAGTTGTATTCACCTGTATTTAATTTCTCCATATGGAGCGAGCATAGTTGTAATGATTATTGTTGAAAGTTATATGTGGTTGTGGGAACTCATCTCAACTTTGAGCTCTCGATTTTCGATTTGCTTTGCATAACTTTGTGGGTGAATTTCTTTACCACCAGCTGCTTGTTACATGTCACGTGTCATTGAAGTCTGGTAACTGGTAGTGACCTATGTGCTTCGATATTATGATATTCACCTTTAATCTAAGTTACAAGAGTCACGCAAAATTGCACTTTTTCTTCAGACTTTCAGAGATTATTATATTAATCAATATATATGCTGCATCGTCGCCAGTGAGTCATGTCATTTTGTGAATTACGTATATCGTAAAAACTTTGTGTGGGGAACGTCCCTAGGTAATAGCTTTTGCTATAGCTGCTCAGCAAACCCACATGGATGGCTCTGCATAGCGGTAAAACCTCTGTTTATGTTCGTGCCCAACTCCTCTTCTGTTTTCAGGTGCTTGTTTGCTGCACATAGACCTGGTAGATGCTTATGTAAAACTAGGAAGTTCAGATCTGCAACAGTAGCATGCAAATGGCAGACACATCAATGACATCAAGCTTCATGTCTTCTGTGACATCCACTACTGAGTGGTGTGAGAAAAATTATACTCATTCTTCAAATACAGTGCAGAGTTTTACAACACCATCCTCCAAATATCTCCTTGCATTCCGCTGGCACTCATTGGCCTGATAAACGCTGAGGCAACGCTGTTTAGCAAAGAGGCTCAGTGCTCCCGCACATCGCGATAGATACGTGCACAGGGGACAAGCTTTCGTTCCATGCTACACTGCAGCGCATGTGTAAGACTCCTTTCTTTAATACAGTTCTTTTCGCATGAGATTTTAGTCTTATTGGATTTGATCTCAGAGTCTCTACTATTATGGTTCAAATTTATTATTATTGTTCAAATTGGGCTATTTGATTTTACACCTCGAGCACTTTTGCCTGCTAGCGGACAAAATTTTAATGTTTGCTTTTCGCATCTCTTGATCGAGTTGTTGATCAAGACAATAGATACTGCCTTTCACCAAGGCATTTTGTCTCTTAGGCCTTTATGTAGACAACCATGCAATCCCGCAGTGTTAAACCAGTTGACATGGGCTGAAGAGATGGCTGAGTATTGAATTTCTCAGCGAACTCATGTCAAATGCATGCAACATGCTTGTCAGTGACATTCCTGTCAGTCGCAGTAGACTGGATCATCATCCCGGTCGCCAACTGTTCTGATCTAGCTTCAGCTACTGTGCATGAAACTATACTAATCCCTCTTTATTAAACAACTCTGACATGTGTATAATAAATCAATTTATCCCCTCTTCCCTCCGACTAATTGTTTACCCTTGTGCTGTATTTTGACACAATTTTCTTGTTTCCTCGCTTAACTGTAGTGTCTTTACTTTATTATAAGCTTGATTTACTTAACTGTATAAACCTCCTTCAATTTGCCTGATGGCCACAAATCCTGACCAACGCTTGATGTTCATATTATTGTGGTACATGATATGTCTGATTTATTTTTCATTAAGCATATTGCACTTTTATAAGTCGCAAACAACATATGGTCCATGTGCATGCATTTTTCTTTAATTGCATCTTCATCCAACTCCCAGACAACAGTCAGAGCGATGAAACCCCAATGGTCTGGGAGATGCTGCCTTTACCTCACGCCTGCTCTATTCGCCAGATTGGAATACCAGGAGCACAACGCCCAGCTCTCTTGTTCCTCTATGGTGCGCATTTCGCGTCCATCTCGCTCGTGAGCAGGCTTCAACAGGGACCTCAAGGTGCATGTGGGGTGCTGTGCTTTCTGCATTCCTCGAATGTACAAGTATTACATACACATCGAAGAGAGAGCTGCCAAACGGCTCGCCAAACTCTACGTGGCAACAATCTTGGAAGCTTGCGTCGAGTTGTTTCGATCGCCTCTTCTGCAAAGCAACTCTCAAGTTGGTACATCAATCCACAGGTCATACGCATTGTGGCATGCGCAAGTGGGTTTCAACTCCACTATGCCACACACAGTCTTATCGTTTTGCTGAAGCCCAACAATGAACGAATCCACAAGTTGCCCATTTGTTCTTCGGATTCTTCCCTGGCGTGAAGATTCAAGCTGTAAGAAGCAGTGACGTTAGACACATCGCTTTCTGGTTTGTTTATTTCAGATTTTTACCTAAAAGTGCAAATGTTTACTTTGTGGTTTCCAAGTTACTCCAGAGTGATGTCTCCGCTGACTGATCATTGACTTCATTAGCTATCAACTTAACATGAGTTATCTATGTACCATATTTTATGTTTCCTATTAACATGAATATTCAAGCTAAGTCATGGTGTTGTCGTATTTTGATGTAAATGTCTCTTCAAAAGAGATCCAAACGAATCAATTTTTCTTTGGCCTTTATTTCGCATCTATAGAAATTATCCAACAGGCTCAATGTATATGCCTTGTCAGTTGCTGTGTGTTTTGCTTTAAATCAAGTTACGTCCCTTGTTTACTATTTTATTTTGGTTTCTTGTCAATATACATCAATTTCCTTCTGTTTGTTTTGAACTAGAACTGAAATATGTTCAAATATGTTATATTGAGCTTCTCTTCATGGTTGCTAACAGCATTAATATGATAGATTTTGCTCAAATCTATTTACGTTATGTGGATTTTTTTTTTTGATTTTTTTGGACGATGTTGAACCCATCCCTAAGGCTTTCGCTCATTAAAACTTGACATGCTCCCAATCATAATAGAAAAAATATATTGGGAATCATGAGATATGTGAGCGCCGCCACCAGAAACCCAACAAGCATTAATTTCCCGAATAATTTGAGGTTTGATAATCGGCCTCCTTGAAATGAATATCCATGAAAGCATTCAAGGCTAATTTGCAGACGGGCCAAGCACGCCCCGGATTTGTCTCTCAAAATAAATAAATAACAAACAACCAAAATGCTTGTTGGCCTAAACCAGAAACACTTTCATTAATATATATGGATGATGTTTTTTCTAAAAATGTCGCCACATTATAGATTTTATTTATTTATATTTTATTTTGAAGCAAACATCGCTTCAAGAGTGGGTATATGATTCCAACTTTCCCGCATCAACTTATTAAAAATTCATTTTTAGTGATAAATTTTATTTTCATTAAACGGCTATAATCATAATGTGCTCTAATGTATACATTTTATAAATTTTTTAGTAAAGCAATTTTTAAGAAGTAATAATAAATCATGAAGAAATTCCATTTTTTTAATGTAAACAAATTACATATAAAATTATAAATAATATTAATAATCATTTCATTTGTATTAATATATATAAATAGAATATACCAAATTGCCGACATTAATAAAACTTCTGTATGTTTTGTCAATCTTCAAACACTATGATATACAAAAAGACATTTCATTCTTTTTTGATTTTGTGGTTTTATTTTATTTACTATTTATTTATGAATTGATAAATTATTTATCTCAACTAGGAAGAAGTTCATACTAACCTCTCATTTGGTTAGAAAACCATCCTCATATATATATGATATTGGTAGTAAATTTAAAATAAAAACTTACATTTTATAAATTTGATAAGAAAAAACAAGGTTTTTTTTCATATTCAAGCTACATGGTTTCCTCCTATTAAATAAAATTAAAAAAAAATGTTACCGATAAGTAACACCTTTCTTTATTTAATGGATCTTAATTTATCAATTTATTTAAAAGCAATATAGAGGATGAACTCAACCACATAAATAGTGTAAGTAGTATGACTAAAAAAAAAAAACTCACCTTACCTAATGCTGCGAAGAGAAGTTGATCTTTAACATCTTATTTAGTACTGAAACAAATTAACAAGTTCTTACAAAGGCTCTTTTGCAAAATGTGGTAGCTTTCATGGCTATTGCATTTATTATTAGGCTCAATGATCATACACCCGAAAACACAATCCTAAAGAATTAGCGGTTTAGGTACACTTCGAAAATTCATATCGTAAAAATAATTTATATATTTTTCGCACAGCGCAAATGTTATAAGCGAAAAGGACAAACGGTGAGTATCACCATTGACTGACTCTCCGGGAATAATCTCCTAATATGCAACTCCTGGAGAGAAAATAAGAGATATTTTTCATACACATAACTTCCATACATGAATCAAGAATCAAGAATACGAGACTCAATTTGAGAATCTCCTCAATCACAAGTGCCTGGTCATAGCCCATGTATCTTGAAGCGAATTTGCTCAAACTAAATAAATAAATGTTGATAAAACCTAAATCATTCCCGGTTATCTCAAGTTTTTCATGAAATAAAATGTTTTATTTCAATGAGATGGACCACAAATGTTTATAACTCATATCCCCGGGTTCAATGCGAGTATCCGACGACTATTATTGGTCTTTTTCTCGAGAAGACTCCATAAACATAAAGATTTGTACTATTTCCTCGCCGCCATGTACTTCCACGCCAACCGTTTCATGGGAATGCGAAATCGCTCATGGAGCTTAAGTCGCCTGTAAATAGCCTCCCAAAGGCCTTACGACTACATGTGCTACTGAGAAAAATTATGTGTTATCCGCTTATCGGCTTGCACTCTTAAAAAATTTTGAAATCTATATCGTCTCAATAAAAGTTAATTGCATACATACCTCGAATAATATACATAATACGTATATACTTAAGTCTAAATTAGTCAAACCATCTATTAACAAACAACAAATATATAAAATTATCAACAGGTCATTATGGCAAGCACTTTGAAAATTTTTTTTGTTGTAAAGTGTTGCTTTGGAATCTTTTGTATATCTTAGTCCAAGTTATAACCATCAAGTAATCAAGTCAATATCTTAATCTAATAAAGCGCAGCATCCCAATTACTCATATTTTCTGCAGATATACAATTAATATGCTGGCGGAATATGCACTGCAACTCGCGGCGAGTCCACCTTAAAGAAGATGGATGACTACAATGAGCAACGCGCAGCGCCAAAGATTTGCTACATTGTTAAATGCTCAATAAAACCCCAAATTTTAAAGTCAATTCCTCTGCTTTTGATTCAAAGGTCTCTCCCTCCAAATGCAATGGCAAACCCTAATCAGATCAAGATCCACCTTTCCATCTCACCTCCACCTCCACCCTTCCCTCCATCTCCATCAAACCCTAGCTCACCATCACCCTCCAGCCTTCTCCACGACCTCTTTCTCCGCCGCTCGCCCCATCGCCGCCGCCGCCGCCGCCAACTGACCTCGCCCACCGACCTTCCTACCCCAACCCCTCCGCCTGCCTTCAATTCCTCATATCCGTACCACCCCTCCCGGCCCTTCCATCTGTCTCACTCCTCCTCTTCCGCCGCATGCTCCGCTGCCGTTCCACCCGGACCGCTTCTCCTTCCTTCCTCTTCGCGCGGTTGCGTTCGCGCCACCACCGACCCTAACCTCGTCTCTCTCTCCATTCCCTTGCCCGGCCATGGCGTCTCGCTGACCCCTTCGCTGCCACTTGCTGCTCCATCGCCGGGCGCTTCTTCGATGCCTTGATCTGCCTCACAGTTCATTGAAACGCTTGAGAACGATAGTCACTTGGAACGCTGGCCATTCCCTGTTCCAAGTCTGCGCAATCCCATTGCTACACCCTTCAGTGCGCTCCTCCAATGGCGAGAGGACTTGCGCGCAACGCTGACACTCTCATTGCCGCTCTATCCTGCTGTGCGCCCCAACACCTTGTTATGGTAAGAGCTGGTACGCACTAGCCATTCGTATGCTTATGCATTGCGGAGCTGAGCACGAGCTTGCGGTTACGTACGGAAATGCGGTACTTTGATTATGGAAGAAGGTGTTCGATGAATGCCTGAGAGAGATGTGTCAGCGGACGGGCGATGATTGGTGGTATGGCGATGGACGTGGAGAGGAGGCTATGGAGTTATTCGTGCAAACACATAGCGGTATTGAAACTGTGACCTTTGGACATTTACTATGTTTTGCATGCATGTAGTCATTGTGGGAAGGGTGGAGATAAATGAGGATTTTATGAGATGAGGAGGAAGGTGGTGAGAATGGAGAATATGGTGTAAGTGTGGATATGTTTGGAAGGTAATATGAGAGGTTGAGAATGGTGAGATATTGATATGGTTCTAAGTAGAGAGGCTCTGGGGCACTGGTTGAAACGTAAGTGCTCTGGGTGAACGTGAGGTGAGATGGGGAAAGGAGGCTGGAGTATGTGCTTGGTCAGGCTAGGGTTAGGGCTGTGGGAAGGAGGGTGGGGGCTCATGGTCAGGCTCTTAAATGCTGGGAAGGGAGGTGGGAGGAGGTGAACGGTGAGGGAGGATGATGGAGAAAAAAGACCAGGAAAGAGTATGTTTTTAGCTTGGCTGAGTAATTTCAAATGATTTCGCAGTCAGCCTTTGATGTCGAGGTGTGCAGGATTGATGCTCTTGTTCAGGTGTACAGTCTGGTCAATTTGGTTCCTTGAACCAAACGTGGAGTTATTTTAGTTTAATCATGTAAAAACTCAAAGTAAAGCATCCTAATGTTTCTCTTTTGATTTGTGAGGCTCAATTATTTTTTTCTTAGTTCAAACACGAAAATAATCCACTCTTTTCTCTTCTCCTCAGTGAAGAGATCAACATGAGCAGTTTTCTTAGTTTAGAGACCAAATGCTGTTAGGTTCAGAGACCTGAATGATCCCTTTTTATCTTAGTTTGTGACAACATGACCCGTTTTTTTAGTTCAAAAGATCAAATTAGCATATACATTTCAATTAGGCCATAGACCAAACTTTGTTTTCTTAGTCTATAGACTAAATTGATCCCTTTTTTCTCTTTAGTTAAGAAGCTTAAAACAATCCTGTGTTTTTCTTAGTTCAAAAACCAATGTGACCCTGTTATTCACTTAAATGCATATATTAAAATGACTCGTTTTTTTTTCTCTTAGTTCACAGACCAAAACTCTGTACTTCTGTTACTAGGATGAAAATCCGCTTCTCTCCCAGATCAAACCAAACAACCCATGTTTTAGTTAAGGACTGCTGACCAAAGACGCCGGTTAAGTGATCAACAAGCAGTTTCACGCATTTCTGTACATTATTGTAGTTCATTGGAGGAAGGTTTAATCTAAATGATGAGTGATAACTACATTTTAGGAATCCAATGATCTAAAAGCTGATGTGATGAGAAGGAGCTACCACATGTGGACTTTAGGTTAAACTATGCCTATTATTAATGAGCCATACTAACAGTTATATTTGCTAGCTTTTAAACCTTATACAAATGGTATAAGAAATACAGTTACTTCCAGGCTTCATAAATAAATTTTGTAAAAAAGGGTTATATTTATTTTGAAATGACAAAGATCATGGAAAGCAGTGTTGTTCTTTCTGTTGGTTTATATAAGAAGCAGGAGAAACAAAAGCATTTATTCATGCACCCACCAGAAAACATAACAAAAATAGGAAACAGAATATTATTAAAATGACCAATATTACTCTCATAATATTAGTATTTGAAATAGTGATATTGAATTGTTTTAATTTTTTTAATTTTTGGCCCCACTTTAGATCGGCAGGATTAACTGACCTAACAGGTAATGTTAGACTTAATCAACCCCTTTTGAAATGTGTTCTTAGGAGAATCTTTGAAATTTGAAGCTTTGCTCATTCAAGCTATTATTAAACCTCATGAGGATGGGGTGGTGGTATGAGATTAAGGATTTGAGAAAAGCTAATGCCTATCAGTCACTCAAGTAGTCTATTATTAGGTAAATCTAATTTATACAAATAGCATTGTGAGTGCTTGTGTTAAGTAATCTAACATGAAACATTTCCATTTTTTTCTTAGACTTGAACTTCAGTGTGAGACAGTTTCAAATGAGAATTCTCCAGGGATTGTTACACAAAGTTCGGTATATGTAATAATTTCGTCATCAGTTGTTAAACTTAAATAACAGATAAAATACTTTTTTTTTTCTGTTTAATTGATTGTTTTATATGTTAAGGGCTGTTGGCATTTGATACTTATTTGGTACTGCTATAGTTCATGCCATCTGATTATTTGTCATTGGCTCGCTAGTTTTCATTTGCTTTCCAAACAAAACCTGCTCTCTACATGCAGGAATTTTCGGAATCAATTTATGCTTTGCATATAACCTTTAGCAATTTCAGAGTATTGTACTCTATCTTATCAAATCCGTAAGTTTACTTGCTACAAATTTATGTATTATTTTATTAATCATCTTAAACTTAAGTATGTTTATTTCAAGCTATAGCAAATGAGTAACTTCTCTTTATTAACTCTGTGAATTTAGCATGCTTGTTTTGTGCTTCCTTTTAACCCAAATTTATTGTCTCTCAAGTAAACGTCTAGTTGGCGTTAAACTTTCCCATTTATAAATTTTAAAAAGGAAATAAATTTTTATATGTCTGTTAAAAGAGTCTCTATTTATACCCAGTTTGAAGTTTAATCTCATACATTTGCTTTTTAAAATTTGTAATGATATATGCAGACATTTTAAAACAAATGCGTTTTAGCATAAACTTACATAAACTAATTTTATGTACTATATAGTTCATCTTTTGAATTATTTTTGGGTTGTAACTTATAATTATAATATATAGCTACCATGATTTATATCTTAGTAGCTATTAAACATGTACTGCCTATAAAGATATAGTTAAAAAACATTTATTTTACGTAATTTTTATTTTATTTTTATTTATTTATTTATTTATTTATTTATTTTTGTGGTGAGGGTGCATTTGTTTTTATGGAAGTAAATAAATAAATTGTGTTATGCATTTTCACTAATCCCTGGCTAAGCCTTTATTCTCCATTGTGCATTTTTCTACTCTACATGTTAGTAGTGAAATTTTAATTTTAGAATTTATTTATTTATTTATTTACTATTTATTTATTTATTATTACTATAATATAAGCAAGGGTTGTGTCTTTGTTGCATGGAAATATAACTTTATTTGAATTTAATGGAAAAATTTAGAATTATTCCCAAGTTATGCTTAATAATACTTAATTAATATATTTGTAGGTAAATTAACTTAAGTCATAAGTTTCATGTTGATGAAGTATGAATGAAAATGTGAGGTACTTTTTATATTTAAAATTTAGATTATTTTATTTATTTGAAAATAAATCTTCTCAAGTAATTTCAGTGGTAGTATCTTTTGGTCAAAAAGTTTCTTTGAATTATAATTTTATCAAAAAATATGTATTGATAAACTTATATTTTAACAAAAAATATTTATTCTCCTTTCTTTCTTAATTGTCACAATTTGAAGTTTTTAATTATTTATCTATTTAAAATTTGTGTAAATATCTATATTTTTACATTTACATTTTAATTTAATGTATTTATATAATTTTCAATAAATCATAAGTAATTAATTAAGTATTAAATTATACCTACTTAGTGTGAAGTTTTTTGAATAGTGATAATTTGGAAAGTAATAAATTTTTAAGTAAAATATAAGCAATCAACTAATTTTAATTAATTTTTTTTTAATCGTAAATTAGGTAAATTTTGACAAATAAAAAATAGAAAAATATTTTTAAAGAATTTGCATTTTAAAACTTATTTTTTTTATATATATTTTGAAATTTTCTGAATTTTTTTTAATGAATTTAGTTTATTTAGTTTATGTTAATTTAACTAAGGTTTTTTATTTATGAGACAAAGAATCATTATTTTCTCTTAAAAAAAATTATTGTAAAACATGCTCACTTATTTCCTAGACTCCATATCATATGCAAAACACTTCTTTGCAATGCTACAAGAGATAAACAAATAAATATATATATATATATATAATACAAACTCTAATCATTGACATAAACTCTGTAACATCCCAAAAAAAACATAAAGAAAATGGCAATCAATGGCAGGAGAGCAGATGCACCAAGGTAACCTCTCACCCCATGTGGACAAAAGCTCTAAAAATGGGCATTGTGTGTGTATATATATATATATATATAATATTAGAAGATTTAGCTTTCTAATTACCAACCACCAATATACATTCTTTAATTAGTTGTTGGTTGGTGGAAATGTACTGCTATTAAGTCCAATTGATGCATCTTCATTTCAATGGAAAGCTTGAATATTGCATCTCAATTTTCCTTCACATTCATAAGATCTACATAACTAAATTTATTTATTTTTAAACATTATGGACAAGCTACCGTAAACATGCATATTTTTTTATTATTATATCTCAACCATGGAAAGGAGTTGAACTTTTGATTTTTTGTATGGGAGTCAAGTGCTTTATCACTCAACTATTTTGATAGTAATATATTTTAAGTTCATCAAAATATATTCATACTTACACAAAACATATTTACAAGTGAATAAAATTAATAATAATTATTATTATAATTTTAATAAGTGTAAACAACTTAATTAATGTCTATTTTTCCCTCCTTTTACTATTTCAATCATTCAATTTTGAAAAAAAAAATTATAATTTTGCCTTCTATATTTAGTTTTTTTATTATAATAACATCACTTAAGCCTACAATGTTAATGATAACTGCGATATAGTTTATGTAATACGGTGTCAATTTAACGATC